>NC_139227.1:4807642-5407642 GCF_055691185.1 Crinia signifera | reverse complement strand
CTCCACTGCACTTTATTGCTCTGTTTGTACCATACCAGGACTGCACCAAATCCTGCACTTTATTTCCAGACCAGTTTACTTTTGTCTCCAGGACGTTCATCTTCCAGCAGCCATCAGCAATACCATGCCGGGTATATACATACCATAAGGACTGCCCACGACATACCTATCTTGACACCTGGACTCACTGGGCATTTTATCCGGATCAGGACACATTTCATGCAGTTATACCATCAAGGAGACCTTACCTATCTCCCTGTCTCCCCCTGGTAAATATAACGTGCTGGTGCATATATTGTGGAGCCTTTTCTCATCAGAGAGCCTCTGTCCAATTGGTTTTTATATATAATTTTATTGTATATGTTTTTATGAGAGCTCTCATTCAATTAATAATATTTTTTTTGTAATAATAAATGTTATATTTATATTTACATGTGGTAGTGTATACTTTCTTCAGATAAACCTAGCGCTGTACACCCACCTATTCTTTTGCTTTCTACATAATTGGGAGAATTACACACTCCCTGTACAGCAGCTTTGGCTGTGCCTGTGGTTCTCCTCCCCCCCTTTTTTTCTGGATGATGAACTTCAGCCTCGTTCTGGATCTGGAAAATGGCACAGAAAATGGGATACTCATCAAGACGTCCTTGGATCAGGTAATTTAGGGATGGGAGGGGGGGTGTTCAGTTCCCTAGGAACCGAACCCGTTCCCATTCATCTTTAATATATATGTGTACAGGTTTCAGGTCCATTTTACTTCCTCTATTGACAGTGCCTGAGGTGTTGGAGAGCTAGCGTTCCTCTGCGTTTGATGTGGTCTAAAGCAGTGACGCATTCGGGGGGGGGGGGGCACTTAGACACATGCCCCTCCTCCGTCATTCATACAGATTTTTTTATCATTACAATTTTAACAATCCAAGTCAGGCTGGCCATCCCTCACCAATTAATGTGTAGTCCAGCCGGTGAAGGAACAGCCGTGATCCTCTTCTCTCCTAGTTGCTCTGACCCCAGCCTTGCCGTCCTAAACCTACACACATCACACAATATTTCACTTACATTTTCCCCACATTTTACATATCTTTATATATTACATTTACTGCGTTACAGAAAATGCAAATGAACAATAGATTGTTAGCACAGTTGCTGGTTTCAGTTTTCTCTCAGTTTTTGATTGAAAGAACTTTTTTAACATATGTTTTAGTTTGTTTTATTATTTACAAAACACCGCTATCATCATGAGATCGGGCCGGTGGAAGACTATTTTGTGTGCTCTACTTTTTAATTTGCTGCCATTTAAATAAAGCAAGATGTTTAGTTTCGCACGTGTTTAGGGCTGCAGAGCCTGCTCCGTGTTATCTCAGGTACCTTATGAAACAGAGTACTTGTTCTAACTTGTATCGTAAAGCATCAAAAGCCATCACAATCTACAGAATACTCTGCTTATCCCAAACCAGACTCAATCAGCTTGTAATAACTAACAAAAAGTAGAGCCCCTTCACTCTGGCACACACCAAATAGAAACATTAAAGACCTTGAGGGTAAGGAGAGGTAATTATAGACTCTGTCAGCAGGAGGCCGATAATTTGATTTAACAAAACACCCCCACCCTCCCTTTTTTCCCCTTTTTTGAAACTTTTCGTTTAGTATCTGTTTATGCTTCAACAAATTGAATCCCCACTGGTTGAAGCCCGGAGAGTGGCGCTCGGCACTATAACACACTAGCTGGCCGATTAGTTCAAGGTGTGGAGGGATTAGTGGTCTGTGTCTCTACCCCTCCTGCTTGCTTATATTTTGGGATTTTCTCTGTAGAGGTAGAAGGCATCGGACATGTGCAAATAATAAAGGAGAAAGAGGAAAAGGGGGAGGTGGGGAAGCCATGAGTGAAGAATGCAGAACAAACCTCTACTTACTAATGAGGAATGAAAGGGGACCTTTAACCCTTCATCTCTCTGCAAAGAAACATTTTAGCAAGTATATATAGCTCAGAAGCGGTTCTAATGGGTAATGACCAATTCTTAATAATCTGAACATTTTATACCTTTAAAACTGGGCATACCCACAGAATTTCGTCATCTAAGTTCATAGCCAAAAATAATTAGTAACCATATCAATCAGCTGCTCCCATCTATAAGGTATTCCATAACGTATCTAGAGTTGAGCGCACCCCTTGAAAAAGTGAAGACAGTGCCATATACAGTATATAATTGGTGCAAGGTATGCAGTGCACAGAGGCACCATTTAGTGTATATCATAGTGAAAATCATTGGTCACCATGTTTCCGGAGAAATACCCATGCACAGTAGACTGTTGCACAAAGAGAGGGAACTCACATGGTGGATGCACACTGGCACCCTCCTCAATAAATCTGCCTTCAGCCGCAATACCTTCAAGTCCCCATGATGGGGCCTATAGTAGTAGTAGTACGTTTAGTTATAAGGCGCCACAAGGTGTCCGCAGCGCCGTACATAGCAAACAAAAAACAAATTACAAGGTAACGTACAGGGTGTGTTGAAAAAATACAGCATAAATAGGGGTATAGCTGGTAGAACTAAAATCAGCATCAGTTCTGAGGTAGGTGTCGAAATTGTCGAGGAGACTGAAGATGAAGTGGAGGAAGGGAAGAACCTGTCAGGAGCACACGTGAGGTAAAGAGGTAGGGTGAGTACGTGAGGAAGGAGGACCCTACTCATAAGAGTTACTAGACTAAAAGGAGGTGGGTGGACAAACGAAAAACAATAGGATAAGTAGGAACGGATGGAGGGGTAGGGTAGGCAGGATAGGAGGAGCAAAAGAGGTTAGGAGGAGGAGGGATAGGCTAGTCGGAAGAAGTGGGTTTTGAGGGAGCCTAGAGCTAGAAATTAAGAACAAAAGGCAAAACCGAGGTAATTTGCAGAGAGTTTTCTCTGGTTTCTGAATGGCTATGAGTACACCAGGAGTGAACATTAATGGTGGTGAATTTGGGCTGCCCCCCTCCTCACCACCCTGCATGGAAGATGCCACCCCAACCAGATGGTAGTTTGGGCCCTGCAGTTACAATGTCCAGAAAGCCATGATTCAAAAGGAAGTGAATAAAAACCATTAAGAATTGCTGCTTAGCAATTGTCCTACACATAGCTGTAAGCATTTGTGGAATTTGCATAAACACATTACCAATATATTTGATGCAATTCTTACTCCGATTGTATGGTAATAGACATTGGAAGCCATCCGCTGAATCATGTAAAACTGTTCCTGTTTGTTCTCGCTACATAACTACTTATAAATCAGGAAGATGCAGGCTGTGTTGGTGCAGAACTATATGGCATCCATTGATCCCCTGAAATAATTATGGGTAGGACTTTGTGCAACAGACAGCAGATCAAAAGCCTGATAAATGAAAGGAAAGGGGCCATTTGACCTGCTACACTGTAACCTACAAGAATTCAAGGCCTTTAAAGCAATAATAAAAAACATAAATTACTGCACCCCCAACCATGTTTGACATATAACTCATTTCAGTCAGTCTGATTTTTCATCAAATGTAATAAATGCATTGAGTATTCCTTTCATGTACAACTAACCACACCATTGATGTAAGCAGGGTATCTGGGTTAGATGACCATGTATCTGATAAGAAAAAGTATAGGAAATTGTTTGTCAGTTTGGAGTTTTATAGAAGCTGAAACAATAAAAAGCCAAAGGAAAAAAATACATTGTGGGTACGTCTCTTTCTATATTGTTTTTTTGTTACGTCCCTCAATTGGGTCTGTTCTAGCTGAACCAATGATTGTCATCTACAAGGCCAAACTAGGGGTCTTCTGTCGTGTCTGATTAGCACTGAAATGTCCTGATTCCTCGTCTGTTCCTAAAACTGACAGCTATATGTTTTCTAACATTAGTTTGATTTGTGTCACTTTTGCAGCCTTCGGTGTCCTTGTTTCAATTTGTGCATGTAACAAAGATGATCTGGTTACCATAGGAATAGAACATACACTTTATTAATGCTTCTGTATATATATATATATATATATATATATATATATATATATATATATATATATATATATATATATATATATATATATATATATATATCTAAATAGATAGATAGATAGATAGATAGATAGATAGATAGATAGATAGATAGATAGATAGATAGATAGATCATACTTGCCTACTTTAAAAAAAAAAAAAGTTTCAAGGAGATTATAGTTGGTAGTAGAATTTTGCAAAGCGCCCCATTGACAGGGTGTCATGCTCCACCCAAAGGGCGTGTCTAGTTCCATATATGGAGAGATTGTGAAATGAGAATGTGAACGTGGCACCTAGAAGCGTGGGTGTGTACTGCTACATCTGAGAGGAATCTTGTAAAATGACTTATATCCAAATGTAGACAAGCCCAAAGCAGTTAGTAAGAGACACTGTACATGGTAAAGTGCTGGGAAATGGTGCTGATGATTCAATGTAACTGTATCTACAGTATCTCTCATTCCATTTTCCCCAAAAAAATGTAACCGTGTAATGTGGGCTAGGTAACATGAGGGTGATTGCTAGACTATGAGGGAGAGAGGGAGATTGCTGCTATGTCAGGGAGTCTCCTGCAGAATGCAGGAGGGGAGGTAACTATGATGTAACAGTGTAATGTGGACTAGGTGACATGAGGGAGATTGCTAGACTAATGAGGGAGAGAGAGGGAGATTGCTGCTATGTCAGGGAGTCTCCTGCAGAATGCAGGAGGGGAGGTAACTATGATGTAACAGTGTAATGTGGGCTAGGGGAAATGAGGGAGATTGGTAGACTAATGAGGGAGAGAGGGAGATTGCTGCTATGTCAGGGAGTCTCCTGCAGAATGCAGGAGGGGAGGTAACTATGATGTAACCGTGTAATGTGGGCTAGGTAACATGAGGGAGATTGCTAGACTAATGAGGGAGAGAGGGAGATTGCTGCTATGTCAGGGAGTCTCCTGCAGAATGCAGGAGTGGAGGTAACTATGATGTAACAGTGTAATGTGGGCTAGGTGACATGAGGGAGATTGCTAGACTAATGAGGGAGAGAGGGAGATTGCTGCTATGTCAGGGAGTCTCCTGCAGAATGCAGGAGGGGAGGTAACTATGGTGTAACAGTGTAATGTGGGCTAGGTGACATGAGGGAGATTGCTAGAGTAATGAGGGAGAGAGGGAGATTGCTGCTATGTCAGGGAGTCTCCTGCAGAATGCAGGAGGGGAGGTAACTATGATGTAACAGTGTAATGTGGGCTTGGGGACATGAGGGAGATTGCTAGACTAATGAGGGAGAGAGGGAGATTGCTGCTATGTCAGGGAGTCTCCTGCAGAATGCAGGAGGTGAGGTAACTATGATGTAACAGTGTAATGTGGGCTAGGTGACATGAGGGAGATTGCTAGACTAATGAGGGAGAGAGGGATATTGCTGCTATGTCAGGGAGTCTCCTGCAGAATGCAGGAGGGGAGGTAACTATGATGTAACAGTGTAATGTGGGCTAGGTGACATGAGGGAGATTGCTAGACTAATGAGGGAGAGAGGGATATTGCTGCTATGTCAGGGAGTCTCCTGCAGAATGCAGGAGGGGAGGTAACTATGCGATAGATAGATCTATATCAAATGTTTTATAAGTAGGAGCATAATTTGTATGCCTTGAATCTAACGTTTGGAAGTTAAAAATGTAATGTAGTATTAGGGATGAATATGAGGATATAAGTGATGATTTGTTTGGACGGCTTCAGATCTGGAATGTTTTGTCATATGCCTTTCATGTATGAAAGAAAACCATATGTGGAGCTTAATAAGCTTTGTAGGATCCTAAAGGTTATCTAATGGAACCTGGCAGGTTGAACGCATGGAACTTTAACCCCTTCAGTCAGAGATTTATGTCATGATCACTTAGCAGGAGCAGACATCTCACAGCAATAAATAACCTTTTTCATTAGTCCACAGTTATCAATATATTGACTTTTAGATGGAACTGCTGAAGAAGTTTATATAAATCTACTTTTATGTAATACTAATTCTGTTACAATCTTATTTACAGATCAAGTGGATCACTAAAAATACTATACAAAACCAATCTGCACTAGGGCGTGGAAATAGGCACTTATTCTGATCCGGACCTGAAGCAAATGTACCAAACCCCGCCTCGCAAATGGATCGCCAGCGCCGCCCATTCACGCGTCAAATTCGGCCGGATGGCATGCGCACGGATGTTTTATGTGAACCTCTATTCGGATTCAGCGACCATCGAATGATATTCAGCGACCATCGAATGATGTGGAAAGCGCTTGCCTGTGCACGAGTGGTCTAGACTACTCGTACATATGAGGGAAGAAGAGCAGGGATATAGGCGGGCAGCTGTCCACCCCCCGCACACACGCCACGACCGCATTTCCATACGCATGTTCTGCGTTTTCATGGGAATGCCCATATGGGAATGCGCATATGGTAATGACCCTGATCAGGCCGCAACGCCCCCTCTCCACCCCCTGCTCGGAAGGCCACAAGCGAGCACTCGGCGAACGGACTTCTCGTCGAGTTCTCTTGCATACAGACATGCGCAGAAATGGTTTTGCACATGCGTATATGTACAATATCGGAACACTGGCCGAATTCGGCTCTGAGCGTAGCGATCAGAAAAAGGGCCATAGAGTGGAATTGGCCGGCTTTATTGCTACAGAAGTTGACACGTATTGTTTTATGCTAGAAAGTAGAAAGTGCTTTGTGTGAGTTTCTATGTCTGCTGCCTTGGATGGACTCATTCATCACGCAGATACCAGAGAAGCAGACAGAAGGCTGCTAAGACCATTTGTTCCTTGGTTTACAAGATCCTTTTATTATGAACCCAAGCAGGGTCCTTGTTTTATTGCAGACTCATATCAACAATACAGGAGCCTCTATGTATGTATATACTATGACATACAGTATATGCTACAGTATATTATGGTTAATCATAAGAAAATGTGTGTTCCACAACCTGGAATCTTCAGACAAGTACTGTAAATGGTATAGAAACATTGGGTTATGCGCCATTGCAGGGAGTATGTAGTAGAAGTAGAAGTATGTAGTAGAAGACAGTCTAAGTAAGAGAGGGGAAAGCACATGAGGGGAGAGGGCCCCGCACATGAGAGGTAGACAGCCAAGGGTGCCACAGATGTGGTAGAAGTGAGCATGGAGCAGAGGGGTAGGATAAAATATGGTTTTGATGAAGATTTATGTTTTGAGTGCCAGTTTGTAATTTTGTATAGAGGCGAAGAGTCTTATAGGGAGAGGTAGAGAATTAGAGAGGTAGAGGACACCACATCCAAAATCTAAGAGGCGGTAGCGGTAGAAAGCAATCAGTAGGTAGGAGAGATGCATTTGTGGAGCAAAAAACAGTAAATGGGAGTAAAAGGAGATAAGGTCACATATGAAAATGGGAGAGGAGTGGGTTAGGGCTTTGTAAGTGAATGAGATAAGCCAACATAGGGCTTATAAGAGAGGGAAGTTAGTACATTTGTAGATGAAGATGAGCCAGACACCGGAAATGAGGATAAATTGGAGTGGTGAGAAATGGTAGTCAGGGAGGCCAGGTAGGAGAAGATCACAGTAGTGAAGTGATCTGGAGGGGACCAGTAAGTGGGTGAGGTTCTACGTAGCATCATTGGTGACAAAGGGTCTGATCTTGGAAATATTTTGAGATGGAAATGGCAGAAGTGCAAGAGGTACTGAATGTGTGGTTTGAAGGAGAGAGACAATGAAGGATAACCCCAAATCAGCCTACTTGGGGTGTAGAGGAGATAGTTGTGCCATCAGTAAATAATGAAATTGTAGGAGGGGGTTACATGGAAGGGTGGTAAGGTGATCAGAACAGTCTGATGTGTTTAGTTTAAGATAGGGCTTGGACATCCAAGAAGAGATAGCAGAGAAACCATTAGAGATACAGTATGAATGATGAGAGAGAGAGAGAGAGAGAGAGAGAGAGATTTGAGTGTCATCAGCACAAAGATTATACTGCAAGTCAAAAGAGCTAATGACCTCAACTAAAGAGGATAAACGGAGAGATAAAGGAGAGGCCCAAGAACAGAACCTTTGGGGACATGGAAAGAGAATGTTAGGATTATTATCATTATTATTTTTTACTTGAAATATATGTGGAACAGTGCCTGATGAGAGAGAGAAATTGAGAAAATAGGCAAGATGGAAACAGGACAGAGGTAGTGAAAGATACAGTACGGGATAGATTTTAGTGGTGAGGCAGAGTGGTGGTGGGATTGAATGAGGGACTGAATGAGGAGGACTGAATGAGGAGGACTGAATGAGGGCCATTTGTTATTCAGTGAATTGTAAAGCACCAGTTTTTTTTCAAAGGATGAGTCCGGTTTGCTCTCCACAACTCGCACAACCCAACTTGGAGGTTACTACATTTTGCCAATGTCTTGCCTCGGCTCTAAACTGCAAATAGTTCATCCATGGGCTAAGTTCGGCAGTGGTGTATTGTCCTAATTTATATGTTGCTGTGGGCGCCATTTTTCCAGAAATGTCTATGGAAACATGTCACCAATACACAAGATAACGCTTTTGCAGTATCTACATCTGCAAACGGGTGTAAGTTAAACTCTATATGAATCTCATTATCTTTCAGCTAAACTTGCAAGTCTTCTAGAAAATGTACAATTTTGGGGAACTTCATTTCTTTCTTAATTGATGGACATTGGTACAGAGGGTGCCGGATGACGCTCCAACAGTGGAGATTCCGACAGTATCCCAACATTGAGATCCCGACTGCCGGCGCTCCAACAAGGGGGATCCCAGCTCATGGGGCTATTCTCCTTGTGGGGGTCCACGAACCCCATAAAGGGAGAAAAGAACCTTTGGCGAGCGTAGCAAGCCACCGCGCCTGCAGCGTGGTGAGCACAGTGAGCCCGCAAGGGGCTTCTTTGCGCTCGCCCCCCCCCCCCCGGCGGAGCACCGGCAGACGGGATACTGACCTTCGGGATCCCCCTTAGAGAGTTCCATATCGCACCCAGTACAGAGGGATCCTCTGCTGTTGTCAATTGCAGACTCCAATAATACAGACTGAGCATAGTGGATTTGGGCTGAAGGTCTGTAGATTGTTCCATCTTTGCATTTAATATTGTAGATACGTTTTGCCTTGTTCTCAAATTTTGCAAGAAAATACATTACATCTCTATATTTATTTATTTGTTATTATTTTTTTTTTATTATCATCTTTATTGATAGTTTTCTTTGATATTTTTCCCACACAGAGAAACAAACTTACACACAATACAAAAATACAAAGATACACAAATAAAATATACATTACATACATTGACAAACAATACATTACAACGCTACAACTGTCCTTTTATGACACAGTATGACCAGTTTTATCTTCTAACCCTACCTCGATTAACCCTCTCACCTAAATAAGAATATATTCTAGGAACGATTTATATCCAGGGCTTAAAGTAGTCATGCAGAGGTGGGGGAACTCATTTATCTTTGCCACCTAATTACCCCTCCTCCCCTCCCCCTATTAGGCAGAGACAGGGCCAGTGGTAGGGTTTTTGGCATCCACCTGCAAACTAGAATGCTTTTCTATGAGAATTACTGTGCAGGGCCAATGTGGAGGTTGTGTTCCACCTCACCATTAGAGGTGGTGGAACTTACTTCCTCTCCGTTCCCCCTCACTTTAACCCCTGGTTATATCTATACACACTCACAGTTAACAGAGAGAATTTTCAACCGCACTTTTCTTGGTTTCTCAATCATCATTCTGTATATTTAACTAGCTAATACCCAGTGATAATCCAGTTTAAAAATATGCACAAATTCAAACTTTACCATAATTAAATGCACAATACTCTTAAACATTGTCCTCTGCTTCTATCCCTTAGTGGGAAGCAACAATTTTGTGCCAAAAAAAGGTGCTAATAAAAAAAATACATGAAAAGGAATAAAAAAAGTGAAATTTGTGTACGTACAGATACATATATATGCATTAATTTATATTAACGTTGTGATTAAGGAACATTGACTACAATGTTCTTTATCTTATCACATACATAAAATAATTTACTAATTTCTACCCAAAAAGTTTATACAATGTGGGATTAAACAATATACAAATACCGCACTGCTCATCCGTGTATCAATGACCCTATATAATATTTCGAGAAATACCAACACCCTGAAATTTTGTAGAAATTATTGAGTTCCTTGAGAAATGAACAAATCTCTCATGTTCTATAGTGTAATTACCAAGTTGATCCATTCAGCTATTTCTGGCGCCTTTTGTGCCATCCAGGACCTAGAAATAATTTCCTTGGCAATCAAACTTAATTAATAGCCGCTTGCCTTAGCTCGATTGACATAGATTTATTTATTGTTATTAACAGTTTCTTATATAGCGCACACATATTCCGCAGTGCTACAGAGAATATTTGAACACTCACATCAGTCCCTGCCCCAGAGGAGCTTACAATCTATATTCCCTACCACATGTACACATATGCTTTAAAAGGAAATGTTTATTAAAAAATAAAAGTATTTTTTTTTATATAATGCAATAAGCATGGCCAACTTCTAAGTATTTACCAATATTACCAACAATATTCAATATATATTTATGAGAAACCTAAGTGCAGTGTCTGCTTTTTCTTTTGGCTAACTTTGAATGCTGGGAATATCTTAATCCTACATGAACTGAAACTTCTGTTTCTATATAGCCGTCCCAAAGTATTTCTAAATCCCACTGATGATAAATCGAACAATCTGCAACATTACAGAAGGGTCATTTATTATTACGTCTATATTGCTTTATGGTCGGGTTTCACACAGGTTTTATAAAAAATATAGTGTCCTATAATAAGAATTCTCAGCCAGCAGATGGCCATACATACTGGCATCATTGTTAGTTCTAATGTGCTGTAGAACCGTTACTACACAGTAGAATTGTAATATTAAAACTTGGATAAATATTCCAATCATAAACTCTATATTCCATCAGTTAATATTCCTCGGCTGAGCTAGAACAGGAGAAGTGATTTAGTAATAATTAAAGTCCCAGCTTTGTATGAAGTCAGACATTAATGGGTGAAATGTAATAGGGCGAGAGAATGAGAAAGTGAGAGATTCCGTGAGAAATCTCCAGGTCTATGAATGCACCAGTGTGATTTTGCAGTGTAAATGATTGCCGCTTTAAAAAATACTGGAGATTTCTTACGGAATCTCTCACTTTCTGATACTCTCATTTCATTTCATTACATTTCACCCTATAATGTTCATCTTTTTTTTCCAGAACAATTTAATGCCCCGAATCAGCGGCAGCTCCTACCTTTGCAGTAGAAGGGGGCTGCCGCAATGCCCCCCCCCCCCTCGACTGCTGCCATACTCCTAGTCCTGGTGCCCACTGCCGCTCCTGACTGCTGGACTTGGTCTCCACTGCGGGGCCGGCGCATGCGCAGTAGCTTCTTCGGTACTGCGCATGCGCTGGCCCCCAGCCCCTATGGGGTGCTTTTGCAGCAGCCCATAGAGGCATACTCAGGGTCCCGGGTCCCGTTTTTATGGGCTGCAGCTCAGCAGCCCATACACAGGCAACACGGAGGGAGGTAACAGCTCCCAATGGGACTTCCTTGAGTGACTGGCAGGTCAGACTTCCAATAGGAAGTCACTGCCAGTCACAGTGAAACCAGAGCAGTCTCACAGTCAATATAAAGTACATAATTACAGCTCAGAATATGCTTTGATATCTCAAAATAGGTAATCAGTTGTCATTTTTGCACTTTTTCAAATCGCTATGTGAAAAGGATGATCAAGCATCGTCTAATGATTAAAATGATATGCCGAATGCCTATATTCTTTGTTTAATTGCAACTGTATATGTAAAATGTTATGCTACAGTGTTTTCCTGCCAAACACTTTAACATACTGTACTGTAATGCAGATACAGCTGCAAATACACACAATACTGGCATTCCGTGGTGAATTTTTGGAACTCCATTACATCAGCCGAGTTGTATGTTTAATACGGGCAAAACATCTGGATCCAACTTTTTACCAGCCGCACTCATTCAAAGACGATAACATCCAATGAACTTGGATGCTATTACATTGGCCAACTTTGCAAAATGGGCCACGTTTGTAGAAAAATCTGATTTTTCTCAAAATTGGACTAAAATCGGTTCCCATTACATCCTGGCCTATACACGGTTTCCCCAAAGTCAGGACATTTAGGCAAAAATGCATATTTTCAAGAAATGAAATGAATGAAATATTGCATTTTATTTAACATCTTCAATACGATTTCTTCTTTCGATAATATTTAATCTGTGGAGGTAAAAAGAATATAGTTAATGAGATTTTCTATGTGTATAGACTTTAGGGACACCATGCACAGTGTGTTAGACTGTAGGGACACCATGCACAGTGTGTTAGACTGTAGGGACACCATGCACAGTGTGTTAGACTGTAGGGACACCATGCACAGTGTGTTAGACTGTAGGGACACCATGCACAGTGTGTTAGACTGTGAGGACACCCCGATGTGAATCAAGCCAGTCCCACCAATTCCCAGAAATAGGAGGAACTGTGTATTAATAAATTCAATGAAGAGCACGCAAAGTGTAAACAAACTTTATCAAACACACCATGGGCATTTTTGTTCAAGGCGCTAAAAGACAATAATGTTATACTGGCTTTCTTTTAACAGCAATACTGTACATGAGAGCTCAGATCTGGCAAACTGCCACTGTTGCCACATCACCTGGTTGCTGAGCAACCACAGGCCCGCAGCTCCACAACTTGCTGCAGTGATAACAAAGCAGCCAGGAAAGTTACAAAAAGGTTGTATGTGTGTCCAAAGTGAACTGTGCTAAAGTGCTTAAAAAAGTATAGCATATAAAGCATATAAAAAGTCTAATGGTGATGGCCAGCGGTCAGGATGCTGGTGTTTAGAAGAGCGGCATCTCGATGATCAAATCCCAAAAGGGGCTTCCCCTACACCCTTAACACTCCCTACCTGATGGCTAGCCATGACCAATCCTCCTCTAACCCTAACCCCTACCCCCCCCCCCAAGTGCCAAAACCTAATACCCCTTCCTCCTGTGGCTTAATACGATAATAGCCCGACATCAGTACGATATGGATGCAGGCTGTTGCGATTATGGAATAGGCATTTCCACTAATGTTGTGATTCTGTTGTGGGTGTTGTGGCCCCAGTCAGGATTCAATCGCGGGGCTTTTGACTACCAACATCCCGATCACCGGCGTGGTGAACGCATTCCATATTGGGGATAATGCTGCTTTGGAGTCAGCTTTGCGGAAAGATACTGTGTATTTTCACTTTGCACATCCTGGTAATCAAGCACAATCATATATGGGCATTTCAGAGTCACACTCGGTGTATCACAAGTAGGCTATGTTTAGCTACTGATGGAACTGTGCAAAGTTGTGCAAAGGTGAAGATCTACAGTATCTCTTTTTAGATGGATCTTTGGCACCAGGAATAAATCTGCTGTAAGTGGGCATCAATGCGGATGATGATTAACCCTTTGAGTGCCAACATCTCTGTGAGGGATGTGCAAAATATCTGATAAAAATCCAGCCATGTTTGTTATATAAATTCAAATAAAAAATGCTGTGCAAAAAAACATTATCTTTCCTATATAAAGTAAATATTGCAGGTCATTATGAGGAATACAAATGTTTACTTTGCAATTTTCACACTAATTTAGACAAAATACAAATTACAGTTTAGTATGGACAGATGGTACAATTGCATAAATCCATGAAACTGCATATTTATATGTGCAGTTGTCAAAACACAGAGTAAAATCAGTATAAACTTGGTCTGGGAAATATATATATATATATATATATATATATATATATATATATATATATATATATATATATATATATATATATATATATATATATACTGTATATACCACATGAAAAGCCTGTGTTTGTTCTAAAACCCTCCCATGACAAGGCAGCTGCTGCTGCTGCTGCTATCCTTCATGGGCCTGAGAAGCATGTGATGAGCTCCACCAATCAGAGCTCAGCACAAACCTCTCAGCCTCTGCCCTCTTGTGCAAAGTGTCATAGGACTTAGTCAAGTCCCAGTAATTTACTTCACACTTGTGCAGTCAGTGTGCCTTGACTCCTGATGCTCAGCACCATTAATCATTGCCACATTGGCAGATAGGTGAAGCTGCAGCACTACCCCACTCCCATGCACAAAACCATTAGCTAATATATATATATTATTTTTTTAAATACATGCCAACCACAGGGGGCCCCTGGATAGAGAGGGGCCCAGGGTTACTGACCCCCTGTGCCCCCACTATAATTCGGCCCTGATTGCAGCCAACTTTGGGTTCCTTTGCATCATCTCCCCTACCAATAAATACTTTATCCAACTTTTTTTTATTATTATTTGTTCAAAGAGAAAGCAATGATTTATAAACAACAACATACATGAATAGTGGTATAACATGGAACATTGACCGGTCTCTTTGCATTTATCATTGACTAAAAACAAATATAGAACAATAAAGAGAACAAATTGGGAAAAGTGGAGGGGGGTGAAAAGAAGGGGACAAAGACGGGTCGAGTTTTTGTAAAGAACACGAGATCAATCTATTTGACTTGTACCTTGTTACTACATAGGAGTACAATTGCAAAGGGAAAACATTGGGCACTTGCACCTGATGCGTCCCTTTTGTCCAAATTTAAAAAACAAAAACAAATAAACTAAGAGATCACATATACATAAGTATTCACAACCTTTGATCCATACAGTACTTAGTTGATGCACCTTTGGCAGCAATTACAGCCTCAAGTATCTTTAAAAAGGTCCCCACAGCTTGGCACAGCTATCTTTGGGCAGTCTCTCTAATTCATCTTTGCAGCACCTCCCAAGATCCATCAGGTTGGATGGGAAGCGTCGGTGCGCAGCCATTTTCAGATCTCTCCCGAGCTGTTCAATTGTATTCAAGTTTGGGCTCTGGCTGGGCCACTCAAGGACATTCACAGAGTTGTCCTGAAGCCTCTCCATTAATATCTTGGCTGTGTTCTTATGGGTCCTACACACATAGAGATTTTTTGTCTATTTTCTAAGCGATCTGACTAAATTTGACTAGATTGCTTAGAAATAAATCACTTATGTCTCTTTGTGTGTGTGTAGGGCCCATAGTGATAGGGATACACTGCCCCGAGTGTTGCTATCATCACGCTAGAAATTTCAAGCATGCTTGAACTATCTAGTTATTGTCCATGTTCACTCAGCTCACTCAGCAAAAGCTCCCATAGCCCCGTGTGTAGGCTCCATAAGGGTCATTGTCCAGTCTGAGGTCAAGACTGCCCTGGAGCAGGTTTTCATCTAGGATGTCTCTGTACATTGCTACATTCATCTTCCCTCTATCCTGACTAGTGTCCCAGTTCCTGCCACTGAGAAACCTCCCCACAGCATGATGCTGCCAGCACCATACTTCACTTTTGGGATAGTATTGTCCTGGTGATGAGGGGTGCCTGGTTTCTTTTAAATATGATGACTGGCATTCATGCCAAAGAGTTCAATTTGTGTCTCATCAGACCCCAAGATTTTGTTTATCATGGTCTGAGAGTCCTACAGGTGCATATTGGCAAACTCCGGGCAGGCTGTTATGTGCTCTTTACTAAGGAGTGGCTTCCGTCTGTCCACTTTACCATACAGGCCTGATTGGTGGATTGCTGCAGAGATGGTTGTCCTTCTGGAAGTTTCTCCTATCTCCACAGAGGAATGCTGCAGCTCTGACAGTGACCATCGAGTTCTTGGTCACCTCCCTAATTAGGACCCTTTCCCCTGATTGTTCAGTTTAGAAGGCCGGACAGCTCTAGGAAGAGTCCTGCTGGTTTTGAACTTCTTCCATTTAGGGATGATGGAGGCCACTCTGCTCATTGGAACCTTCAGATATTTTTCTGTACCCTTCCGCAGATTTGTGCCTGGAGACAATCATGTCTCGGAGGTCTACAGACAATTCCTCTGACTCCATGCTTGGTTTGTGCTCTGACATGCACTGTCACATGTGGGACCTTATAGACAGGTGAGCGCCTTCCCAAATCATGTCCAATCTACTGAATTTACCACAGATGGACTCCAAATAAACTGTAGGAACATCTCAAGGATGACCAGTGGAAACAGGATGCAAATTAGCTCAATTTTGAGCTTCATGTCAATGGCTGTGAACACATATGTACATGTGGGGTGAAAATAAATAGGATAAGATAATCAGAAAGTGAGAGATTTGGTGAGAAATCTCCATTTTTTTTAAAGTGGCAATCATTTACATTGCAAAACCAACTGATGTTGCAGTGTAAATGATTACCGCTTTAATAAAACTGGAGATTTGTCACCACATCTCTCACTTTCTGATTCTATCCTCCTATTACATTACACCCTTGATTTCTTAGTTTTTATTTAAAATACATGTGGACATAGGGAACACATCAAGTGCCCAATGTTTTTGCTTTGCACATGCACTCCAATGTTAGTAACAAGTCAAATAAGTTGAACTCGATGGACTCACATCTTTTTTCAACCTTAATTATAATGTCACTATGGGTTAGATTTATTAAGCTCGGTGAAGTAATAAAGTGTCTGGTTTTTATCACCTGCCAATCAGCTCCTACCTGTCATTTTCAAACCAAACCTGTAACTTTTCTTTACGGTCAGAACAGTCAAATTGTGGAACTCTCTTCCCGGTGAGGTGGTGGCGGCTGGCTCATTAAGTGCATTCAAGGCTCAGTTGGACAAATATTTACTGGATAAAACCGTCCATGGGTACAAATAAGAAATATAATCTGTCTGTAAAATATCAGAACCTACCAAATCAGTAATGGATAATCTATACCAGGTTGAACTAGATGGACGCAAGTCTTTTTTCAGCCTTACCTACTATGTAACTATGTAACTTCACAGTTAGGAGCTGATTTGCCAGTGATAAAAAACGACACTTTATCACTTCACCGAGCTTAATAAATCTACCCCTATGTAACTGGGTGGAGAGGGCAGTAATGATGTTAACAACTTTGTTTAAAGACACAGTTTCATTGATACAGACACACATGGTGGTCCCATGGTCCCATAGGCAGTCTGTGCCTACAATACAAATGTTTAGTGTTCGAGATTCCACTCTCATGTTTCTTTGTAAGCTCATTGTGATGCGACACCTTGTCTTTATCAGGGGGTCGTGGTGGTTGGCCCGTGCCTATTTTGCCAGTTCTAGGCCCTACAGTTTTTATTGCAGCCCTGCATATACAGTAGTCCCTTATTGTGCAAGTAACAATGAGGTATGATTAAATGCACTGGGATTTGCCTAAATGACAATTGTCTATATGAAAATGGCAGTTTGTTCTGTGCGAATGACAGCTGGGTCTGTGCCAATGACCCTTCGGAAACATGGTATGTACAAAAGGTTCTATGCAAATGTGTGTTGCCTGTACAATAACCTGTATGCAAGTGTCATTGACTCTGTAATCATTCACCTATATCTCAGTGCTTGGCCAGGACACTACTGTAGCATATGCTGAGTACAACTACACACGAGGCAAGGACTGGACTGCTTATGAGACTTAGCAGGAGGAACCAAGTTGACTTGACAGGGCAGCGTGCTCCGTTCCAGCAGGCATGCCTCGTCCTGTATCCCAGTACAAAGGCTGTGTAACAGTGAATGAGTCTGCTTGTAGAAACAGGCACCTTCTGCAAACATCAGGGGACTGAATGTGTAATACTGCGTTAGGCAACCTGTTGAAAAGCAGAAGCAATTAATGTTTGGTGAGAACTCAGAATCTGGCACTGATCTCTGTATGTCACCTTTCATTTCCAATGGAGTTTATACATTTACTATCACAGCAGGAATACATACATAAATATAAAACAATGTCAAATGTATGACCATTACAGCGCTGAAAGGAATTCCAGTGATGATAATCTTCAATACTCCACCAATATTTATAATAATAATAATAATAATAATAATAATAATAACAACATTATTCTTTGGATTTTACTCATTCTAAAAGGGATTTTTATTTATTCTATATCATCCCTTGGAGTTGTCATACCACATTCCCCCTGAAACAGAAGGATCTCCAGACCTTTGGGAGGTTCAAACAATAACCATCGACTTGTATTTGCCAATTCATGGTCTTCTATTATCTACTGTCTCTAAGTTAATAAGAAAAAAAATGGACCGACTAACCTATTTTAAAAAATGTAGTATTACATATTGATCCTCTTCTCTTCATGCAATTATCCAGTGGCAGCTTTTACCTATGGGCTGCAGGTCTGCAGCCCCCCACCCCCCCTCCCAGGTAGAATCCGCCACTGTAGTGAAGCCAGATGCAATCTGCGCTGGTTTCACTGGGACTGGCAGTGACTTCCTATTGGAAGTCCGACCTGCCAGTCATCAAGGTAGTTCAATTGGGAGGTTCTCCCTACCTCCGGGATGCCTCTCTATGCGCAACTGCAGAGCATCCCCTAAAAAAATGGGTTCTGAGCATGTGCAGTACCGCTGGCGCATGTGACGGACACGGCCAGTATACCATTCTATGGGTCTGCTCCCGAAGCAGCCCCAAAGAGGCTGGGGCTAACGCGTGCACAGTACCAAAGTGGCTACTGCACATGCGCCGGTCTCGTGGCTGGGATCAGGATTCGGCACAAGCGGGTGGCAGCTGTGGTGATGACCTGCGGGGACCGGCAGTAGCAGCACTGGAGGGGGTGGCATCGTGGCGGCAATTATGCCTAATGTGAGACTGCTTTGCTTTCCTGTTGGAAAGTGATGGACAGAGAGGAGATGTCAATGGTAAAAAAAGAATAGAAACATACAGTATACAGTAGGTTAGTGATACTGTACTGATAATTATTCTTGGAACATTTAGATTTCACCCCTGGCTATTCCCAAGAGTAACAGAACTGTTTTAACCCACTATAAACAATAACTCTTGTTTCTTTATCAGGAATTGTTGTCCATGAAATTTAAAGAGCGATCCTCAAAATATCCTTTAAATGCCAGCGCCGCTCACAGCGACTGTTCTTATTGGGTGCAATATTTACCTAATTCCCAATTAATTGACTTAGCTGTATTGTATTTATTTATACTAAAAGAACAGTGGCTGCGAGAGGCGCTGGCATTTTTAGCGGATATTTTGAGGATCTCTCACAGCGACGTTGGCACAAAAAGGGTAAATAAACCACCAATGATATAACCACAATATTACATGATGCAAATTACATATACATTATTCATGTCAACATTCAGAATGTCAGCATGAGGATATCAACATGGTCTGAATGTTAACCGTCAAAATGTTGACATGGCCATAAATTTGTCAACATTGTGAATGTTTACCAAAGATTGTAAGGTTAGTTTTATAGGATTAGGCTGGCATCTGCATGATGAAGGTAGAGAAGGAGACGGCAAAGGACACTCATTTTTTGAGAATTGGGGGGTTATTCTGGTTGATTCACAAGACTGCAAATTTGCAGCCTTGTGTGTCCACCAAACCAAGCCTTGCGAATGGTTGGCTGGTGCCACCTATTTGCAAGGGCGATTCGCTCGCAGGGGCTTGCGGGTGGATGTTACACAGTAACAGCCATTCACTGGGCAGGGGGAACCTCCCACAGTAACAGCCATTCACAGGGCAGGGGGAACCTCCCACAGTAACAGCCATTCACAGGGCAGGGGAACCTCCCACAGTAACATCCATTCACAGGGCAGGGGGAACCTCCCACAGTAACATCCATTCACAGGGCAGGGGAACCTCCCACAGTAACATCCATTCACAGGGCAGGGGAACCTCCCACAGTAACAGCCATTCACAGGGCAGGGGGAATCTCCCACAGTAACAGCCATTCACAGGGCAGGGGAACCTCCCACAGTAACAGCCATTCACGGGGCAGGGGGAACCTCCCACAGTAACATCCATTCACAGGGTAGGGGAACCTCCCACAGTAACAGCCATTCACAGGGCAGGGGGAACCTCCCACAGTAACAGCCATTCACGGGGCAGGGGGAACCTCCCACAGTAACATCCATTCACAGGGTAGGGGAACCTCCCACAGTAACAGCCATTCACAGGGCAGGGGGAACCTCCCACAGTAACAGCCATTCACGGGGCAGGGGGAACCTCCCACAGTAACATCCATTCACAGGGCAGGGGAACCACCCACAGTAACATCCATTCACAGGGCAGGGGAGCCTCCCACAGTAACATCCATTCACCGGGCAGGGGAAACCTCCCACAGTAACAGCCATTCACAGGGCAGGGGGAACCTCCCACAGTAACATCCATTCACAGGGCAGGGGGAACCTCCCACAGTAACATCCATTCACAGGGCAGGGGGAACCTCCCACAGTAACATCCATTCACGGGGCAGGGGGAACCTCCCACAGTAACAGCCATTCACAGGGCAGGGGGAACCTCCCACAATAACATCCATTCACAGGGCAGGGGAAACTCCCACAGTAACATCCATTCACAGGGCAGGGGGAACCTCCCACAGTAACATCCATTCACGGGGCAGGGGGAACCTCCCACAGTAACATCCATTCACGGGGCAGGGGGGCCTCCCACAGTAACAGCCATTCACAGGGCAGGGGGAACCTCCCAAGTAACATCCATTCACGGGGCAGGGGGAACCTCCCACAGTAACAGCCATTCACAGGGCAGGGGGAACCTCCCACAGTAACATCCATTCACAGGGCAGGGGAAACTCCCACAGTAACATCCATTCACAGGGCAGGGGGAACCTCCCACAGTAACAGCCATTCACAGGGCAGGGGGAACCTCCCACAGTAACAGCCATTCACGGGGCAGGGGGAACCTCCCACAGTAACAGCCATTCACGGGGCAGGGGGAACCTCCCACAGTAACATCCATTCACGGGGCAGGGGGAACCTCCCACAGTAACATCCATTCACGGGGCAGGGGGGCCTCCCACAGTAACAGCCATTCACGGGGCAGGGGGAACCTCCCACAGTAACATCCATTCACGGGGCAGGGGGAACCTCCCACAGTAACAGCCATTCACAGGGCAGGGGGAACCTCCCACAGTAACATCCATTCACAGGGCAGGGGAAACTCCCACAGTAACATCCATTCACAGGGCAGGGGGAACCTCCCACAGTAACAGCCATTCACGGGGCAGGGGGAACCTCCCACAGTAACATCCATTCACGGGGCAGGGGGGCCTCCCACAGTAACAGCCATTCACGGGGCAGGGGGAACCTCCCACAGTAACATCCAATCACGGGGCAGGGGGAACCTCCCACAGTAACATCCATTCACAGGGCAGGGGGAACCTCCCACAGTAACAGCCATTCCATTCACAGGGCAGGGGAACCTCCCACAGTAACATCCATTCACAGGGCAGGGGAACCTCCCACAGTAACAGCCATTCACGGGGCAGGGGGAACCTCCCACAGTAACAGCCATTCACAGGGCAGGGGGAATCTCCCACAGTAACAGCCATTCACAGGGCAGGGGAACCTCCCACAGTAACAGCCATTCACGGGGCAGGGGGAACCTCCCACAGTAACAGCCATTCACGGGGCAGGGGGAACCTCCCACAGTAACAGCCATTCACAGGGCAGGGGAACCTCCCACAGTAACAGCCATTCACAGGGCAGGGGGAACCTCCCACAGTAACATCTATTCACAGGGCAGGGGGAACCTCCCACAGTAACATCCATTCACAGGGCAGGGGAACCTCCCAGAGTAACATCCATTCACGGGGCAGGGGAACCTCCCACAGTAACATCTATTCACGGGGCAGGGGGAACCTCCCACAGTAACATCCATTCACGGGGCAGGGGGAACCTCCCACAGTAACATCCATTCACAGGGCTGGGGGAACCTCCCACAGTAACAGCCATTCACAGGGCAGGGGGAACCTCCCACAGTAACATCCATTCACGGGGCAGGGGAACCTCCCACAGTAACATCTATTCACGGGGCAGGGGGAACCTCCCACAGTAACATCCATTCACGGGGCAGGGGGAACCTCCCACAGTAACATCCATTCACAGGGCAGGGGGAACCTCCCACAGTAACAGCCATTCACAGGGCAGGGGGAACCTCCCACAGTAACATCCATTCACAGGGCAGGGGAACCTCCCACAGTAACATCCATTCACAGGGCAGGGGAACCTCCCACAGTAACAGCCATTCACAGGGCAGGGGGAATCTCCCACAGTAACAGCCATTCACAGGGCAGGGGAACCTCCCACAGTAACAGCCATTCACGGGGCAGGGGGAACCTCCCACAGTAACAGCCATTCACGGGGCAGGGGGAACCTCCCACAGTAACATCCATTCACAGGGCAGGGGGAACCTCCCACAGTAACATCCATTCACGGGGCAGGGGAACCTCCCACAGTAACAGCCATTCACGGGGCAGGGGAAACCTCCCACAGTAACATCCATTCACAGGGCAGGGGGAACCTCCCACAGTAACATCCATTCACAGGGCAGGGGAACCTCCCACAGTAACAGCCATTCACAGGGCAGGGGAACCTCCCACAGTAACATCCATTCACAGGGCAGGGGAACCTCCCACAGTAACAGCCATTCACAGGGCAGGGGGAATCTCCCACAGTAACAGCCATTCACAGGGCAGGGGAACCTCCCACAGTAACAGCCATTCACGGGGCAGGGGGAACCTCCCACAGTAACATCCATTCACAGGGCAGGGGGAACCTCCCACAGTAACATCCATTCACAGGGCAGGGGAACCTCCCACAGTAACAGCCATTCACGGGGCAGGGGAAACCTCCCACAGTAACATCCATTCACAGGGCAGGGGGAACCTCCCACAGTAACAGCCATTCCATTCACAGGGCAGGGGAACCTCCCACAGTAACAGCCATTCACAGGGCAGGGGGAACCTCCCACAGTAACATCCATTCACAGGGCAGGGGGAACCTCCCACAGTAACATCCATTCACGGGGCAGGGGGAACCTCCCACAGTAACAGCCATTCATGGGGCAGGGGAACCTCCCACAGTAACAGCCATTCATGGGGCAGGGGAACCTCCCACAGTAACATCCATTCACGGGGCAGGGGAACCTCCCACAGTAACATCCATTCACAGGGCAGGGGAACCTCCCACAGTAACAGCCATTCAGGGGGCAGGGGGAACCTCCCACAGTAACAGCCATTCACAGGGCAGGGGAACCTCCCACAGTAACATCCATTCACAGGGCAGGGGAACCTCCCACAGTAACAGCCATTCACAGGGCAGGGGGAATCTCCCACAGTAACAGCCATTCACAGGGCAGGGGAACCTCCCACAGTAACAGCCATTCACGGGGCAGGGGGAACCTCCCACAGTAACATCCATTCACAGGGCAGGGGGAACCTCCCACAGTAACATCCATTCACAGGGCAGGGGAACCTCCCACAGTAACAGCCATTCACGGGGCAGGGGAAACCTCCCACAGTAACATCCATTCACAGGGCAGGGGGAACCTCCCACAGTAACATCCATTCACAGGGCAGGGGGAACCTCCCACAGTAACAGCCATTCACGGGGCAGGGGAGCCTCCCACAGTAACATCCATTCACAGGGCAGGGGGAACCTCCCACAGTAACATCCATTCACAGGGCAGGGGAGCCTCCCACAGTAACATCCATTCACAGGGCAGGGGGAACAACCCACAGTAACATCCATTCACGGGGCAGGGGGAACCTCCCACAGTAACAGCCATTCACAGGGCAGGGGGAACCTCCCACAGTAACAGCCATTCACAGGGCAGGGGAACCTCCCACAGTAACATCCATTCACAGGGCAGGGGGAACCTCCCACAGTAACAGCCATTCACGGGGCAGGGGGAACCTCCCATAGTAACATCCATTCACGGGGCAGGGGGAACCTCCCACAGTAATTGCCATTCACGGGGCAGGGGAGCCTCCCACATCTTTCGATGGTCGCCGACCATCAAAAGATGTGGCAGTTGCACGCATATAAAAGTGACTCGCAAAGTCACTTACCTACGTTTGCACGCTGGGAAGGAAATGAGAGGGCAGCTGACATCGGTGATGCCAGTTGCCAGCCCCCTGCACACGTGTCATGCCCTCATTAGCTTGAGAATACCCAGCGTTCCCATGAAATGGTAGGCGTTCCCATATGCCCCACTCCGCCCTCCAACCGCTGTCCTGGGTGCGTGTCCCCGGCAAACAGTCTGCTAACTGTGTGTGCACGCACCCTAAAAATCGGTCCCAGTGCGAACGCAGCCCTGGAACGAACGGACCAGAATAAGGGCCTAGGTGTAACACAAACCAAATTTTTCTTCTCTAAGTCTTTGGGAAACTTCACATCATAAATGTTCATTATAGGTTTTAGAAGTTTGCAGCTTACTGAGCGAACCTGAACCAGGCCCAATATATCTAACTGAATCTATTATGTAGAATTGCATTAAGTATGCAATCAAACTGTACATCTCCTCATCCACGCTGTTATGCGATATTACACGTCAAAATAAATTCTCCTTTCTTTGCCGGAAAGGGGACATATGCATAGGAGACAGGTCAGTGGCGACACCTCCTTTCTCAGCTTTCACTTTATATGTGGGTCATTTTGAAATCCGTAAGGAGAATACATAGTAATATTTTACTATTACCTTTATGTTTATGAACATACAGTACATGATTATTGATAACATGTACGCTTTGTAAGCAAATTGAAAATGTTTCTCATGCAATATAATAAGTTTCAGCCCATCAGCATTGTCAGCAGTTTAGTAAACACACTGCTTTAGTAGGTAATGACCCAAGAAAGATTTGCAATTCTACTTTGAAATCAAAGATTATAAACCAGGCGCGGAATAAGTGGCGAGGAGAAATTGAGGTTAATTTAAGTTAATCCTCATTGCCATGATATCTTTATTTACAGTAGCGCTGGAGCATAGAGAGTAACATTTGCTTGTTTGATGAGATCCTTGTAACCTGTCAGTGTTCACAGGGAAACACAAGTACCTGCTTGTAGTTCCTTGTATACACAGTGTCAAATCTAGTTCATGGTTTGAATTCCCGTGTATCCAACGCCCTCTGTGTAACTGCAGTTTGAATTAAGACATGTTGAGTCACACACACACACACAAACACTTTTCTGCCAAAATATTATTGACCTCAAGTACCTGACCACTATTATTCAAATTAGAAGCAATTAGAAGTAAATGACAGCTATTAGAATTGGGAAATGTTATTTTGTGGAACTGAAAGTGTTAGCTGTTAGGAGTTATCTTACCAGAGGGTTGTTTCTATAAATTAGCATTTTTTTGATTGAAGCAGCATCTACGTAATAAAATCAACTGCTAATACAAATGTTGTCATCACTTTGAAATGTATTGACAGTTGGTCTGTACTCAGATCTCCTGCGTCAGAGATAAGGTGGCCATACACGTCCCGATGCGTCCCGATCACTGATGGCTGCCTAGGTGCTGTGCAGCTCGGCAGGTAGGTGTTCCCTGTGTGATAACTGTACTGTCCCTGCTTATATTGTTACCTACCTGGCTGCTGCAATGACCAGTGGTGCCGCTGATGGCTGCCTAGGCACTGTGCAGCTCGGCGGGTATGTGTTCCCTGTGTGATAACTGTACTGTCCCTGCTTATATTGTTACCTACCTGGCTGCTGCAATGACCAGTGGTGCCGCTGATGGCTGCCTAGGTGCTGTGCAGCTCGGCAGGTATGTGTTCCCTGTGTGATAACTGTACTGTCCCTGCTTATATTGTTCCCTACCTGGCTGCTGCAATGACCAGTGGCGCCGCTGATGGCTGCCTAGGTGCTGTGCAGCTCGGCGGGTATGTGTTCCTGTGTGATAACTGTACTGTCCCTGCTTATACTGTCACCTACCTGGCTGCTGCAATGACCAGTGGTGCCGCTGATGGCTGCCTAGGTGCTGTGCAGCTCGGCAGGTATGTGTTCCCTGTGTGATAACTGTACTGTCCCTGCTTATATTGTTCCCTACCTGGCTGCTGCAATGACCAGTGGCGCCGCTGATGGCTGCCTAGGTGCTGTGCAGCTCGGCGGGTATGTGTTCCTGTGTGATAACTGTACTGTCCCTGCTTATACTGTCACCTACCTGGCTGCTGCATCACCGCTGATGGTGGCGATGATGGCTGCCTAGGCTCTGTGCAGCTTGGCGGGCATGTAACATCTTAATGTAGCGTATGTAATGCCCCCCCTCCCCCTTCATCCCTGGTTGATGCTGCACTGTAATCCACAAAAAATTCCTAGTGTGCGCAAGCATACATGGCCAATAAAGTTGATTCTATTCTATTTGATATCCCTCCAACCAATACATCGTTTCTTACCCCTTCTCCCTCCCTTGTCATTTACCTATTTATTTTTAGGTTTTCTGTGATGTTTCTTTACCCTCTTTCCTCTTTTTTATTTGGCTTGTGTTATACCTACTATTCCCGGATACAATGGTGCAATCTTTACCATTTAATGCATTGCGAATTTATAAGTCGTGGAATCCTTCATTTATTTATCCATATGTTTCATGTTTTGTATGACTTATTTATGCAATAAAAACAGTTTGAGTTAAAAAAAAGTTTGACATTTTCAAATCTTTTTTCATTACTTTATGAAAGCACAAAGCGGCAGATCTTGGAACAGTAATGCCCGGTTCACACTATTCATTTTCTATTCAATCCCGATTCAATTGGGATCAAATCAGGATAGAATTGCATGGCGCAGTGAACACATTAATTTTAGAAAATAATATATAATACAGATTCGTACTATATAGCCTTGCCAGCACAGTCTATTTATTTATTCGATTTCAATGCCTCAGGGCCGCGCTTCGAGATCGAATCGGGATCGAATGCAGCTGAAAATTGTTCAATTTCGATTCGATTTTGACTATATAAGCAGAATCAAATAGAAACATAGTAAAAATGAACTAGTCTTTTCAATGTTTTATTATTTTAATTCAGAGGGGTATAAATGCAAGCTCCTGGATAGTTACATTTACACTGCTCCTGAGGAAGGTGTGAACCTACACACTGAAACGCGTTGAGCTATACAAGTGACTTCCGGACCAGCTTCTCACCGCCAAGGGCGTGTTTGCATCACCACCTCCGTACACCAGCACATGCGAATATTCTTGTTAATTCACAGACTGTTTCAAGAAGGACCTGACCTGGACATTGGGTAACTACTACTAACCCTTGCTGGGTATTATAATGGAAGTTTTATTTGATGGAACCATAAACCACAGCCCATTCTCAGCCCCAAGCTACCAACAGGCTTGAACCTATCATTTATTGTGCGCTGACCAATCCACTGCCCTCCAACTTTTGGGTATGTACTTCAAAATTCCCCATTTCTCCAAGCAGCTGTGCTTTTTATCCACAATATATTAACATATTGCTTTTTTAAATATGTACCCTGTGATCTTAAATAAGAATTGAGTTTTCTGTATAGAATAAAATATTTCTTAAGAGATACTTATGAGTGTATGATACACTTTTATTCATTGTTACCCAGCGCAGTTTTTTCCACTTGCTTTTTGTTGTACTATATTGGAGGGTTCTTTCACACCCCACCAGAACAGCTGCTAAGACCACGTGAGTCTTTCACTTTTTGCTAGCTATGGTTTAGAGCAGGCATGTCCAACGTTGGCCCTCCAGATGTTGTGAAACTACACATCCCAGCATGCTTTGCCACAGTTTTGCTATTAGAGAATGCTAAAACTATTGCAAAGCATGCTGGGATGTGTAGTTTCAAAACATCTGGAGGGCCAACGTTGGACATGCCGGGTTTAGAGCTTACTGATTTAGGATTCCTACAGTGACTGTTTCATGCTTAGGCCTATATTCAACTACCGGGGAAAAATTGCTGGTTGTATTTTCCCAATATTTTGGTGTCAACTTTTTTTTTCTGGGAGGGGGGTGGGGGGGGGAGGCGACAGACATAATAAAAAATCCTTTTTCACATGCCCATTTCATCAACGACCTCTTCATCAACTGGAGAGGGGGTCCAGATCGGGCAAATGAGTTTGTTCAATTTATCAACACCAACACTTTTAATTTAACCTTCACACACAAATTTAGTTTTTCTTCTGTAAATTTCCTGGATATCACATTCTCCACTCTGAATGACAGTCTTATCTTGTCCAACTACATAAAACCTGTGAGAACAGAAAATTACACCGACGTCGGAATCCTGTTTGTTAAAACACAGACACTCGAGATCCCGACAGCCACCGACTATTCTCCCTCGTGGGGATCCATGACCCCCATAGAGAGAGAATAGAATAGGTGGTGAGTGTAGCTTGCCATTGTGCCCGCAGCATGGTGAGTGCAGCGAGCCCATAAGGGGCTTAGTTGCACTCCCCCTCACTGTCTGAGTCCGGGCAGTCGGGATCCCAACGTCGGGCTAACGACTCTTGGGATCCCGACTGTCGGTGTGCTAGGTAGATGTCTTCAGTAGGATTTTCAGCATGTGTCCCTGGATGGGTTTCTCCTCTATATTTGAATTGAACTTCAGACTTTTTTATTAATTTGTATTTGTCAGTTTAATAATGAATATAATTTTAATAAGGGGATAACTTTACTAAGTGCCGCTTTTGAAAGTCACTGCATCTGTTTTGATTTTGGCTGTCTACGTTAAAGGAACAATAATATCTAGTTAAACCGGTATGTTTCGGAATTAATATTATTGTACAGCCACTTTGAATGCAGCGGACAAAGCTGCTGAAGATGCTGCATAATAAATTTACGGGACACCTTGCTGTTATACATGGTATGTGTTACAATAATACAGTATTAGTAAATCCTGTCTTTGTAGCTTGGGACTGCATGAGTCTTATGGGATGCCAGGATATCGTTATTATGCATTGTTATTATTTTATTAAAGAGAATACAGAAAGTCCACTCCGTATACAGTATGAGGCATAAATGTGCTTCTTTTTGTTGCACATTTATTTCATTATATAATCAAAGTCTACTAAATTTATTGTAGACAAGAAGTATTTGAGTCTTAGTCAGGTAAGCTAATACTGAATATTGACACTTATATTGCATCATATACACAAATACACATACATACTGTATAACTTTAACGCCCATGTGAGAACAATGAGCGCCCATTTTTTTTCCAGTGGAAAATAAAACTAGTCATCTTAATAAATAATTCACATGCATGATGTCGGTGCATACAAGACGGAATATGATTAGCATCGGAAATGACTCTCCAGATTTAAAACTTTACTCATGCACTGTCCTGTTTTCCCTGTGAGAGAAGACCGAAAACAACATCCCGCTGTCAGACGATACTACCAAGTATGGAAGATGCATTGCATGCATTAATGGCTAATAATAATGCAAATATTAGTGCACATCCTAATATAATATTATACAAAGTGCATCTGTATATTCTCGCTGCAAACATGTGCAATTAGTCTATAAACAAATATACACAAGCTTAGGGCCTGTTCCTTATTTGCACACAATTCTCAATGCAAACTTATCTGGCTATTTTACTTCTAGCATACGGCACATGTGTCACAGGCTGCACGCACATCCTTGGGGCAGATTCAATTAGCCTGCGGGCTTTACCATGTGACTTTAGCTTACGTGGCCAGAGCTAATCTATTATTGCTTGTGGTTAGCCCGGGAATAGCTTTAGATCCTGTACTTGGATATTGCCTGACATGCTCTAGAGCAGTGGTAGCCAACCCTAGCCCTCGAGAGCTACCAATAGTGCACGTTTTCCAGACAACCTAGCTGCTGCACAGCTGCACTCATTAATCACGGACACATTTTAAAAGATACACAGATGGAGCTAATTAGCTCACTTGTGATTCTGTGAGGAGACCTGCAAAACATGCACTGTTGGTAGCTCTCGAGGACTAGGGTTGGCTACCCCAGCTCTAGAGCTATGAGCAGAGCGCCATCAGGGATAGCTGGAGGATGTGCTAAAGTCGCTCAGTAAGCCCATGGCTAGTACAATGTGCGTCTTAGTCACTTCCTGTTTGTAGTCGGATGATGTTAGTGGACGGCCACAGGATATTTGCGTAGAATAAATTTGCTGTAGACAAATAGTGACCAGGGACGGGATGCTCTAAACTAGAAACCCTGTTATCTGGGTTTTTACCGCATTTCTGTATTCTCTAACCCGCCTCCGCAGTGTCAGTGCTGCGGAGGGAATCGCCAGCTAAAGCTGGTGATTACCTGCAGAAGCCTAAGGGCTTCTTACCGCAGTGCTGTGCGAGGGATCCATCACGGAACCCTCCCAGCATGCCCACCGCCGCCGCCATTGCTCTGCGCATGCGCAGATGGACTCCCGGGTCCCAGTGTCAGAGAACATGTGATCACTAGCAATGCGAAACCAGAGGGGGGAGGGGCATAAATGTTAGAGCATCCCACCCCATGTATTCAGAGTTGCAAACATAGAGGTGACGGAATAGAAATATCTGATGTCTGTTGGTTAGGATGGTTACATAAGGGGCCATGCAAACATTGCTTATCTTTGCTTTTTTCATGTTTACTATTCTCATTGATCATGATGCTTTGATTATTAGGCTTTTCACAAAAAAAGCTGTGATAGACAGTGAAACGCGTCGGTGCGGGAGAGCAACCAGCCAGCTTCAATCTTCAACCTTGCCCACTCCACCTTGGATTTGCTTAATACCACATCATAGAGAGGACATTGGGGCCACACAATCCAGTCCACAGAACTTCCTCCAGCGGTTTCTCCAATATACCCAACAACCAACATCACTGTGCCATCGGACATTGGACATATTGGACTATACCTCCCAGTCCAAAGCCTGTCCCCCAGCGTTTTTTTTCACTGATCATGCCATCCTGCTTAAACGTGCTATCAGTGGCATAAGTTTGTTCCAGTTGCCAGAACCCCCCCCCCCCCGCCCACACCCACACACACCCACAACACAACCCAATAAAACCTTATATAAAATATATTTATATAGAAATATACATAGATAACACATATTTCTCAGAACTCAGCCAAAGAAGCAATATTTTTGGCTTTTAAATAACTGATTTATGCTTGCATGGGGATGAAAGGGTCCCCCTTGGCAGCAGGAGCCTGGTGGCAGATGACTCCATTGCCTCCCAGAGTTCTGCCTCTGCATGCTATTGTGAGGACACTGGACAGAGGATCATAAGAACCAAGCATTCCTCCAATGGTGAGATAAATCTAATAGAGGTGGAACTTTATGAAAATAGAACCTTGAAAAAAAAGTCTGTTCAAAATTTAACTTTTATTAATTTCATAAATAAGAGGGACTGATAAGCCTGTTGGTTTAAAAAATTCCTCTACATCCGTAGTGCAGTGAGCTTTTGAAAGAATATGCTATTCACCCTGGGAATGTGCACAAAAAAATGATGTGATCAAGCCAGGAGGCGAAACGTGCGTCATCAGTACCCGACACTACCCGCCGCCACCGGCAGGTTAGTGAGAAGACTGCATGGCAATTTAGCTGCACATTAGACAGAGAGACTAATGTCAAGCGGAATACCACACGACCAGACTGACATCACTGTCTGCCCCTATTAGCCACCTAGTAAGGTACTCTTATCGCTCTCTCATTGGTGACTTGCACCGCACGTTTCCCTGCTCTGTCGGCACACAACATGGAAGTAGAAGGCATTTAACTCCAAAAGCAGAAGCAAACGTATTTATTCTTTATCTTATGCTGCAAAGGACAGGGATGTACCTCTCTCATTATAGAGTCCGCTGCGGGAGCAGAAGGCCACAATCCTTAAACTTTCAGCAATAAATACCTTGCGCTTTACTTTTCCGGATACATCTGTCAGTGCTATAAGTCAATCAATCTGACACCCCGCAATGCTGTTTATCAACAACAGTGCGTAATTGCAACACACTGGTACAAAATCATAAGTGTCTACTTTGACCTATCCATTCTTGACCCTGCAGACCAGTCTGAAACCCTCTCATCCTCAGTCCTATGCAAGATTGTATGACTGAGAGAAAGCAGAAACTCAGACTGGAGACTAAAGGGTCAAACCAACGTATAGATAGGCTCAGCCCCCTCCCCCAATACAAACCCACATAGGGCACAGACGGTCACAACCTCAGGATAGACCTGCCAGCCAGCCTTACATATATGCCATACTTTTTTTCTGACCCTCTCAGTCATTATTGGGAGATATAACCAAAACTGCTTGACAGAATGACACTTCGTCTGTTGATAAACTCCACACAATCAAATAATTTCCCTGAAGCGAAGACAGGCAGGGTCACCCCGCCCAGCCGCCAAGTGACTGGGATGCGCATGCTTGCCAGCGGGGAGGCTCTGGTGAGCACCGGCAATGAAAGAGAGGGTCTCCATCTGTATTATTTGTATTATTATTTTCATACACTCTATAGTCTATAGTCACTCTATAGTCAAACCTGGTGCTTGTACAGAAGTATGGTAGGAAAGACTCTGCATCACCTGCTCCACCTCACTGGACGTCACTGACCTGTGTGTGCCATTAATATGCAAGTTGTGTCTACGTTACAAAGCTGCTCTTATTTCTTTGTTCATCATGTTTGAATTTGATAGCTCTTGATTTAAGGTGGAGAGGTGTACAGTATATGACTATTTGTCACAACAGGTTTCTTTTTCAATTCCTCTTAATATTTTAGCTGTTGGGATAATGTCTGGTGTTAAGTTCCTCTGTTCTAACCAAGCTGAATGAGTAAGGGGGAATATGCAACACTTTTACTATGGAGATGTATCAAAGTGTGCGATTAATGTCTAATATCCCCATTGTTGTGTGCTGATTGATAAGGCACAGTATGGTTGGTTTATATCTTACCATGTGACAGTGCTATACCTATATACCTATATACTCACTTGAGACCTCTCCCCCCTCCCGCATTGTGGCATATACTGTACTTCCAGTAACCAACCGGAAGTGACGTTATCGATGGTCCAGCTGCCAGTATTAATGAATAATCATGGTAGAATGAACCATTATCTCTTTAAAGGACTGATTTATATATGTCTATGGGGATCCTGTACTTAATGTAGGTGATGGCTATGGAATTTCGAAGACCGCACCTCCGTACTTTCACTTGAGGCGTACTTCCCTACTTTGCTGCCCCTTCATCCCTGTACTGATTTTTGGGAGCCTTCCTGTCATTCTGTAATGTTGGAAAGGGTTGGGAAATGGTTATTGGTAGCAGTATGGGGGGGGGGGGGGTGCAGTGGGTTGAAGTTTTGCCTAGGGTGCTAAGAAGCCTTACTGGCCCTGCACCAACCCCCTCTGTCTTCCAATCCATCAATTACAATGTTTACACATCTATTAGAACATTCAAGCAATGACACTAAGCCAATACTACCATCATTATTTATCTGAAGAGGAAAACTATGGCATTAAGCACCCAAAAAGACATTGTTATGAGGGGAGCTGATAAACTTAAAGGGGGTTCCATAGTGATCATGGAGATTGATTCATATTGGGCAGAGAGCAATAGGTTGTTCGCTGATGGTGAGATGTATAAATTATTGCTATATGACACTACACCAGAGAGAGTTGGATATAGTGGCCCTTATTCAGATCTGATCGCAGTACAAATTTGTTCTCAAAATGGGCAAAACTATGTGCACTGCAGGTGGGGTAGATTTAATATGTGCAGAGAGAGTTAGATTTGGGTGGGGTGTGTTGAAACTGAAATCTAAATTGCATTGTAAAAATAATGCAGCCAGTATTTACCCTGCACAGAAATAAAATAACTCTTACAAATCTAATTCTCTCTGCACAAGTTACATCTGCCCCACCTGCAGTGCACATAGTTTTGTCCATTTTAAGAACAAATTTGTACTGAATAAATTTGATCTGAATAAAGGCCAGTATTGCAACAGGCAGTCAATGATAACATTATCGATTGTGATGTTCCTTGATGAGATCTTATCCAAGAGTTCTCTTGTTTACATAATAACAACAGTGCACAAAATTGCGTAGACCAATTATATCTGCCAGGGGTCTCTGTGCGAACGGTTAGCAGCATCTATAGAGGATAATTTCCAACCTTGCATACAGGGAACTTAGATTGAAGGAGTTTTCTAGGGTACCACAGAATTGATTATTGGCCAGCATTGATGTCACATGTTTGTAGACATTCATCCCTTAGGTCTAACCACAATTCACAATTGGATCACCAACAACCCCAAATATAGACTTCACTTTGACATTCATGATTTTTTATCTAACTGGCAGTCAGCACTATGCGATCTAGCCTTGGTATACGCTAATGCCTTCATGTACACAGTTGAGAGAGAATTATTTTGGAGAACTTCCCAGATTGGTGACAAATTTACTATTATTGTCATTACATATATGTATAGATGATGTGCTATTATTGTGGACAGATCAGAAGAAAGAGTTGACTAAATTGATAAAAGTATATAATGTCTAGTCAAACATATGCTTACTGTCAACAATTGAGAAATTGTATTTTTGGATGTAAATATTACAGACCATACTAATAATACTAATAATACTACTTATTTTATTAATAATAATAATAATAATAATAATAATAATGTCCCAGATGGTAGAGAATAATTTACCACCACAATAAATCAGAATTACATTATTTTACCATCGAATGAGCTTTTTGCTGTATTTTTTCTGTTCTACAGCCTCTGGTGTATCCCCAGGCCAGATTCCCAATGAGATCCATATGGGAGCTTTGTAGAGTGTAAATGAGTAAATTATAGAACATAGACATAATGCCTTTACCTAAGGGATTGTTGATGCATATTTTTTCATACATTGACATAATCGCTATCTCTAGACTTGGACACATTTAAAGAATAATCGAGTGGAAAATCTTTTGGTGAACTTACCAAAATATAGGTACAGTAGATCAGTTATGGACTGGTGCTTATAAAAGCAAAAAGGGGGCAGTATTTATAAGAGGAAATATTGTTATATTAGTCTTCAATCTCCGAATGGAGAAGAGTTACAAGACAACACATTTTAAAAGTTTTGTCAGCAATATCAGCTGTGGGTAGCATACTGTGGCTATTAGATTCCAAAACTGATGTGCATAAGGACAGATAGGTATAAGGATTCTGATCTCTAGAACACAGCTTTAGGAGAGTAAACATTGGAAAAACTATTAACAAAAATAATATTGACGGCCTCTTGAATAGTTTAATGCAGGCATGTCCAAACTATGGCCCTCCAGCTGTTGTGAAACTACAAGCCCCATCATGCCTTGCCACAGTTTTGCTATTAGAGCATGCTAAAACTATGGCAAGGCATGCTGGGATGTGTAGTTTCACAACAGCTGGTGGGCCACAGTTTGGACATGCCTGGTGTAATGGTTAGCTTTATTGCCTCACAGCATTAAGGTCATGGGTTTGATGCCCACCGTGGCCTTAACTGTGAGGGGTTTGTATAGTCTCCCCATGTATGGCCAAATGTTGTCTGTAAAACTGCTGCAGAATATGTGCATGTTATATAAATAACTGGTAAGAAATATTAATCCTTTGGGGCAGAATGGGTCTCTCCCGCATGGTGAGAAAAGGGTTAATCACCTGCAGCTGAGGGAGGAACCAAACCCCTTCCTTAAAGACCAGCTAAGATATAAAAACCAGGCTCAGTATCAAGTAGAACCAGTGGCAATAAGGGCTTTACGAATTTCATACAGGATATGGGGTGGCTTGCTATATGTAGGATACGTAATCCTAACTCAGTGCAATTCTCATGGTACTCTGCACCCTATCAGGCCTTCTCGAGGATTGACCTCATACTAGTGTCACGGAATGTCTCGACGCAGGTTGTGGAGATTAGTTATAACCCGAGAGGTATCTCCGACCATTCTCCAGTACTAATGGAGTTCTCGATAACTCATGACAGAGGCCAGAGTTTTTGGTCATTCAACCCTAGCTGTTTGCAATATATCTAGATCTGGGAACGAAGTCTGGCGGGAAAACACGAGCCGGACTAGGATCCTGCCTCCAATTCAGAAGTTCAGGGGGGTTCGGACCTTGGAAATCTAGACCCGCTCATCCTTAATTTTAAGCATTATGGGCCTTATTCTAGTTCACTCTTTCTGTCAAAATCCTTCTTAGATGGATAAAACCATGTGCACTGCAGGTGGGGCAGATGTAACGTGCAGAGAGAATTCGATTTGGGTGAGTTATTTTGTTTCTGTGCAGGGTAAATACTGACTGCTTTATTTTTACACTGCAATATAGATCTCACTTTGAAGTAAAACCCCACCCAAATCTAACTCTCTCTGCACAAGTTACATCTGCCCCACCTGCAGTGCACATGGTTTTGTCCATCTAAGAAGGATTTTGTCAGAAAGAGTGAACTAGAATAAGGCCCTATGTGACAAAACAATTCCAGGCAATAGTCTGTCAATGATCCACAACAGATATTACTCAATATAATTGGAATTTATTAAAGACCAGCAATCGGGAGCTTGGGTCTGCACTGTATTGTTATCATAACTGGGAATGTGCCTCTAGGAATACTAAACGTACTTCTCAAGATGTAACATTCATCTTAGCTTGGATTGTGTGGTTTTATTTTCTTCTCTTCCCTACTGCATTTATCTCACATTAGTTAAAGCAGTCAGACACCTGGATAATACTATATGTATATATATATATATATATATATATATATATATATATATATATATATATATATATATATATATATATATATATATATATATATATATATATATACACACACACACACACACACACACACACACACACACACACACACACACACACACACGTATACTGTACAGGGATGTTTAATATCAGCTGTATGACAGGCTCAATATCCCAGATCTGGCAATGCATTAACACAATACGTAATGTAACACGTTTTCCTCTGTTGTTTTATCCAGAGACTTTTTATATCATTGTTACCTGCAGATGTTCAGGGAGTTGACTTTACACATAGATCCTTGTATGTTTCTGTGCAGGATTGTGTTGAGTCTTTCGGAATTACCATCAAGTACTGTATTTTGTATACAGTTTCTAGAAAGAACAATCATAATGGGCAAACATATGCACTGTATCAAAACATGACTATTGGTGGGCAGGGCCGCCGAGAGGTATGCCGGCCACGGTAAAATTTTGGGGCTTGCATAATCGCGGGAGGCGTGACCACCTCTCACGATTAGACCACACACCCCCACTCGGCAGCCCTGTTGGTGGGTACACGCTAGGCGATGTGTGTATTCAGTGACATCGGACAAAGGATGGGACCCAACAAGGGGGGAGGGACGCATACTGTATTATGGTCTGACTTGCGATGTCCTCTGTCGTACTGCATGAGTATGACTGATGAAATGCGGGAATACACATCATTAACGACATACAAACTAGACAATTTTGTTGTACCGACCTGTCAGGATCTGCAAAATCGTTGAAAATATCTTCTAGTGTGTACCCGGCTTTAAATGATTCAATAGTGATACTTTTTTAATAAATATCAGGAATTATTATTTATTTATTAACAGTTTCTTATATATAGCAGCAGATTCCGTTGCGTTTTACAATAGGAGACAGTAATACAACAAACTGGGTATTTACAGACAGTCAAAGGTATGAGGGCCCTGCTCGCAAGCTTACAATCTTTAGGAATGGCAGCAGGAGGTTGCAGGAGGTGGAAATGCATTCTGTCTCCTTCCAGTGCCTAAAGGTGGCCATACATCAGAAAGTTCGATCTAACAATCAGGATTGTGTACAATTTCCCTTGAAATCCCCGGCAGTCCTTGGTGGTTTTTGAACACATAGGGCGGGATGCTATATAGCAGAAATGCGGTAAAAACCCCGTTTTCGGGGTTTCTACCGCATCTCTATATGCTATATGGCGCCTCCGCAGTGTCAGCGCTGCGGAGGGAATCGCCAGCTAAAGCTGGCGAATCCCTGCAGAAGCCTATGGGCTTCTTACCGCAGCGCTGTTTGAGGGATCCGTCACGGATCCCTCCCAGCGTGCCCTGCGGCCGGCGCCGGGGTCTGCGCATGCGCAGATGGACTCCCGGGTCACAGACCCGGAAGTCCAGCGCCGGCACCGCATCGCAAGGGACAGCTCTTACCGCAAGAGCTGTCCCTTGCATGAATAACGGCATATGTTATAGCATATGCCGTTATTAAAAATGCGATGTCCGGCGAAGGGGGGCCGCGGATGTTACAACATCCCGCCCATAATCTACTCACAATCCATTTTACAATCAATCAGTATGTGCAGGGGCAGTATGTGCAGGGGTGACAGTGTGGGGGCAGTATGTGCAGGGGGACAGTGTGGGGGCAGTATGTGCAGGGGGGACAGTGTGGGGGCAGTATGTGCAGGGGGGACAGTGTGGGGGCAGTATGTGCAGGGGGACAGTGTGGGGGCAGTATGTGCAGGGGGGACAGTGTGGGGGCAGTATGTGCAGGGGGGACAGTTTGGGGGCAGTATGTACAGGGGCAGTATGTTCAGGGGGGGAAGTGTGGGGGCAGTATGTGCAGGGGGAACAGTGTGGGGGCAGTATGTGCAGGGGCAGTATGTGCAGGGGGGACAGTGTGGGGGCAGTATGCGCAGGGGCAGGCAGTATGTGCAGGGGGACAGTGTGGGGGCAGTATGTGCAGGGGGGACAGTGTGGGGGCAGAATGTGCAAGGGCAGTATGTGCAGGGGGGACAGTGCGGGGGCAGTATGTGCAGCGGGACAGTGTGGGGGCAGAATGTGCAGGGGCAGTATGTGCAGGGGGACAGTGTGGGGGCAGTATGTGCAGGGGGGACAGTGTGGGGGCAGTATGTGTAGGAGGGACAGTGTGGGGGCAGTATGTGCAGGGGCAGTATGTGCAGGGAGGACAGTGATAACCCCTCCACATTTCCCCAGTGACTAGTACCCCATTTTACCCTGCACCTCCCGCCACCACACACTATCCCACACACTTAATACCCCTTTTACACCAAAAAGTGGTAAAAGAGATGAATTAGATGAGATCTAGTACAGTATGTGCTGCACATACTTTTTGTACTAGCATCACATCTCATCTCATTGCATTGCAAAACCTATGCAATTATGTCTACAATATTGTGTACAATAAATGTAACGTGTATGGGCACCTTAAAGCTGTGTACACACAGTGCAATTCTGACTATCGATTTTAACTCATTGATCAAATTGAAATTTAGTCACAATTGCATTCAGCCACATTTGATGCAGATTTGATTCCAATGCGTTTAGTCAGTATTGCATAGAAAAATAGACTGTGCAGGCAAGTCTATCTTGACTATCTAGCACAGGGCTGGGCAATTGCGGCCCTCCAGATGTTGAGGAACTACACATCCCAGCATGCCTTGCATCAGTTTCAGCATGGCCACATAGCAAAACTAATGCAAAGCATCCTGGGATGTGTAGTTCCTCAACATCTGGAGGGCCGCAATTGCTTAGCCCTGATCTAGCCTGTAGAATGTATTTGGCCTAGGGCCAAATTGCAAGATAGTCTAAATCTAAAGTGCAGTTAGCCAAAATCTTATAGTCAAAATTGTATAGTCAAACTCTGCCATGAGTCTGAATCGAACCGTGTCTACACATCTTTAGGGCTACCATGTTCCTCTTTATTGCATAAAGGCTACATACAAGGCCACAGTTGCAAATTAGTATTAATGGCCATGGTGGATATCTATAAGCCTTCTGGGAGGCAGCTTCACTTGCTAAGATTAGCAGTTCCAAAGCCTTGAAAATCACAACTGCGAATGCAATTGCGTACAAACATGAATTAGGCCCACGGAGAAGTATGTGTCTTGGTTAGTGTAATATGGCCGCCACACAGGGCGACTGTGCCGAGCGATATGAGCTCTACCCCTACTTTTTCACACACTAGTAATAATAGGTCAAGCGAGCACTTATTTAAAATGCGGCACCAGCGGCTGCAAAAGTCGGGTTTCCTCCTCCCGATTGTGTGTATATTGTTAATTAGGAAACTTCTCGGAATATGTTAGGTTCTATAATACCATTGCAGCTTTCCTACGGCGTGGTTGGACCAGAAGAAGGCTGCGTGCCGCAGGCAAAACGTCAACTTTATCTTAAAAATGTTATAATAAAAACAGATTTCTTTAATTGAAAAATCCCATGGTGAGTGCTCCTTCTCTTCAAACTGTATACATGGATGCTTTGCATTGGGTTTGCATTGGGTTTGCACCATTTGAACTATTGAACTAATTGGAATTGTGTGTATATATATATAATATATGTATATATATTTAGGCAGTGGTGGTGTGGCACTCACGACACTTACTGAGTAAGTGTCGTGAGTGCCACACCACCACTGCCTATATTCACTCTTGCTGAGCTGTGGAGGCACCGACCGCTAATAGCTCACATCGTTTGGAGTGCCAGACCCTACACCTGTGTATATATATTTTTATATATATATATATATATATATATATATATATATATATATATATATATATATGGAAAAGGTTATTCTCAGAGATCGGCGACTATTGTTAAAAATTAGGACTAATGATAAAATATAATTAATATAAGAATTTATTCAATGAGGGGGTTTGACATAAAAAATGGATAACACGTACACAAAAGCATGTATCAAGGCTGGGGCTATATAAAAGGGTTAAAAAAGTGGAAATAAGAAAAACAAGCAATAAATAGCTAAGGTGGATCTTATGTTTTAAAAACAAAGCATATATTGAATAAAAAACGTCATTTGATGAAACACAAGGTAAAAGGATAAAGTGCTTAGCTCAAATGCAGAAGGTGAGGTAGGTTAGAAGCTTCCCAACATGTTTCGTCTGTGTGACTTCCTCAGGGGGTAGGGACAAACTGGCAAAGGATCCTATTTAACAGGAAGGCAGGCATACCTCACTTCCTGCTAGCTCATTAATTAATTAATAAATTGCGTATTTTGTTTCACTGTGTCGATACGATCTACAGTATTTTAGACTATATAGTGTGATACTAGGGACCATATAATAAACTTAAGGTAGTTGTTACATTGTTCATCAGCATAGAATGTGTCCAAGCAGCGAAAATGAAATATTCTGTATAGCGATGTGGGGCGCGACGTCACTTCCGCCCCACATCCGACATCCTCAGAGCGTTCATGCGCATGCGTGTGCGGCGTCCCAGTCTGGGAATGTTTCTTACAGAGGCGGTGACTTCATTCACGCTGAGGGAGGGACTTGGCTACGGACACCCTCATGCATTCTTATGGTACGCAGTGGAACGCAGGAAGAGCAGCGAAAATGTCAGTTAATGAATCCTGCGTTTGGAACGCATATGACACGCAGAGAAATCTCTCGTGGATCAATTGATGGATGGAAGTTTGGATTTTTTTAGACGCAATCCCAGACGTTTGAAATGTAATAGAGAAAAGAGACAGTTAGTTTCACATTCAGGGATGTTTGACACAGAACGTAGGATAGTTAATCCTCGATACAGTGATCACTATACATTATGTGCTAGGATTTTATAGTGCCGTGGGAAATGCCGGTAATAAGTGATGGTCCATAACAATGGGGAAACACAAAAAATATCCAACGTGCTGATTAATATAGATGTATATAAAGAATGTTTATTTAGCATATAAGTCAAAATGCTAATGCATAAATAAGTATATAATATTTAGGGAAGATGGGTTGAATCTGCTGCAAAATGCATGGAAGATTATGGAGTGATGATATCATAAAGAGAAAGGTGACATAAACAACAGGGCAGACCAATTTGGATGTAATTCATCCACCAAATTTGGAAACGATGCCAATGGGTACATAAATGTATCACTATACATTGATAAGAGAAGGGTGGTGTTGATTATCGGAGAAGTACATTGCCAGGAGCTCTCGACCTAGTGATTGTATCTGTCTTTTTACCATACAGCACCTGGTTTTCCTTAGAGGTCTCCCATCCTTGTACTAACCAGGCCCAACACTGCTTAGCTTCCAAGATCGGACGTGTTTGGGCGTACCAGTGTGGAATGGCTGTACTGTTTGACAGAATTAGTGGTAGCGCCCAGAGAGACCTGTTAGTACTATCCGATAGAAATATCTTAAGAGGTGAGACAGTGTGTAGGGGATGGAGAGTTAACTGCACATACCCTATTAGCGGAACTGGGACGTATAATGATTTATGTTCAGAGGAAGGGGGCTATTTCATAGCTATCGTTGAATCCTTCGGGTTGTAAAGTGTTCAGTTCAAATATCCAAAACATCTCTCTTCTGGATAGTAAGTTGGATAGGTCGCCGCCTCGTTCCCCTAGGTTAACTTGTTCGATGCCTTTGAAAGTAAGTAATTCCGGGTCTGAGTTATGATGGGTGAGAAAGTGATGTGAAACTGTATGGGTCTGAACCTTGTTCTTGATATTTCTGACGTGTTCTTGGATCCGAATCTTCAAGGGTCTTTTGGTCTTCCCAATGTAGCCTAGGCCACATGGACACTCTAGCATGTAAATGACGGAGACTGTGTTGCAGTTGATAAACTGTTGAATTTTGAATTCTTTAGTTTGTTCTTTACTGTGAAAAGTCTTTCTGTTAGGATGGAGGAGTCGACAGATGTTGCAGTGTCCACATTTGAAACTGCCTATGCATTTAGGCATTCCATTGGTGCTGTTAGTTATGCTTCTCAGCATACTAGGTGCTACCATGTCTTTGAGGTTTCTTGATTTCCTAAATACTACTTGTGGGTGTAAAGGTAAGTGTTCTTTCAGGACTGGGTCCATCGTGAGAATTCCCCAATGTTTGTTTAGAGCTGCTTTTATACTTTTCTCATGGCTGTTGTAAGTGGTAATAAATTTGACACCGGGTATTAATTGATCTTTATTCTTATATTTGAGAGTGGATGTCCTCTCCAGGTCTTGGGCTCTTTGTTCTGCACTGTGGAGTAGGTGTTCTGGGTATCCCTTCTCCCTGAATCTCTCTGCGTAGATCTTGATTTGGGTGTCCCTTTCTGATCTCATTTTGCAGTTGCGTGTCAACCTGTGGTATTGAGAGAACGGTATGTTGTCCTTCCAGTTTCTGAGATGACTACTTTCGTAGTGTACATAACTATTTGTGTCAACCTTTTTTATGTAATTTTTGGTGGTCACTGTGCCGCCTGTTTTCATGAGTATTAGGTCAAGAAATTCCACTTGCTCTGTGTTTATGTTTGAAGTGAACTTCAGGTTCAGGTTGTTGTCTCCTATGTATGTTAAAAACTTGTTGAAATCAGATGAAGACCCATTCCAGACTATTAAAATGTCATCGATGTATCTCTTAAAAAGGATAATATTTTCTTTAAAACAATGGTTATTGTAGATAAAATTGCGTTCCCAATGGCCCATGAGTAAATTCGCAAAGCTAGGGGCAAAGATGGTCCCCATAGCCGTGCCGCAGATTTGTAGGTAAAACTGGTCTAGGAATTTAAAATAGTTATGCTTCAAGATAAAACGCATCACTTCGCATATGAAGAGCCTATTTTCATCTGTCAGTGTCGTATCTTCATTGAGGAACTCGTGACAGGCTGCGATTCCATCTTCATGTCGGATACAGGTATATAATGATTGTACATCTATGGTCGCCCATAGGTAGTTCTCTTTCCAGGTGAAATCTTCCATGATGTTCAAAACTGAAGTGGTGTCCTTAAGAAAGGATGGTAGCTTCATAACATGTGGCCTAAGGAATTTATCCGCATACTCTGAAAGATGTGATGTCAGGGACTCAATGCCCGCCACAATAGGCCTCCCGGGTGGATTCTGCAGGGATTTATGGATTTTCGGTAGAAAGTAGAAAATAGGGGTGGTGGGATTAGTGTGTAGGAGATATTGGTATTCTTCTTTCGTCAAAGTGCCATTGCGAAGACCTTTCAGAAGGGTATGGCGTAATTCCTCTATATATTCTTCTTTAGGATCATGAGGAAGGCTGGTATATGACGTTGTATCTCCCAGAAGTCTCAGGGCTTCTGCTTCATAAGCTGATCTATCCATGATGACAAGTCCACCCCCTTATCAGCTGGTTTGATGACAATCATATCGTTGGTTTGTAGAGTTTTAATAGCTGCTCTTTCTTTGTATGTCAAATTCTTCTTGGGCATCTCTGGTTCATCATTGCTGCATAGTTCTTTTTTCACTGCTTCATAAAAGGTGCTGATGTATGGCCCTTTAGATTCCAGAGGGTAATACTTGGATGTGGGTTTTAGTCCTGATTTCGAATGGGTCTCATAGTTCTGTATGATTGCATCCTCCTTCCGAAGGAAATGTCTCTTGAGTGTAAGTTGTCTCGTGAATTTATTGAGATCGATAAATGTATCAAATCTATTTTTTCCTTTTGAAGGTGCGAATGATAGTCCTTTGTTGAGTAGACTAATTTCAGAATTGGTCAAGGTGTAGGTCGAGAGGTTGAATATGCCTTTGGATGGAGGTGTTACTTCTGTAGGTATCTCTTTTTGTGGTGATTTGTGTTTGTTCCCTCCCTTTCCCTGTGAGTTAGATGGGTTTCTCAGAGGCGCAAACCTATAGAAACCCATCTAACTCACAGGGAAATGGTTTTTTATCCCCCGGAACGAGCACCCGCATCAAAGATCACAGGCCCCTATCTATTACAGAGAAAGTGAATCATGCTTCCCCCCTAAAAAGAAGACTGGAAGAAAAAGAGGATGCCGAGGAAAGGGAGGGAACAAACACAAATCACCACAAAAAGAGATACCTACAGAAGTAACACCTCCATCCAAAGGCATATTCAACCTCTCGACCTACACCTTGACCAATTCTGAAATTAGTCTACTCAACAAAGGACTATCATTCGCACCTTCAAAAGGAAAAAATAGATTTGATACATTTATCGATCTCAATAAATTCACGAGACAACTTACACTCAAGAGACATTTCCTTCGGAAGGAGGATGCAATCATACAGAACTATGAGACCCATTCGAAATCAGGACTAAAACCCACATCCAAGTATTACCCTCTGGAATCTAAAGGGCCATACATCAGCACCTTTTATGAAGCAGTGAAAAAAGAACTATGCAGCAATGATGAACCAGAGATGCCCAAGAAGAATTTGACATACAAAGAAAGAGCAGCTATTAAAACTCTACAAACCAACGATAGGATTGTCATCAAACCAGCTGATAAGGGGGGTGGACTTGTCATCATGGATAGATCAGCTTATGAAGCAGAAGCCCTGAGACTTCTGGGAGATACAACGTCATATACCAGCCTTCCTCATGATCCTAAAGAAGAATATATAGAGGAATTACGCCATACCCTTCTGAAAGGTCTTCGCAATGGCACTTTGACGAAAGAAGAATACCAATATCTCCTACACACTAATCCCACCACCCCTATTTTCTACTTTCTACCGAAAATCCATAAATCCCTGCAGAATCCACCCGGGAGGCCTATTGTGGCGGGCATTGAGTCCCTGACATCACATCTTTCAGAGTATGCGGATAAATTCCTTAGGCCACATGTTATGAAGCTACCATCCTTTCTTAAGGACACCACTTCAGTTTTGAACATCATGGAAGATTTCACCTGGAAAGAGAACTACCTATGGGCGACCATAGATGTACAATCATTATATACCTGTATCCGACATGAAGATGGAATCGCAGCCTGTCACGAGTTCCTCAATGAAGATACGACACTGACAGATGAAAATAGGCTCTTCATATGCGAAGTGATGCGTTTTATCTTGAAGCATAACTATTTTAAATTCCTAGACCAGTTTTACCTACAAATCTGCGGCACGGCTATGGGGACCATCTTTGCCCCTAGCTTTGCGAATTTACTCATGGGCCATTGGGAACGCAATTTTATCTACAATAACCATTGTTTTAAAGAAAATATTATCCTTTTTAAGAGATACATCGATGACATTTTAATAGTCTGGAATGGGTCTTCATCTGATTTCAACAAGTTTTTAACATACATAGGAGACAACAACCTGAACCTGAAGTTCACTTCAAACATAAACACAGAGCAAGTGGAATTTCTTGACCTAATACTCATGAAAACAGGCGGCACAGTGACCACCAAAAATTACATAAAAAAGGTTGACACAAATAGTTATGTACACTACGAAAGTAGTCATCTCAGAAACTGGAAGGACAACATACCGTTCTCTCAATACCACAGGTTGACACGCAACTGCAAAATGAGATCAGAAAGGGACACCCAAATCAAGATCTACGCAGAGAGATTCAGGGAGAAGGGATACCCAGAACACCTACTCCACAGTGCAGAACAAAGAGCCCAAGACCTGGAGAGGACATCCACTCTCAAATATAAGAATAAAGATCAATTAATACCCGGTGTCAAATTTATTACCACTTACAACAGCCATGAGAAAAGTATAAAAGCAGCTCTAAACAAACATTGGGGAATTCTCACGATGGACCCAGTCCTGAAAGAACACTTACCTTTACACCCACAAGTAGTATTTAGGAAATCAAGAAACCTCAAAGACATGGTAGCACCTAGTATGCTGAGAAGCATAACTAACAGCACCAATGGAATGCCTAAATGTATAGGCAGTTTCAAATGTGGACACTGCAACATCTGTCGACTCCTCCATCCTAACAGAAAGACTTTTCACAGTAAAGAACAAACTAAAGAATTCAAAATTCAACAGTTTATCAACTGCAACACAGTCTCCGTCATTTACATGCTAGAGTGTCCATGTGGCCTAGGCTACATTGGGAAGACCAAAAGACCCTTGAAGATTCGGATCCAAGAACACGTCAGAAATATCAAGAACAAGGTTCAGACCCATACAGTTTCACATCACTTTCTCACCCATCATAACTCAGACCCGGAATTACTTACTTTCAAAGGCATCGAACAAGTTAACCTAGGGGAACGAGGCGGCGACCTATCCAACTTACTATCCAGAAGAGAGATGTTTTGGATATTTGAACTGAACACTCTACAACCCGAAGGATTCAACGATAGCTATGAAATAGCCCCCTTCCTCTGAACATAAATCATTATACGTCCCAGTTCCGCTAATAGGGTATGTGCAGTTAACTCTCCATCCCCTACACACTGTCTCACCTCTTAAGATATTTCTATCGGATAGTACTAACAGGTCTCTCTGGGCGCTACCACTAATTCTGTCAAACAGTACAGCCATTCCACACTGGTACGCCCAAACACGTCCGATCTTGGAAGCTAAGCAGTGTTGGGCCTGGTTAGTACAAGGATGGGAGACCTCTAAGGAAAACCAGGTGCTGTATGGTAAAAAGACAGATACAATCACTAGGTCGAGAGCTCCTGGCAATGTACTTCTCCGATAATCAACACCACCCTTCTCTTATCAATGTATAGAGATACATTTATGTACCCATTGGCATCGTTTCCAAATTTGGTGGATGAATTACATCCAAATTGGTCTGCCCTGTTGTTTATGTCACCTTTCTCTTTATGATATCATCACTCCATAATCTTCCATGCATTTTGCAGCAGATTCAACCCATCTTCCCTAAATATTATATACTTATTTATGCATTAGCATTTTGACTTATATGCTAAATAAACATTCTTTATATACATCTATATTAATCAGCACGTTGGATATTTTTTGTGTATCCCCATTGTTATGGACCATCACTTATTACCGGCATTTCCCACGGCACTATAAAATCCTAGCACATAATGTATAGTGATCACTGTATCGAGGATTAACTATCCTACGTTCTGTGTCAAACATCCCTGAATGTGAAACTAACTGTCTCTTTTCTCTATTACATTTCAAACGTCTGGGATTGCGTCTAAAAAAATCCAAACTTCCATCCATCAATTGATCCACGAGAGATTTCTCTGCGTGTCATATGCGTTCCAAACGCAGGATTCATTAACTGACATTTTTTCGCTGCTCTTCCTGCGTTCCACTGCGTACCATAAGAATGCATGAGGGTGTCCGTAGCCAAGTCCCTCCCTCAGCGTGAATGAAGTCACCGCCTCTGTAAGAAACATTCCCAGACTGGGACGCCGCACACGCATGCGCATGAACGCTCTGAGGACGTCGGATGTGGGGCGGAAGTGACGTCGCGCCCCACATCGCTATACAGAATATTTCATTTTCGCTGCTTGGACACATTCTATGCTGATGAACAATGTAACAACTACCTTAAGTTTATTATATGGTCCCTAGTATCACACTATATAGTCTAAAATACTGTAGATCGTATCGACACAGTGAAACAAAATACGCAATTTATTAATTAATTAATGAGCTAGCAGGAAGTGAGGTATGCCTGCCTTCCTGTTAAATAGGATCCTTTGCCAGTTTGTCCCTACCCCCTGAGGAAGTCACACAGACGAAACATGTTGGGAAGCTTCTAACCTACCTCACCTTCTGCATTTGAGCTAAGCACTTTATCCTTTTACCTTGTGTTTCATCAAATGACGTTTTTTATTCAATATATGCTTTGTTTTTAAAACATAAGATCCACCTTAGCTATTTATTGCTTGTTTTTCTTATTTCCACTTTTTTAACCCTTTTATATAGCCCCAGCCTTGATACATGCTTTTGTGTACGTGTTATCCATTTTTTATGTCAAACCCCCTCATTGAATAAATTCTTATATTAATTATATTTTATCATTAGTCCTAATTTTTAACAATAGTCGCCGATCTCTGAGAATAACCTTTTCCATATTCTATTGTTCTTGACGGCCCACCACCGTTATCCTCTCAGTAACTGAGCTGACACCCCGTTAATTTAGGGGTATTTGTTATTTGGGACTACCCAATAGTCACTTTTGCGCACTGTTCTTGCATATCTTGGCGCTGAATCCCCTCTCTTTCTATCCATCCATATATATATATATATATATATATATATATATATATATATATATATATATATAGAAAGAAAAAAGGAGACGCACCATAGTGTAGTATTTAAAGTTTAAAAGTAGAAACTTTACTGAAGCGATTAAAAACTCACACAAGTACAGGTGTTATAAGATATATAACACATAAGCGCATATTACAGGTATATCACCGCAAGACAGCTCTCAAACAATTTCGCGCTGCACTCTCAGCCTGGATCCCGGACCAGCCGCGTCACTGCGTTGCTGCGTCACGACCTCCGTCCTCCAGCTCCGCCCAAACGCCCATATATGGAAGAAAGAGAAACAGAGTGCGCCCCTATCGTAAATTCCACCACCAGAATATAACCAATAACCATAAATCAATGGAAATTTCAGTCAGAAATTGCAATTTAATACAACATTTATTAAAAACATGTAGTTTTCATCTGTGTGTAGTATGGTTCATACAAAACATGGAAATATACCCAACGCGTTTCGTCGATACGACTTCCTCAGGGGCAAAATTTCCGTATGTTGGTGGGTAGTGAGAATACTCACTCCCAGGTATGTGAACCTTCTAAAAAAATCGGATCCTTTGAGGATCTTTAATGTTTAATGCACAGCTGCATCAAGTTCCAACTGTATTCGAATATGGATCTTGGATAATGCAGATATCCTTCTAAAAGTCGGATCCTTTGAGGATCTTAGTGTTTAATGCACAGCTGCATCAAGTTCCGTCTGTTATCGTATATAGGTCCTAGATAATGTAGAGTGCGGAATCCTCTAGGTAGGGACACAGCAAGCCAACAATGAACCAACTGCAGTTGGAATTTGATGCAGCTGTGCATTAAACATTAAAGATCCTCAAAGGATCCGATTTTTTTAGAAGGTTCACATACCTGGGAGTGAGTATTCTCACTACCCACCAACATACGGAAATTTTGCCCCTGAGGAAGTCGTATCGACGAAACGCGTTGGGTATATTTCCATGTTTTGTATGAACCATACTACACACAGATGAAAACTACATGTTTTTAATAAATGTTGTATTAAATTGCTATTTCTGACTGAAATTTCCATTGATTTATGGTTATTGGTTATATTCTGGTGGTGGAATTTACGATAGGGGCGCACTCTGTTTCTCTTTCTTCCATTTCTCCCACTTCCCCCACTAACAGGGGGGACTAATAGAGTTGCTGCCCCGACAAATATTAATTAGCGCATTGAAAGGGTATTTCTCTTGTTCTATATATATATATATATATAGACATATATATTTGTTCTCTGCATTTCCTTATTCCTACTTACAAGACTGTTGGATACAATTATACAATTGTAATAAAGTTTCTGAGAAAATTCTATGAGAACTGTGTGAAGTCGTATTTTTAAGATGAGAAAATATGTATGAATAAAAATAACTTGTTTTTACTATTGTATTATTATTATTATTATTACACCCAAAGGTTTTATATTTTACTGCTAGTGAATCTATAACCTGAGCAGACCCTTATAATGTGTGTAATAAATATATATATAAATACACACGAGGCTGGATTGAAAAGTAGTGATTTATTTTCACTATTGGCCAACGGCAATGTAGACTCTTTTGTATTTTGTATGACACATGATGGTGATAGGTGTTGCCAATTTGACACAAGATTAGGTACTCTTTACCTAGAACGGCGCCCATCGCGACCATCGCGACCATCGAATGCACTAAAAAACGGGTGCGATGCGATGCCCGCGATGGCCGCGATTTCCCATAGGGACCAATGTTAAAAGTCAGATTGGACGCGATTTTAGTGTTCAATGCCTCAATGCCTGCGATTTTTCCATAGGAAACAATGTTAAATGGGCCACAGAGCCCTAATAGTCCCCCTGAAGTCTGAAATGGCCCCCACAATTTTTAACGGCACCCCACGATCAACGTCAACCCGAAGCGTGGCGAGCGCAGCGAGCCCGCGAGGGGCGGCGGTACGCGTCCTCCGACCTTTTCATACCCTCACTATCCACGTCGTTGTGGAGTTGAGAATAGAATAGTGTGGCGAGCGTAGCGAGCCACTGAGCCCGAAGGGTGGCGAGCGCAGCGAGCCCCGCGAGGGGACGCGGATACCTTCACAGGTAAGCGCGTCCCCTCGCGGGCTTCACAGGTAAGCGCGTCGCCACGGACACCTGTGAAGCCCGCGAGGGGACGCGTATAACTGTGAAGGTATCCGCGTCCCCACGCGGGGCTCGCTGCGCTCGCCACGCTTCGGGCTCGGTGGCTCGCTGCGCTCGCCACACTATTCTATTCTCAACTCCACGCCGACGTGGATAGTGGGGGTATGAAAAGGTCGGAGGACGCGTACCGCCGCCCCTCGCGGGCTCGCTGCGCTCGCCACGCTTCGGATTCACGTTGATCGTGGGGTGGCGTTAAAAATTGTGGGGGCCATTTAAGACTTCAGGGGTACTATTAGGGCTCTGTGGCCCATTTAAGATTGTTTCCTATGTAAAAATCGCGGGCATTGAGGCATTTAACACTAAAATCGCGTCCAATCTGACTTTTAACATTGATCCCTATGGGAAAATCGTGGGCATCGCGTCGCACCCGTTTTTTATGTACCCGCGATGCCCGCGATTTTTTACCCCCGACGCCCGCGATGCTAATCGCGGGCGCCGTTCTAGGTAAAGAGTACCCAAGATTTTAATACAAAATGTATTAACATGTGGAGAGAAAGTTAGATTTGGGTGAATACTTTGCACATAAACAAAATAACTCACCCAAATCTAACTCTCTCTGCACATGTTACATCTGCCCCACCTGCAGCGCACATGGTTTTGCCCATTTTAAGAACAAATTTGTCATGTGATCAGGTCTGAATTAAGGCCTTAGTCTAAACAATTGACCTAATATAGCTTATATGTTCAAATGTTGAATTACACATACACATACAAATGTGTTCCCCTACATCTTTGCTGCAGTCAGGCTAAACATACCCAAGGTGAGTCTTTTTGTTCATTGTTTCCACAACACACATCTAATGTAGGGCACACACCAGGACGACCGCTCACGATGCACATCGTGAGCGGGTCGTCAGTGGCTCGTCCGACCCGCTCACGGTGACGCGGGGGGGGTACGACCCGCTCACGATGTGCACCGTGAGCGGGTCCGATCCGATGGCGACCCGCACCCGGCTGTATGGTCGTCATTGAGATCCTACCTGCAGCAGGTAGGATCTCAATAACGACCGACCGACCCGCGGGACCGCGCATCGGATCGGTATCGGTCCACACCAGGACAGAAAAGGGCCCAATCAGCACACAATCTACATCCAATTGGTCGGAATTGGATCTAGATTGAGGGGATCGGGCCCTAGTCGTCCTGGTGTGTACCCAGCATTATTCACAAAGGATAGCAATTGCACGGACATTCATCTCCGGCCGATTAAACTGATATGTGCCAAGCCTATATTCTGTGTGTTCTTGCAGCTGCATCAGAATACCAAATTATGTTACAGCGTTTGACAGGAAAACACTGTAGCATAACATTTTGTATGTAGATACAGTTGCAAGTACAAGCAGTATGTTACATATCATTGTAATCAGTAGAAGCTGTGTATGTGTCTGATTGCATCACTTTGTAAATAAGACAGTTTGTAGGGAAAAAGTGCAAAAATTACATGTAAAGTACATGAACAATTTTAAGACATCAAACTATATTTTGATTAATTTTATTAACAATAATAATAATAATAATAATAATAATAATAATAATAATAATATATTTATATAGCATTTTCTCCAAATAGGACTCAGTGCTTTACAGCTCAAAATACAAAACAAGCTTAACAGTAGATGTCAGTAAAATTTGGTACGTCTTTAGTCTATTTTTGAAGAATTCTACAGCGGGGACTCAGAAGCTGCCACAGGTACCTTGGGCAGGGCTGAAACTAGGGTTTCCTGCGCCTGGGGCAAGGCAGTCATTTGGTTGCTTCCCCCTGACCAGGGGGGGGAATGACTGCCTTGCCCCTGGCGCCGGAGGCTGAGCGACCCCCCATGCCCACAGACCCCCCAAACCCATATACCTATGTGCGGGCAGCAGGGTCTGGGGACCACTATGCCCGTCCCTGGATTCCTGCTGCCCGGCCCCTCACTGCCTGGACCTGACAGCGCCCCCCCATGCAGCGCCTGGGGTGCGTGACCCCCTAGCCCCCACCCCTAGTTACGGCCCTGCCTTGGGCCCTGGTCATGAAGGGCCTTGAAAGTGAGTAAGCCCATCTTGAAAATGATTCGCCATTTTACATGTAGCCAGGGAGTAGAGAATGGGAGTTATGTGGCTGGAGCGGGGCTGGTTAGTTAATAGTCTGGCGGCTGCATTTTGTACCAGCTGTAAGCGGTGCAATTCTTTTGCTGGGAGACCCAGATAGAGAGCATTGCAGTAGTCTAGGTGTGATGATATAAATGCATGTATGACTTTAGGCAGGTCTTCTGAGGGAATTAAGTGCTTTATAATGGCTAAGTTTCTCAGATGAAATAATAAGAATTTGATTGTGGCTGACACCACAGGTTAGCTATAATTAGAATTATTTGTTGTAAATGCGCTGTTATTGTGTACTTGTAATTGATTATTTAACATTGATGATTAACAACAATATCAACTCACCCAAAAAAACAGCAATATTTATGTCCAACTTTGTAGAACTTTGTAGAACTTGGGATTCCATTACATCGGCTGAGTTTCTTGTTTAACATTGGAAAAACATCTGGATCCGACATTTTACTTGGTGCTTTTAACTCGAATGCTAATACATTGGTCGACTTTGTGCAACTTTTCAAGTAAATTAAACATTTCACAAAAACGACCAAAATCGTCTCCCATTACATCCCAGCCTAGGACTTAGGGATAGTATAAAGGTAGTACAGCTATAGCTGTGCTCATCATTCCTGCACCGCAGCCTGATGGCACGCCAATGTCGGACTCGTGGCACAATATCGCTATGCCGCACCATCACCACTCAATGCAGTTATTAGAGCCGTGGGAGTGAATCAGATACACAAGCGTGCTAATGGAATTGTGCCAATTGCACTTATTTCACATGTGCTGATTGGTGCGGCAAAGATGTGCATGGCTATGGTATGCATAGGCATGATTGCATTACTCTAGAAGTGTCATAAACATATTGAAATATCTCTACCATTTAGTCACATTTCAATATTTAACAAATGTAGCTAAAAACAAAAAAAAATTACATAAAATTAAACTGAAAGAAATTAAATTAAGTTTGAATTCATTGAAAGCATCTGTTTATTCTCAACTGAAAAATGTAATGGAAATGTTCTTTTCTGCAGTATACCAAATAGAACAGCAATTAAGTAATAGAACAGATGACCACAACTCAATATAATGCTAATTTATTAAGTGCTTTCAGTTGGAGGGGTCAGTTCACAATTAGCCAAGTAGTTGTTGTGCTGCTCACAGTCATCATTATTGCATATACAGTATTTGCACCAGCACTCTAGAAACAGGCATTTTGTATTGGGGTATTGGCCCCAAATCCAATTTATGAACCCCCTTTATTGTTCTAGGTCTACACTTGAACGTCCTTTTCCTCTTCCATTCCACCTATCAAGGCATATACTGTAGGTGCAACACAACAATATGCCAAAAACAATATACTAATTTTTTTAATTATTAAGTTTCCTTTATAGCGCATACATATTCCGCAGTGCTTTACACAGTATAGTTGAACACCACATATACCACATATACACGCCTAGGGTTAATTTGTTGGGAGCCAATTAGCCTACCAGTATATTTTTGGATTGTGGGAGGAAACCGGAGTACCCGGAAGAAACCACAGTTAGGGCCATGGTGGGAATTGAACCCATGACCTCAGCACTGTGAAGCAGTAATGCTAACCATTACACCATCTGTACTGCCCCGTATATATAACACATGGTGGGGATAGAACCCATGACCTCAGTGCTGTGAGGCAGTAATGCTAATCATTACACCATCCGTACTGCCCCGTATACTGTATATAACACATGGTGGGGATAGAACCCATGACCTCAGTGCTGTGAGGCAGTAATGCTAACCATTACACCATCCGTACTGCCCCGTATACTGTATATAACACATGGTGGGAATAGGACCCATGACCTCAGCGCTGTGAGGCAGTAATGCTAACCATTACACCGTCCGTACTGCCCCGTATATATAACACATGGTGGGGATAGAACCCATGACCACAGTGCTGTGAGGCAGTAATGCTAACCATTACACCACCCGTACTGCCCCGTATATATAACACATGGTGGGGATAGAACCCATGACCTCAGCGCTGTGAGGCAGTAATGCTAACCATTACACCATCCGTACTGCCCCGTATACTGTATATAACACATGGTGGGAATAGGACCTATGACCTCAGCGCTGTGAGGCAGTAATGCTAACCATTACACCATCCGTACTGCCCCGTATATATAACACATGGTGGGAATAGAACCCATGACCTCAGTGCTGTGAGGCAGTAATGCAAACAATCAGTGCCGTATCTAGATATTCATAGGCCCCCTAGCAAAAGTTTGTAAGGGCCCCCTATTTAGCAACTGATGGTGATAAATGTATGTAAAACATATTACTTAGACAGTAAATATGGGCCCCCTTCAGCTCCGGGCCCCATAGCAACTGCACTCCTTGCACCTATGGTAGTTACGCCCTTGCTAACCGTTACACCATTCATACAGCCCCTATGCATGTAATGTATAAGTACTACATTATACGCATTTTTGCACTACATATATGAGAGTCTTTCACTCCCATTCTGCTGCTCATTTTCCACACCATAGCATGTGGGACCCTGGTTTGTCCCACTCCCGTTTCATGGTCAGATTTTCAAGTTTTTTTCTTTTTTCTTTTTTTTAAAATAAAAAAATAATCAGATAAATTCACATAATGTGTGTATTGTTTTTGTTCTTACATCATCATTAACCTTAATAACAATCAATTCCCTGTAATTTCCACTCAATTTTGACTACCTGACAGCTCACATTATTGACGTCATCCAGTTCTGTCAAAATGTTGCACTAGCTGGCTGAGTTAGCTAAGTGACAGAAGTGGGTGTGGCAGATATGTGGCTGATCAACTTTAAGGGGGGTATTCAATGTCTGTCAAGCTCCTTATTTTTGTCGAGCTTTGTTGTTTTCTCAACGAGAGGTTGGTTTTTTATGAGGTCACCTATTCATTGTCTAGTTTTCTCCACTTGTCCAGCAGAGTTCGCCTGATTTGGTTTTCGGTTTCCTCGACTGTCGAGTTGAACATTTCACAAATTGTCGAGTTATTTTGGGTAAAATCTGTCAAGATAATTGCTGCAGCCTATTCAATGTCAAATACTACACCTGACCTCGACTGTTTGAAATCACTCTTCCTTCAAATTGAACTCTGCAATTCTTTCTGTCGTGACAAGGGAGTTTCTCTTGTTGCATGTCCAAAAAATTGTGTTGTGTATATGCAGGATTCCCTAATGTTTGTAGTCCTTATCTTGACTTCTCTCTTTGTGAAATTTTGCTAAATATTCCTCTTTTGTTTAATTTTTCCATTGACTGCATGTTTATATAGAACCATAGAATATGGTATGCTTTATTCCATTGTCAGCATCAGTTTTCAGCTTGTATGCATTTGTTTAAATGATTCCATTTGCCTTATAAGAATTATTCCTTATTTTTCTGCTCACCTTTCATGTTCACTGTGCTGTATTTTGCCCATTGAAAGTCTTCTGTATACATAAAACTAATTAATGAGAGCTCACATATATAAGAATGGTACTCTTTACTTAGAAGGGCGCCCATCTCGGCCATCTCGGGCATTGAATGCACTAAAAAATCAGGTGCGATGCGACAGACGAGATGCCCGAGATTTCCCATAGGGAACAATGTTAAATGTCTCAATTGACCCGATTTTCCTGTTTAATGCTTCAATTGACCCAATTTTTCCATAGGAAACAATGTTAAATGGGCCACAGAGGCCAAATAGGCACCCTGAAGTGAATAATGGCCACCCGAATTGTTAACGCCACCCCACGATCAACGTCAACCCGAAGCGTGGCGAGCGCAGCGAGCCCGCGAGGGGCGGCGGTACGCGTCCTACGACCTTTTCATACCCCCACTATCCACGTCGGCGTGGAGTTGAGAATAGAAAGTGTGGCGAGCGCAGCGAGCCACCGAGCCCGGAGCGTGGCGAGCGCAGCGAGCCCCGCGAGGGGACGCGGATACCTTCACAGGTATCCGCGTCCCCTCGCGGGCTTCACAGCTGTCCGCGTACCCTCGCGGGGCTCGCTGCGCTCGCCACGCTGCGCTCGCCACACTTTCTATTCTCAACTCCACGCCGACGTGGATAGTGGGGGTATGAAAAGGTCGTAGGACGCGTACCGCCGCCCCTCGCGGGCTCGCTGCGCTCGCCACGCATCGGGTTGACGTTGATCGTGGGGTGGCGTTATCAATTCGGGTGGCCATTATACACTTCAGGGTGCCTATTTGGCCTCTGTGGCCCATTTAACATTGTTTCTTATGGAAAAATCGGGTCAATTGAGGCATTGAACAGGAAAATTGGGTCAATTGAGACATTTAACATTGTTCCCATTTTTTACTAACGATGCCCACGATCAAAATCGTGGGCGCCCTTCTAAGTAAAGAGTACCATACCAATTAATATACATTTATTGTAAAAGTATCAATAATTAAAAATACATTTAATATCAGTAACCTTAATAAAACACATCTAATGCAAACTCTTGTACTCCTTGAGCATTGTCCATTTATGTAAACATTTTATTTGCAATGTCCAGAATCATGTATGTATAAATGTCTGAGTTTTTTTTCCGAAGCACAGATTCTGACCAGTACTCAATTCAATTCAATATATATTTATTAAAGTCGCTATATTTGTACTTGAATTGATTTGTTTCCAAAACAAGATATATCGCCACCTGTATTTTACCTAGAAGGTTTAGTTAAGTTTGTGCACTATTGTATTTGTAGTTCCACGCAGGTTTAACTCCGTGAGTCTCGTCACACTGATTTTAAAGGACACTTGTTATATCTTGTTTTGGAAACAAATCAATTCAAGTACGAATATAGCTACTGGTCAGAATCTGTGCTTTGAAAAAAAAAAAACTCAGACATTTATACATATATGATTCTGGACATTGACAATAAAATGTTTACATAAATGGACAATGCTCAACGGGTACAAGAATTTGCATTAGATGTGTTTATTAAAGTTACTGATATTAAATGTATTTTTAATTATTGATACTTTTATAATTTATATTAATTGGTATATATGCGCTCTCATTAATTAGTTTTATTTTTCTTGATTATTAACCACCAGTGTCTTTTTCTGGGAGCTGCACATCTATACCAAACATAAGCACTCTTTAATTATTATTTTTGATACATATAGAGAGAATAATTAAATTTAAACAAGGACTGCAACACCATTCCCCATCTTCTGAGGAAACCGTCACTATCCCTGAACGGAGAAATGCGTCACCTCAATTGCTGGCTCAAGAGTAGTCCAAATCCCAGGATCCCACCTGGAGTCACTGAGACAGTGGGAGAACCGTGTGCCTGGCGCTCCCTCTCCCGTACATCAAGGAGACGCCTAACATCTCACAGCGGGACCCGTGTGGCGATTGCAGCCACTTGCCCGCTCACTATGGAACTGGACCAAATCATCTGTCACGCAGTCCAGAGGTTGGGAGGTTGAACACCTTGCAGAGGTTGCTCCGGGAGTTGACTCTCAGCACAACGGAGTGGTAGAGACTCCTCATCTGTTAACACGATGGAGATTTCTCCCAGCGCCGGCTCTCATCACAACAGAGCTACGCCGGTGGTAGCGACCCAGACGTGCCACCTGCTACAAACCTTCCTCCTGTCTGATCCTAGTGACCGGTCCTCCTATTTGCCATCTACCATCGTTCTCCATATTGTGATGCTATCTGCCTTCCAACTGGGATATTGGACACTGTGTGTAATGAAACAAAAGTGGTGCAAGATGGAATTGTCTTTTAGGCTCTTCTATGTTACATATCAAAGTAGGACATGCACAGTTCAACAAACCAAGCACTTCAGCCATGTTTAATGGCTAAATTGCTTGGTTTGTTTGGGCACCCATAAACCAATTCTTTCAAAGGACTACCTATAATCACTGATAAGGAGGTTTATGATGAGAATGCTAATTACATTATCATCTTGTAAATGATGTAACATAGATGAGGTGTATAAATGGTTTACATCCCTACCTCTACTAACTTTGGCCTCACACATAGAACAGATGCCTTTACAAACATAGTCAGGTATCACAATCACTTTTTAACATGGGTGAGGAATTCAGTCACTGTTGGCAGAATTACACAAACAACATCATCATGAGTGGACATTGGCCTTCAGCTGGCAGAACATCTATCAGTGTCAAAACACAAAAAACCCTCCACATTTATATCACTCATAAATACTACAGATTGTGGTGTAGCTAACTTAAGCTAAAATATTAACTCTATATGACATATAATAAGCATGACTGTTGACCTTAAATTGCCCACATAATTATTATTGATAATTTATATAGCACCATATTATGTAAAGATGTACAGAGAAAATTAATCATCCACATTATTCCCTGCTTCATTTGTCTCAAGCTAATTACCCTACCAGTATGTTTGTGGACAGAGGGGGAAACACACATAAACTCCACAGATAGGACACTGGTTGTGATCGAACCCATGGCCTCAGCAGTAGTAGGGCAGCAATGCTAACCACAGACATTATCCTAACTGCCTTATAAAGCATAGTGATTTTATAGAGTAACTCCGGTTTCCTTTGATGTGGAAATGAATGCATGGTTTTCATGTAAAGATTTTTTTTTATTGTAGTTCTAGTATTTTAATTGTTAATTGATGCTGGAAAACATAAAATTCCTTTCTTTATCCCTGAGCTGCCTCTCATGGCTACATTCACAAGTAGGGTAAAGTGGTGTGAAACTAGGAGACTGTCTGCATTTTCACAAGTCTACCTAAAATCCAGAGATGGCAACTATGTCAAAAAACATGTAAAAGAATCCAATTATAACACCTCAGACAGCTCCAGGAAAGGCAAACCTTGATCTTTTCAAGGGAGGAAAGCATATCAGAGTTGTTAAAATACACTAGGGCCTAGTCAAATGTTTGTTTCTGTTTTCATGGCTCCAGACACCCCACTGACCTCAACATAAATAGCAGAGCTAGCTTTTTATAATCTGAGGGGAAAGAAAGAGCTAAAATTGTATGAGAGAGTTCATTCGACTGTTTTTTTTTGACTCGCTTTTTTCAACAATGACCATTTTCACTGCCAAATTTCGGAAGACTAGCTGAGTTTCCTTTCAAGTAATTGCAGTGTTTTCATTTTTTTTTTTCATCGGCCACAGACAGCTCCTGAAATGTGAGGCAGGAAATAGCACCATGAGTAGGAAAGAGCATGACACAAGGGTCTGAGGTCAGATGCTCAAATACACAACGATTTATATTGCTGCTGCCAAAAAACTTTCATTTCCACTCTCCCCTGTAGTTAAGATAAAGGGCATCGCTGGAAAGATAAACTCTTTTCCAAAGTACAGGCCACTGTCACCTCAGAATGAGGAAACGGCGCGCAACATAGAGACCCAACGTCATTCTCAGGTTTCGGCAAGGGAGCAGCGAAAAGTGAAAAAAAAACATAGTTCTACTGAGTTTCTGAAGTGACCTTTTCTGGATGTTTGTCCCCTGTGATGGGCTTGTACTTCCGACTCTGTGTATGTGGGTTCCGGAAGGGCAGTCCAGGTTGTGTTTTGAAGACACGCAGAGTTTTTTAACATGGACTTTTTGCTAATTCTTCCCCCAGCCCTCCTCCCGCTTTCCCCATACTTTCTTTGAAAGGCTCAGCAGAGGAAGGTAAAGGTGGAAGTTCGAGGTGAGAATGAGAACAAGCATAGGGTTAGGTTTCAGGGGCCTGCTGTGCGGCTGGCTACAGAGAGGAAGACCAAATGATCTGATATTTCAGTCTTTCAGATGTTTACATTCATATATGTAAGGCATTCTTAATATATTACACATGATACTGATCTGCAGAGCATTTCTCTGAGTGTATCATTTGGGTATCTCTAATGGGTGCAGTCTGCGCTGTGCCCCATGATCTAGGTGGGCTTACACAGCACACCCTTTCCAAATAGTTATTCTCATGTATCCAGAGCCCTGCATTGTAGCTGCAGTAGCAGTAGAAACCATTGGTAAAATATCATGGTGGAGATGCACGCACAGAAGAGTCACCAGGAACATGGCATTTATAATGAACTAATTTTATTAGACAGGAGACAAAACAATAACTATTGTACACCTCCCACAATTAAGCAGGATGCAATGAGACTTCTGATTGGTTTGAGTCCCCCCCAATCTGCGGGACTCAGGTGATCTCAATCAGGGGTGGAACTAGGATTTTCATCACCTGTGGCTCCTCGTCTTTCCCTACTACCCCCTTCATCCTGCAAGCATATATGGACATCACATCAAGCACTCTGGGCATACGACCCACTAGGCCCCCCTAGTTGCAGCCCAGCCTAATTGCCCCTAATCTAAAATGTACTTTACCAAGCTTGTTGGAGTCAATGTAGCAAGACCACAGCACCATTGAAATAAATGTGAACTGTGGTATTCTGCATCAACTCATAATAATTTAAATTACTGTATAATGGAAACTGCTGAGGAGGAAAGGAATTTAGGAGACACTTGACTTAAAGGCAGAGAAGCACTGCAACAAAGTAAGGATGAACGCAAGTCATCCAATTCCTGGATGTAAGAAGAGTCGATGTTATTGGCCTGGAAAAAGTCGCATGAAGCCGGACATTGGAACACGGCAATTGTAATGTAACACTCCGAATGCAAATTGGATCTGACCTGGGATTTTTAGACCAGGAGGTGTCTTGTAGTATAACAGTTGCAGGCTAGAGGGAGCCGAGATAGAAAGTCTCACACAAAACTGCTCTAATTACGTTGGACATTAATACAGCTGTTTTTTAGTTGTATTTGGATCAATAAAAAGTACATGATTGTAGCACATTTGCAAAAAATATAATTTTCTTAAATCATTTTAAACCTTAAAATCATACAAAAACTACTTTCATCCCTCAAAATTCTGTAGGACAAGTACTGTACTGTACGCGTCATTTTTGCATTTCCCCCCTGTAGAATGTCATCACAAAGGCAGAGGCGCTGGAACGTTTTTAGGTTGGGGGGGGCAAGATATAATCTCATTTTGGCGCCCCCTAAATTGCTATATGTTACCCCCGGGCACTATACACACTGGCAGCGGCATATATGCATGGGCATTATACACAGGGCAGCGGCATATATGCGTGGGCATTATACACAAGGCAGCGGCATTTACGCATGGGCATTATACACAGGGCAGCGGCATATACACGTGGGCATTATACACCGGGCAGCGGCATATACATGTGGCCAGAGACACCAGGACTGACATTAATCCAGGGGTTGTCATTTACTCGTAAAAAGTGGAAAAAGTGGCAGTGTCACCCCCAAACAGATTTATGTGATTATGTCTGATTATGATAATCAGACATAATTACATAAACCTGTTTGGGTGTGAATCCAGGGGTAAATGACAACCCCTGGATGTGTCAGTCACTGGGGAAGGGAGGGTGAGAGAAGCAGCATTGGCGGGCGCACATCTTCCCTGCCACCCGCCCGGCTATATTACTGATTAATCAGCTGCCCACCCGCCCGCCAGGCTATATAACTGATTTATTATCAGCCGCCCGCCCGCCCCTATATTTCTTTTGTATTATCCAGTGGTGTAGCTAGGTGCCACAGTGCCCGGAGCAAGGGCATGTTTCGCGCCCCCCCCCCCAATTTGTAGTAGGTGAGGCTCCTGCTCCGTGAAAAGTGGGCACGGCCCAACATTATACCACACACCGTAATGCCCATTGCACATTTTAGCAAACTTTGTAATACCAATTACACATAAAGCCACATGCCATAATGACAATTACACATAAGGCCACACATGATGCCAATTGCATACTATAGAACACACCGTAATGCCCGTCGCATACTAACACACCGCAATGCCCATCGCACACTATTTAACAAATCGTAATGTCCATTACACATTTAACACATAAGTGCCACTTACCTACATGCTCGGTGCCAGGGGCTTCATGCTCGATGCCATGGGCTTCATGCTCGATGCCAAGGGGGACTGAAATTGCTCGTTGCCAAGGGGGACTGAAATTTGCTCGCAGGGCGGGAAGGTGTGAGTAAATGATAGTGCAGAGCAGGGAGGGTGGGAGTGATAGTGCACAGCAGGGTGGGTGGGTGAGCGAGGATAGAGTGCACAGCAGGGTGGGTGGGTGAGGATAGAGTGCACAGCAGGGTGGGTGGGTGGGTGAGGATAGAGTGCACAGCAGGGTGGGTGGGTGAGGATAGAGTGCACAGCAGGGTGGGTGGGTGAGGATAGTGCACAGCAGAGTGGGTGAGGATAGTGCACAGCAGGGTGAGTGAGGATAGTACACAGCAGGGTAGGTGGGTGAGGATAGTGCACAGGTGGGTGAGGATAGTGCACAGCAGGGTGGGTGGGTGAGGATAGTGCATGGGTGGGTGGGTGTTGGAGGATAGTGCACAGCAGGGTGGGTGGGTGGGCGAGGATAGTGCACAGCAGGGTGGGTGGGTGGGCGAGGATAGTGCAGAGATTAGTGCACCCCACCCCACCCACAGTCGGCAAAGCAGCAGCGGTGCTTTCCGCGCACCCCCTCCCCCCTGTCGCCGGGGTTGCCGGCTCCCGGCTCCCTGCTGTGCACAGTGCTGCTATTCAAAAGTCACTCACATCTCCCGCTGGACCGCGCTAGCCAATAGGCGCTTGCGGTCCAGCAGGCAATCAACTGGTGGCTACTGGACCGCGAGCGCCTATTGGCTAGCGCGGTCCAGCGGGAGATGTGAGTGACTTTTAAATATACCACGTCTCCTGGGGGCAGCGGGCAGCCGGCGGGGGAGCCGCACTGACTTGGGCACCTGAGCGGGCGTGATGGCTACGCCTCTGGTATCATCATCCGCCCGCCCTCCTATATTACATACCAGGCGCCGTGGATGGCTGCTGCTGCTGCCGCCGGGGAGATGTGTAGAAGACGCGCCCGCCAATCACAGTGTATGTGGAGGGGATGCGCCGGCAGTGATTGGCTGGCGCGTCTTATGCACATCTCTCCGGCGGCAGCAGCCATCCCCGGCGCCTGGTATGAAATATAGGTGGCCGGGCGGATGATACTGGCGCCTCAGTAATTTTGGGGGGGGCAAGCTGCCCCCTCGCCCCCCCCGTTCCGGCGCCACTGCACAAAGGGATGCAATCAGAAGCAGCTGCTCCTAAGGAAGATGATGGGCCTGATTCAGACCTGATCGCAAAGCACCTTTTTCTTAAATGGACAAAACCATAGGCCTGATTCAGACTCGTTTGCTGGGCTTGCGAATTCACAGCCCCACTGTGCATGTGCACAGATTGGCCCTCATTCTGGTTAGCTCGCAAAGCAGCATTATTTCGCTGCTGTGCGAGCCTTGTATCGCCACCAGCCGTGCATCCGGAAGCCCGCCCTCCCCGCTTTCCAGAGATTTTCCCTGCAGAGCTGTAAATGGATATTTGCATAAACATCCGTCGCAGCCTTGTGTGGGAGCCTGGAATCATGCGATGGTAGCCGACCATCAAATGATTCCTGAAGTGCTCGCTAATCGAAGTGTCTCTCAGGTGCTTTATAGTAGCGACGCACTGCTCAGGGGACAGTGTGGTCAGCTGCTGCCCATGGCGTTTTCATGGGTGCACCCCATACCCGCCTCCTGCATGCCCCCCGTTGTAAGCGCCATAGAGACTATGCAAGTCTCCGAGGGCGCCTGCAGTGACGACCTGCACATGCGCATATTCGCTGTTGCGAATTGAAATGTAACAAAGTGATCAGAATGCGGGCTATAGTGGGCAGGGCCATCCTGCAATGAAAGCCGTAAGCAGGATGATTGACAGGTGGCTAGCCATTAGGGGAGGCACCTGGCCATTACTACCCCCTTAAATCCTAAAAAAAACTATTGTTCTGATTTAAATTCTATCAACATGCGCATAATTCTAGCATACACCACAGTGTACATACCTCCGGCTAATGGCAGGCGGTTCTGCTGTCCCTCCAATGGGCAATAGCTGGTAGGGGGGCACTTGGTGGGACCCGGAAATCTATTGACGGAAAACAGGGGTCATGGAGCTAGGCCACGCCCCCTCTGCTGGAGACAACGCCCACCAGATGTAAAGCTCCACCCATGTCTGGGTCCAATCGTGCCCTCGACAATGCTCTACCATAGGCATACATATTCAGCTGTGTGTGTGACTTCAGAGAAGGGGTTAAAGTGTGGGGGGGGGGGAGGGGTGAAACTGAGTTCCACCACCTCTAATGGTCCACCTTGGCCATGTGCAGTAATTCTAGTAGAAAAACATTGTAATTTGCATTAAGGTGCCAAAAACCCTACCACTGGCCCTTGCTCTGCCTAATGGATTACTTAGCAGCGGGATATGAGTTCAGCCACCTCCATAGGACCACATGAAGCCCTTCGTCTACTACTCTGATACTACTATACAGGCGCAACGGCCAACAACAACCACACCGGCCAGATGTCTGTCTGCGGCCTCTGAATCAGTCCTGTGGTGACAGCGGCCCACACTGTCACTGTGCCACACTGTCACTGTGCCACACTGTCTGAGTGAGTGGGACTCATGGGAGATTATTTACTAAGTAGTGAGTTCTATTTAGAATTGGATGTTGCCCAGAGCAACCAATCAGAGTTGATTTATTTAGCACCTTCTAGAAGATAATAGAATCTGATTGGTTGCCCATAACAACATCCCAGTTCAAAAGAATTCTCATTTTAGTAAATAAACACCACAGCCGATCATGTGTACTGCTGTATGCTGCTGCTACCTCTGGGTACGTGTACTGACTAGTAGCCTAATCAGTTTTTTTTCTTATTCCAAACTTTATATTAACCCCCCCCCCCCCTCCCTCCATATACTGTTACTAAATTTACATACAATTCAATCTCACTCATAACTCCCAATACTGAAAAAAAATGGGCTGGGATTAGCTTGATAGTACAAATATACTCTTCTTTGGGCTCAGTGTAAAAGTATTGGCGGAAAGGACAAAGGTAAGTCCTGTACAAGCACATACTCAAGTCTATAAATGTTTAAATTAGCTTTTGTTTTGGTTATGCCAAAACTGCTGTCACTAGTTTTGGATCTGTATTTTTTTCTAAGATTGATAAAAACAGCTAAAATCACACAATTGTCCCTACAGTATTATCAACCTCAATAATATTCACTTCCAGTCATTTCCACTCAATCTTCTCCGCCTCACACTTCACAAAACTGTTATGATCTACTTTAGGCCAAAAGGTTACATAAAGATGACTGGGTGACTAAGCTAAATAATAGCAGTTGGTAGCACAAATTTACCAGTATGTTTTTGCAAGTACAAGAAGGATTTCCAAACTCCACACAGTTAGGACAATGGTGGGAATCAAATCCATGACCTCAGACCTATGAGGCCAATCTTACGAGGAGCCTCAAGGATCTGAAAGAGTCAGGGATGCGAGCATGGCTGCAGCAAGGCGCTGCCTAGCCTGGATTCCTGTAATGACCATAGTAGGTCACATTATGCCACATTACAGTCACCATAGTAGGTCACATTATGCCACACTGTAAGTCACTGGTAGGTCACATTTTGGCACACTGCAGTCACCATAGTAGGTCATATTATGGCACACTGTAAGTCACTGGTAGGTCACATTATGGCACACTGCAGTCACCATAGTAGGTCATATTATGGCACACTGTAAGTCACTGGTAGGTCACATTATGCCAAACTGTATATCACTGTTAGGTCACATTATGCCACACTGCAGTCACTATAGTAGGTCTCATTATGCCATACTGTAAATCACTGGTAGGTCACATTATGGCACACTGCAGTCACCATAGTAGGTCATATTATGGCACACTGTAAGTCACTGGTAGGTCACATTATGGCACACTGCAGTCACCATAGTAGGTCATATTATGGCACACTGTAAGTCACTGGTAGGTCACATTATGCCAAACTGTATATCACTGTTAGGTCACATTATGCCACACTGCAGTCACCATAGTAGGTCTCATTATGCCATACTGTAAATCACTGGTAGGTCACATTATGGCACACTGTAAGTCACTGGTAGGTCACATTATGGCACACTGCAGTCACCATAGTAGGTCACATTATGACAAATTCATATACATATAAAAGTACCTTGTTCATTGTGCAGTCATAAAATGCAAGGCGAAAAATGTAACAAGTATGTTAGCACTTTATAGCACTTAGGGGGATGATTCAGAATCACTCATAGTTATCGAAATTCAGCCCCAGCCCCGATGGTGGGGGTTTGCGCATGCAAAATGTCTGGCCCATTTGCTGCGTGCGCATTGGGTGGGGGGTAGATGATGGGGCTGGGGGGGGGGGGGGGTGGCGTGCAGATGTGCCCAGGCTTTTCTTAAGGTGGGTCTGTGACATCAGCAATGACCACTTCCACCCTCTTTCAGCAAACTAGTGGAAAACCTCAGACCTACTTACCATTGCACAGAAGGCAGAAGCTTCTGTGCTGCTCCTTCTATCCTGCCTTCCCTACCCCTCCAGCCGTTCCCATCCGTTCCTACTTATCCTATTGTTTTTCGTTCGTCCACCCACCTCCTTTTAGTCTGGTAACTCTTATGAGCAGGGTCCTCCTTCCTCACGTACTCACCCTACCTCTTTACGTCACCTGTGCTCCTGCCCTGTTCTTCCCTTCCTCTACTTTATCTTCAGTCTCCTCGACAATTTTGACACCTACTTCAGAACTGATGGGGATTTAAGTTCTAACAGCTATACCCCTATTTATACTGTATTTTATCAACACACCCTGTACGTTACCTTGTCATTTGTTTTTTGTTTGCTATGTATGGCGCTGCGGACACTTTGTGGCGCCTTATAAATAAACAAACTACTACTACTATTTGCTTAGCGAGTGGATAGCAATTAGAAACCCATTGGCAGTTCTCTTCCAATTTAGCAAGGGGCGTTTTCTCTTTCTGTCTGGGATGTGGCTTTCTCCTCGCAGTCCACTGCCCATTCTCAGATTAACAATCAAGTCTGTATCGGGCCCTTAGTTTAGTAAATTGAGGGTAAATTTACTAAAACTTCTAAAAATGAAAATAAGTGATGTTGCTTATACCAACCAATCAAATTATGTCTATCATTTTCTAGGATGCAATTGAGAAATGATACACAAATTCTGATTGGTTTCTATGGGCAGCATTAACTCTTTAAGGGACAGATGTATGAAGCTTCAAAAAAGTGATAAAATGAAGAGTGATAAACAGCCAGCCAATCAGCTCCTACTTACCAGGTAGGAGCTGATTGGCTGGCTGTTTCTCAGTCTCAACTTTATCACTTTTTGAAGCTTGATACATCTGTCCCTTAATTTTTTTAAGCTTTAGTAATTTTACCTCACAAGGGAGGGGCGACCTACAGTATTTATACAGTATGTGAATGTGTTCTTTTGTTTTTCCAGGTATTTTTTAATTGAATCCTAAAGGTTAGACTCCAAAGTTACGTCAATTTTGGATGTTAGGGAAAATGTTTATAAGGTGAATTCTGCACTTAAACGGAGGCACTAATAGATGTATGCTGCAATACAGTGGCAATCTGTTGTACTGCAGTTTAGAAAGAGGATCATTTCGAGTAGAGTGTGTAGAAATCATGTATACCGAAGCCTCTGCGTATCACTATGGCCCTTATTCAGATCTGATCGCAGTACAAATTTGTTCTCAAAATGGGCAAAACCATGTGCACTGCAGGTGGGGCAGATGTAACATGTATAAAGAGAGTTAGATTTGTGTGAGTTATTTTGTTTCTGTGCAGGGTCAATTCTGGCTGCATTATTTTTACACTGCAATTTAGATTTCAGTTTCAACACACCCCACCCAAATTTAACTCTCTCTGCACATGTTCCATCTGCCCCACCTGCAGTGCACATGGTTTTGCCCATTATGAGAACAAATTTGTACTGCGATGAGATCTGAATAAGGGCCTATGTATTTATGATTTGGATAGAAACATTTTAACAAAATCTGATTGTTGTCAATTATTTTAAAGACAGAAAATATGGTAAAATATTCAGCGTGCTTGTTTTATACCTGTACATAGTGTATCTCTTTCTCTGTGTATGTCTCAATGTAGTCTTAAAATGCTATGTACCATTTTTAGAATGTCTGGTTAACCAAGGAATTTTTTTACACTGTTTTCTTTCATGTGTATATTTACTTTTAAATATTTTTGTCCTAGTACAGTTATTATTAGTGTCTGGTGGTTTCATACCAGTTACTTTTTTTTATCTGTTTTACAGGCATAGATTTATTTTTATTTTTTTATATTAGTCTCTCTTGTGGTTTGAAATTTGTTTTGAGAGGTTTGAATTCTTGTGCAAAATAACATATTTTAAATGCTATTTTGGTTTTTGAGATTAGAATTATTTTGGTTTTTTTTTTGCTTTTGTTTCATTTATGTTGTAAGGGCACATTGTACAAAGGCAGAAAGCGATACCATGTATCCTTGTCTACAACAGGAAACCTCTTATACTGGTAACATCAGTTTGCCCTCTCCTTAAAAATGTAAATGTGTGAGAAATGGGAGTGTATTGGGTTGTTTTAAAACAAGCTCATTAAATATCCTATTCCTACTAAACAGACAAAAAAGTGCCAATTCACACAGTTTAACAACATCCACCCATCCCCTCCTCTTCCAGCCAAAACAGCTATAAAATGATAAAATTAACGTTTTTGTCAAAGCAAGTCAATGGGCTCAGCCACGTTCAATAATGTCCTCCTCTTAGCATAACAAAGCTTTCCATAGTTCGCTAATGGCTCAGTGTCACTTCTACTGAAGACCCATTATCACAGCACTGCCCCTTCACACAGGCTTTTCAAACGTCACTGATTCACTTCATTCTTTTGCCTTCTCCAGTTGAAATGCAGTGAAAAGCTTTCACTAGCTGTCAACTCGGAAAGGGCCAAGGCAGCCTCCAACTGCTATATAATTCAGGAGGACTCTTTCTCATTTTAATTGGCTGCCTAATTGGAATGTTTATGGGTTCGGTTGAAAAGGCCATGGGGGAGACATTATGTGCTTAGCATTCCTGCCTGCTGTAATTGATTGTTAACCCCTCAATTACTCTGCTTGGTAGCAAAAATAGTCTTTTCTTAGCCATTTTATAGCAACTGAAGCAAGCAGTGATTTTAAGTCATTGAAGAGCTGATCATCTCTCACCTTTCATGAAACTTTTCCCAAGAGTGTAGCTCGGAGATAGAGTAATTGACGAGTGTGGTGCTGAGATACAGAAGTACAATCCGTATCATATATATATATATATATATATATATATATATATATATATATATATATATACATATATATATATATATACATATACATGCAGCGTCTAGGCTCCGGCACTCCTGCGGACCGCCCCCCCCCCACTGGGGTATCGTGCTCCTGTGCCTTCCAATGGACCGCGGTCCAACCATATAGCAAAACGAAAATAAGGCGGCACTTGGAGACTTGCAAAGGTGGTGAATCGGTGTATTCAAACAGACATGTGCATCTACGTTTCAGGGAACGCACTCCCCGTCATCAGGATACAGAGTTATAACATTGTGCTACTTATATAGTTTATCTTACCACACGTGAAAGACATCAGGTCCAGTGCTTCGCCGCCCGCAGCCCCGTCGCGTCTGTGACCGGCGCTGGACTTCCCCTTCCGGCTCACCTGACGTTGGCGTGCCCGGCGCGTTGCCTTGGTAACCCTGTGACAACAACAAAGTACAACTGGTAAACACAGTGAAAAAAACATCTATGTGCAGTAATCAGAACCTCCGCTAACAGATCACATGCACTTTATCACATGCACTTTATACCTCCGATCTGTTAGCGGAGGTTCTGGGCACGCCGACGTCAGGTGAGCCGATGTCCTTCACGTGTGGTAAGATACATGGGCTATAGGAGGGAAACAGAAGGACAGGCACCAGTAATAGCATAGCTTGTAGGTCCAGAAGAAAAGCTATATAATACATAAGTGCCAAGTGGGTTATGCATGTAGATCTTAACTATGATAGGCTTGCCTGAAGAGGTGAGTTTACAGGGAACACTTGAAAGTTTGGAGGCTAGTGGAGAGTCTTATTGTGCGTGGAAGGGCATTCCATAGCATGGGAGCAGCCTGATGAAAGTCCTGTAATAGTGAATGGGAGCTAGTGATCCGTGCAGAAGAGACGCAGATCTTGTGCAGATCGTAGTGGTCGAGATGGGAGATTTTTGTGATAAGTAAGGAGATATATGCTGGTGCAGTATGGTTAATAGCTTTATATGCGAGTAGAAGTGTTTTATATTGAATACAGTGAGAAACAGCCAACCAATGGAGGGACTGGCAGATCAAATCAGCAGACAATGAGCATCTTGTAAGGAAGATCAGCCTAGCAGCAGCATTTAAAATGGATTGCAGTGGCGAGAGTCTGTTCTTGGGAAGACCAGTTAGGAGACAATTGCAATAATCAATGCGGGATATAATGAGTGCATGGATAAGAGATTTGGTAGTGTCTTGTGTAAGATACAGTCGTATATTGTATATGTTTGTCAGATGCATGTAACATGATTTGGAGACAGATTGAATGTGGAGAAGAAAGGACAGTTCAGAGTCGAGGATGACCCCTCGGCAAAGAGCTTGTGGGGTAGGGTAGATTGTCGAGTTGCCAACAGTTATGGAGATATCAGGATGGTAACTATTCTTGGTAGGTGGGAATATAAGTAATTCCATTTTGGAAATATTGAGTTTGAGTTGGTGAGAAGACATCCAAGATGAGATGGCAGAGAGACATTCAGAGACTTGGCCCAAAACCACTTGTGATAACTCTCGGGTTGATTGATAGATTTGAGTATCATCCGCATATAAGTTATACTGAAGTTCGAAAGAGCTGAATAGGGTACTCTTTACCTAGAACGGCGCCCATCGTGACCATCGCGACCATCGAATGCACTAAAAAACGGGTGCGATGCGATGCCCGCGATGGCCGCGATTTCCCATAGGGATCAATGTTAAAAGTGAGATTGGACGCGATTTTAGTGTTCAATGCCTCAATGCCCGCGATTTTTCCATAGGAAACAATGTTAAATGGGCCACAGAGCCCAAATAGTCACCCTAAAGTCTGAAATGGCCCCCACAATTGTTAACGCCACCCCACGATCAACGTCAACCCGAAGCGTGGCGAGCGCAGCGGTACGCGTCCTCCGACCTTTTCATACCCCCACTATCCACGTCGGCGTGGAGTTGAGAATAGAATTGTGTGGCGAGCGCAGCGAGCCACCGAGCCCCGCGAGGGGACGCGGATACCTTCACAGGTAAACGCGTCCCTTCGCGGGCTTCACAGGTATCCGCGTCCCCTCGAGGGGCTCGCTGCGCACGCCACGCTTCGGGCTCGGTGGCTCGCTGCGCTCGCCACACTATTCTATTCTCATCTCCACGCCGACATGGATAGTGGGGGTATGAAAAGGTCGGAGGACGCGTACTGCCGCCCCTCGCGGGCTCGCTGCGCTCGCCACGCTTTGGGTTCACGTTGATCGTGGGGTGGCGTTAAAAATTGTGGGGGCCATTTAAGACTTCAGGGGGACTATTATTGCTCTGTGGCCCATTTAACATTGTTTCCTATGTAAAAATCGCGGGCATTGAGGCATTTAACACTAAAATCGCGTCCAATCTCACTTTTAACATTGATCCCTATGGGAAAATCGCGGGCATCGCGGGCATCGCGTCACACCCGTTTTTTATCTGCATGCGATGGCCGCGATGCCTGCGATTTTTTACCCCGGGCGCCGTTCTAGGTAAAGAGTACCTGTGTGTATGTGTTTGTGCGTGCGTGCTGTGATTGCACTTATTCACGTTAATTAAATTCCCCTTAATATTAATCGTTAACAAGGTGCTATTTTTTCCAATGCTTATAAAAAGGTTGTTTTATTGGCAAAGTTGGAAAAAAAATTTGGGTTAATAAGTTAAGAAATATTACATTATGGTAAATATTGCGTTCAGACTGTTGATGTGTTGTAGCCACAACGACACTTTTGCAATTACTATACAATAATAATTATAATACCATAAAATAATAATATACATATAAGTATACATGTTTGTACAGTATTAGCATGTAGAGTAAAACACTCATCAATGCGCTTTTTCAGTAGCATGTTGGAGGTTCTGAAAGCACCTTACTTTAGATGATAGCCTTCTGTCCTTTATGTTCCTCTATCTGAATGTTGTCAGCTCTATAACCATTCACCCTCTTAGCCAAGGAGATAAGGCCAAAAAAATCCTCTAGTTTGACAGACATGATTCATCCTCTGAACTCAGGGTTTGGTATCATGTGTGGATGAATAGTTTCATTTGACAGGGAGGCACAAAAATATCTCTCCAAATAGTGACAGCACTAGCAGAAGTACCAGACATATGTTACATACAGATTTATTACATTTTTATAAGTGTTTTTGGCACAGGTATTTCCTATCTCCATCTATTGTAACATGGTCAATGTAGAATTTGAAGTTCCATCCCCCTAACATATTGCAATGGTATATCTGGAAAGCCATATATAGGATACCTGACATAATAGATCTGCTGTTTGTACCGTTTAAAATATGCAGCCATACGTTTAATATGGCCACTGACATTTTAAAAAGAAATTAAAAAAATGGAAAGAATGTTTTTAATAGCACAACGTGTACCATTGAAATATTGCAATAAAAATACAGAAAATATACTGTATTGGCATAATATATATCAATGGTGCATTGGGTCATTAGCATCAATTTACCCCTATTGCTTCCTGGTACTCTGACATGTCGGACACCAAGGCTGGGATGTAAAAGGAGCTGATTTTATCATCTGGTAAAAAAAGTTCCATAACTCCATAATAATGGAATGGTGCGTGTCTACAGTGGTGTAACAATAGCCCAGCAGACCCTGCGGGCGTGGGGAGGTGCCGAGTAAGTGTGGCCGGGGGCTTTTGACCTTCATTACCCTCCACTTGCCGCAGCGTAGATCTGCGTGTCCCAGCGCTCCTCTTGGCTCGTGCTGCTTATGAAAAATCTCTCTCACAAAATGGCCGCCCCCTTATAGCAGACTGTTTTTAAGGAAGCTAGAGTTAGAGACAAGTTCATCTCCCGGTTACAGATGCGGCATTGGCAAGCAGAAAGATAAAGGAGGGAAGGGAGTGGAGGGGGTCACGATTTTCTCAGCGAGGGGCGCACATCAGAGGTCACACTGCGCAGGCCGCACAGGCTGCCTCTGTTCAGTGCCGCACAGCCCGCCTCCGTCCTCGGCCCGGCATGCCCACCCACCCACCAATGGACCAGCCCGTCCACCTGCCTAGCTGCGGACCAGGCCGCCCTCCGACCAGTGGACCAGCCTGCTCACCCACTAGCTGACCAGCACACACACCAAATGACCAGCACAGGCTCCATCAACCTGGCATGCCCTCCCAGCCTCGCTCCATCAGCCCAGCTCGCCCACCCACCCGACAGGCTATTGGAGAGGGTGAGCTGAACTGAGATGGAGGGTACAGGCTAGTGTCTAGGGATGATAGCCAGCGCTAGAGCTATGGAAAATAGGCAGAACAGTATTCCACAGCCACTGTATGCAGAGATCGGAAGTACAAGGGGGATCCCCACTTTTAGGGGTACCCTAGCAGCAGGATGAGGACTGTAAATCTCAGTGCTCGGAATAGGGCTCAGATGGATGTTGCTTGGTGGTGTTTGGATTTACAAAATCCAAACCCGCTCACGTATAGTTAGGAGTAGTGTAATGTAGTAAAGTGGCAGAAGGTGCAGGGTCAGTGTAGTATGTGCAGGAAGAAGGTGCAGGGTTAGTGGTAGTGTATCGTATCTTGTGCAGGGAGCAAGTACAGGATTAGTAGTAGTCAGAGGCGTAGGGAGGGCGGAGCTGGCGGAGCACGTGGCGCTGAGACATCAAAAGGAGCCGGAGCTGTACAGCCCACTCCCCCGCTCTCACCCACACTCGCTCCCTGCTCTGCCAGGCTGAGCTCAGCTGCCGCCCTGTCCGACGCTATTAAGTCTCCCGCTGGAAAGCTAGCCAATAGGTGCTTGTGGTCCAGCAGCCAATCAGAAGGAGCATTGATGGCTGCTGGACCACAAGCGCCTATTGGCTAGTGGTCCAGCAGAAGACTTAATTAAAAATAGCTGCGGACCGGGGCAGCTCAGCCCCTTGGCAACGAGCAAATTAAGTCCCCCTTGGCAACGAGCAAATTAAGTCCCCCTTGGCAACGAGCAAATTAAGTCCCCCTTGGCAACGAGCAAATTTAGTCCCCCTTGGCAACGAGCAGATTTAGTCCTCCTTGGCAACAAGCAAATTAAGTCCCCCTTGGCAGTGAGCAAATTAAGTACCCCTTGGCAACAGCAAATGAAGTCCGCCTTGGCAACAAGCAAATTAAGTCCCCCTTGACAACGAGCAAATTAAGTTCCCCTTGGCAACAAGCTATTTCAGTACTCCCTGGCAACGAGCATGAAGCCCCTTGGCATCGAGCATGAAGCCCCTGGCATCAATCATGAAGTTCCTAGCAATGAGCATGTAGGTAAGTGGCACATATGTGTCAGAGTATATGCAATGGGCATCATGTGGGACCTTATGTGTAATTGGCATTACGGCATGTGGCTTTATGTGTAATGGGCATTACGGTTTGTTATATAGCATGTAATAGGCATTATGGTTTGTTATATAGTATGTAATGGGCATTACGGTTTGTTATATAGCATATAATGGGCATTACGGTTTGTTATATAGTATGTAATGGGCATCTTGTGTGACCTTATGTGTAATTGGCATTATGGTTTGTTATATAGTGTGTAATGGGCATCGTGTGTGACCTTATGTATAATTGGCATTATGGTTTGTTATATAGTGTGTAATGGGCATCATGTGTGGCCTTATGTGTAATTGGCATTATGGCATGTGGCTTTATGTGTAATAGGTATTACAACGTTTGTGAAAATGTGCAATAGGCATTACAGTGGTATGAGTAGTGCCAGTCCACAGCAGTTTTTGTGAATAACTGTTCCAAATCCGTTTATTTGCATTTTTAAAGTAACCAGATCACATTTCCTATACATGGAATGGGAATTGCGATCTGGCCAATGTATTTTTTTTTATGAAAAACCCTGCAAAGAGACCTGTGATAATAATGCCAGCTTCGGCCATATGCACAAAAAAAAATTAGTCTAGAACCAGGAGTCAGATTGCGATTCTAGCATTATTTTGGGCTCTAATCTACTTCTCATAATAATTAAGCCCAAATAGAAATGCATGACCTGATAATTTGCTTTTCTCTGTGAAAGGGGAAGGGGGAAGGGGGAGGGGGGACACATTAATGAATACGTTTGTACTATACTTTTAGGGGGATGGCCTCCATCAACATCTAGGAGGTGCTATTATCTGGTGGACAATTTGCCAATTGGGGTGTATGAGCAATCAGACCCATTTATTATTTTGTGCTCTTTTCCAATCCAGAGGGGTGGATTTGAAATGACCAATTTCGACTGGGAACTGTCATGTTTTTATTGTCACTTGCTTTTTACCCTACAGTGTTTTTGAACAAAATATGTTTGTTTTAATAAATATTGTATTCTTTTAAGACACATGGGGTAAATTTACTTAGCCGGCCATTTATGACCGATCCCCGTGCAGGTCCCAAAAATCCGAATGGGGAATACAACAAATTTTCAAAGCTGTCATATTTTCCTCATTCGTATTCTCCAATGTCGTAGCCGTTCGTACCCCTTTGTATTGTTTTGTACAGGCCGCCAAATACGTACGAAGTGGTAGCATCGCACAGGTCAGTCAGATCTGTGCAATGCTGTCCTGTGTAAAAAAAAAAAGAATAAATAAATAAAATGTAAAATGTAAAAAATGGCATGTGGTCCCCCCATGGCTATAACCAGCTCATTAAACCGGTCCTGCTTAAGAAATTCAGGGGGACATAAAAATGGGGTACTCCCGTATTTCAGAGTTGGCATCCCACATAGCCACTAAACTCAGAGGCTAGTACATTTGGCCGAACGTTTTTTTTTTCAAGTGAAAGAGTTATGTGGGCAGATCAATGGGCAGCCCTCATGGTGGCTTGGTGGAGCCAGCGGCAATGAGTTCTGTGGCAAGTGCTGGGTCCAGGTTGCTTCTGCGCTGACCAGAAAGAGCACACCACTTTTAGGCCTGTCCTCTTCTCCAGTAGTATCCAAACAGGTACCTCTGAAAGCAAATTATACTCACCAGGGCCTCCAGGTGAGATGATGTGGTTTGCAGGCTGGAGCTACAGTATTAAAGCTTTAACAGGATGGTACAGAAGAGGCTATATCAGACTAGAATCAATGAACAATATTGGACAGAAATCATTGGAACAATATTGGATCAGAACTCAAGGAGAACATCTGACTGGAACCGATGAATCCTATTGGACTGGAACTGATTTACTATACCAGACTGGAACCAATGCACTATATCTGACTGGAGCCAAAGAACGCTATTGGGCTGGAACCAAATGACAATATCTAAATGGAACCAACAGACATATATCAGATTTGAATTGATGGGAGCCCTGTAGTACAGCAGGATGGAAGTCTGCACTGGAATAGGAAATGATTCCACAGGAGCTCTCTAAAGATACACTGCTAGGTGGACAATATTGCACTGGCCCTTCATATACCTGCAGGAATGCAGAGATTGGCTGCCACAGATCAGCTGAACAGCCTAGACACTGGATTGGCTGATGCTAGGTCAAATAATGAAAAACTTATGAAAAAAAAGAAGGCAGCTCCCAGCACCACCCATATATGGGTGGTGCTGAACCCTATAAACAAAGATCCTGGCCTCTCACAAATAAAACATACACCCTTGCCACTCCTCCAAGCACATAACACTTGTAAGTGACAGGAGCACCACTGCACACTCTGAATAATTTTTGTATTATTATTTTATTGCTACTTACTGGTAAGAATCACAGAGAATATGTCATAAATCAGTCCCTCACCAAGTGGACCATACAGATGCTTACAACAAATAATGATGTTTTATTATTATTTTATTACCTTTACCTCCATTTACCTGTACCTCCCTCAAGCCACTGATCTACAGTAGTTCATAAATAAGGAAAGCATTATTGGTTGCTTTCTATTGGGTCGTATAATTTTTGAAGCTGCGACTCTGTCTTCCACTGCAGTGCCATGCTGTGTCCCAGATGTGCCATATTTGAAGTTGAACAGCCACGTGTGTCGCCCACTACTGCCAGCCTGCTCAGCATAACCTTTTGGCCTGAAGCGGATGAAAACAATATTGTGAGCTATGAGGTGGACAAAATTGGCTGGAATTGACTGAAATGGAGGTTAATAATACTGTAGGAACAAAAACAAGACCCATGTTTTGCGAATTAGCATTTGATAATTTAAAAAAGAAAGAAAAAAAGAAACAAAACTAAAAAATTAAGTTGATACTAATCCAGAACCAAAAACAAAACATGGGGACGGTGCACATATCTAATCTCTATCAATTTCAGAATTCATCCTGCAGCTTTTGTCTTCCGTCACATCATCAATAAACACTAGGAACTCATTAACTGAGGTATTTCTCATTTTCATGAATACAGCACAATGAACTTATCATAATATTTTTATACAATTATATTGATCCTGTGTATTAAGACCAGTTACAATCTCAGAATGAACCAAGCTGTTGATTTGGCCACTCCTATGCTACTAAATGTTTTGCAGCCTAAGGAGATCCTGTTTCACTTGCATTGAGAACCATTTTGACCACATAATGTGAATTCACAACAACAGCTTCTAAATATAAATGTCCTGATTGGAAACATCTAAAGACCTGTTGCCATCTTAATTGATAAATAAATAGGAAAGGAATAGCCCGGTCCTCTCCATCAGAGCTGGATTAAGCCTTCGGGGGGCCAGGGGCACTTTAGAAAGGGGGCCCCATCCTACTTGTCATTACTGGCCACAAACTGCACAGGAGAATATTACACTGTCAAATCACAGAGTAATGGCAGTATAAACTCTGTCAACGGTCAACAACATATATAAAACACCACATGAAAAGCCTGTGTTTATTCCTCTGTACCTTACTCTGTAGGAGCCCTGACAGGCTCAGCGCTGCCTCTGATTAAAAACCCTCCCATGACAAGGCAGCTGCTGCTGCTATCCTTCATAGGTGATGAGCTCCACCAAGCAGCGCTCAGCACAAGCCTCTCAGCCTCTGAACTCTTCGGCACTGTGCAGTTAGTGTGCCTTGACTCCTGATGCCCAGTACCATTAACTATTGTCACATTGGCAGATAGGTGAAGTTGCAGCACTAGCCCACTCCCATGCACAAAACTATTATCTTTAAAAAAAAAAAAAATACATGCCAACCACAGGGGGCCCCTAGACAGAGAGGGGCAAGGAGTACGGACCCCTTGTGCCCCCATTATAATTCGGCCCTGCTCTCCATGAAAAAGTTTTTGACTCACTTGTCCATTTATTTTTGGTCCTTTGAGAAATACAAGGCTACGTATTAAAGAGCTGTAAATCCTTTTTCAATTAGGATGTTGAATACCTTCAAATTAAAGCTGGGAGTCTGTACTTTAAAACCATATTCATTATATTACTGTAACTGTAATATGTCTTGGTAAACAACAAAATGATCACATTTGCCAGTCTTCAAATGCCGATGGACTAATTGTATGAACAAAACAGAATATGTATTTACACAGGTAGGCATAACAAACACTGTTATGCAATATGGATTACTTGGGACTGTACGCTGTAGCATTCTGTTTGACCGCTGTCGCACTGGAATTTATCATTGATAGATGTCATGTGGGACATTTCACTGGTTCTAGGTTGGCAGAGAGATATCTCAATACATAGATTTTGATAATGATTGAGGAATCTTCTTTATACTGTTTGAGCTAACAAAAAATCCTAGGATTGATTCTTGACCATTTTAGGACGAAAATTCGGGCTGCTATTAGCCATAGATGACATGCTAATTGTATCTTTTATCAGTGCCCCAGATCTCTCTTCATAAAAACATTCTCTATATGACAAGGCCTGTTTGGTTCAGCATCCAATAACCACTGGTTTAATCATAAAGAGGGATTTACTGGTACTCACGTTGTTGGGAGTAGCTATCATTATCATATTTAGATTGTTTTCTTAAGTCTTTATAAAGTAACAAATACAATCCAATTAATAAACTTTTAATTAGCCTACTGAATAATTAACAGTGTATCAAATGTCACACTGATGTATGTGACATTGAAACTCATCTCATAGAGCGGCGTTGTGTGAAATAGGACTGAGGATAATTTAAACAAAGTCTACTTTCATTGATGTGCATGTCACATGATCACATTTCTATATATCCCTCATTCTAAAACGATGTACACACTGTAGTTTATCTTCTTCTAAACTAGATTTCAGTTTGTGTTTGTTTTCGCCAATGTCAGCCCAAAGGATTGAAAGGAGAATATTATCGGTAAACGGAGAAATTTAAAGAAACTGGTTCCCAAGTTAGCGTACCGAACTAATTTATAGAAATAAATACAAAATATTTAGTGTTACATTAAAATAAAAATACTGTAATTGCCGTGTGTGTAATGGACCACTTTGACCCTAGTACGTTACATGTTCAACAACATTTTAAAAACAAAGTCTGTTAGTTTCATTCACTCTTTCGTGAAATCAAATAACATATGTTCAGTGAATATGTTCATTTTAAATGAATTTTATGAATTAGAATAATAATATTTATTCATGGATTAGTCTTGCAGAAGAGAAGGTAAAGGTTAATGCAGTAAAGACATTTAAAAACACTTGGCCCAGGATTAGGGTTACCATGAACATAAAACCAGGCCAGGGATCAAATAAAGCCAGAATTTTTACAGCTAGTGAGAAAATAGTTTAGTGGTGTGGTGAAGTGCTCCTTGCTGTCTGTCAAATTGTACTTGTTTAATTGGAGTCTCCCTCTCCGTATGATGTATTTGGGTAAGTGATTCCTCATGTATGAAATGTCAATACATTAGTGCCAAGGAATTCCAGTGGAAAAAAATATATATCTGCAAATGTGCTTTCACAGGGACTCAAGGATTCAAGGACTCACAAGGACAAATATCAATGCATAAAACTATAACATCTATTGCACATTATGTACTAGAGAAGCCCAGAAGAAAAACACATACAGTATACTCCACTACACTGATAAACAACCTTCAATTCACCATTCCCCCATTTGACATCTCACAGATTTTGTGAGTGATTTTTATTTTCTTTTTCTTTTTCATAACGGACATAAATCGCCCCTTCCATTTTTTAATCCCTGCTTTTATACCTACAATTCAGATAACCGCTGAAGGACTTATTAGCTAACTTGAACCTAAAGAGATGATTGCATTACAGTCCAACTTCAAATGGCTGTTTCCCAACACGCATTAAGAAATATTTAAAATATAAATCCACATTCATTGCTGCAAGTAATTTCCAACCTAAAATTTATGGCATTTTAAAATAAGACGATTTCCTTTACAGACCACCTATAAATTGTCAGTCTTCTAATGGTATTTTTTTTCCCACAGGCTGATTATGATAGTTTCAGCATAGGCATGCTTCATTGTATTGGTCCTCTCTTCAAATGTGGATTCACAAATCATCAGCTGTCACTGACGGATTGATTCATGAATTTGTGGCTGAAATGAAGAATTGCTAGCCGTTATGACATTTTAATGAATGGAGTTTTTTATTATTATGATTATTACTACAGATGAGAAAGCCACCCTCTACCTAGAGTTTAGATTTGTTTCAAAAGTGATTCTCATGTTTTGGTGCCGATATCGGTGTTATTTTTGTTTATAGATTTTACCCCAAAACTGGGGTATTAATAAAAGTACATAAAACACATTCACAATTACAGTATGTTATTTAGAGATGTTTTATTCCTACATTAGTATTTATGCCATTTACATGTATAAAAGTCAAGTTTACATTTTATGCTCCAGACTGCGAATCTCTCGTTTGGTCTTCAGTGACCCCATGAGCTATTCTGGGGGCCTACGGTTTTTGGGAGAATCTGTAGCTAATGAAGATTAGAAGGAAATTAACACTAAGGATGACGTTATCTCTATGTCATTGGTACTACTTTCCCACCAGACTGTACCTAGACAGAGTATATAAAGCAAGATGCTGCAGACACTGGGCACCAAACGGCTAATTTCCTCATACTTCCCAACACGGAATCCAGTTATCACCAAGGTTTTTTCTCATATAATGGGAATTCATGGGTCCTTCCATCACCAGGCCAATCTGTTACATCACATTACATCAGCTGCCATCTGTTAACTGGCCCACACTGCTCCACAAGATCGTTGCAGCTCCGGCCCTGGGGGGGGGGGGGGGGGTGGTATCTCCCGATATCTGACCGGCACTCTAGACCATGGGCCTTACCCGTCTACTGCAAGTATTACAACCACAAAATTAACCCTTATTCTCTTTTTCTCTACTCACTCTCTGCTTCCCTACCCTTTTAAGGGGATCATTTGTGCTCCTCTATCTGGGATCCACTAGACATCAGGGGCACACTTACTAACGTCCCATAGAAGGGGAAAGGGGTTTAATTTATTTACTGTATGTTTGGTTTTCTGTAACACCGCTCCATATCTCGGACAACTGGTATCCGGTTTTCTGTGCAAATCTAGATCCAGCATGGAATTAACCTTGTGTGTCTAGAAATACTATGCAGTAGCATACTAACCCAGATTTTATGTGTGGATTGAGCCCTGTATATTAGGTAATTATATGCCTAGGTACCTCCTATTTTCTCATATCCTCCAAGTAATCAATTGAATGGACATCATATATTTTTTCTCTGTCTTCTCATATATACCTAACATTTGTAACTATTCTCAGTTACCCAATCTCTATGTTAAACCTGTATAACCTGCCTAAGTACTAAATCTAATTATTGATTCATACTCTTTGCTATTGATGGAGCAGGCCTCTTCCTCGCAGGGGCTGGCTATTCTATCGCCAGCCTCCGCCAGCGGCCGGCTCTCGCCAGGGGCACACACAAGAGACGCTCGCACGCGCCCCGAGGCTACAGAGTTTTCTCCACTGCCCGCCGCCTCCCCTCTGTGAGAGATGTTAAAAATATTGGTAAAAAATGCCAGCGTCGCTCACATTTGTTATATGAATTCAAATAACAAACATTGTGTAAAATTAGATATTTCCTATAAAAGGTAAACATTACAGGACATTATGATGAATACAAATGTTTGCTTCGGAATTTTCACACCTATTTTGACAAATTCACTTGGCACTCAAAAGGCACCAATACTGTTACTTAACTCTGATTATACTATATTATATGCTATAATAATTAAACAATATATATATATATATATATATATATATATACAGTATATATATATATATATATATATATATATATATATATATATATATATATAATTTCGTTGTTTGTTCGGCACTCTGGAGGAGAGAACAACTTGCCGGGTGCCTTCCAAAGCTTTAATAATACAATCCCGATACCTCCTGGTCTGGCTAGGTCCAGGTAGGAAAAAGCGGCACTCCACGGACTCCAATAGTGTAAACAAGTAATTTAATCCATAAAGGTACAGTACATCATGGTCGACGTTTCAAGACCTACAGGTCTTTTCCTCAAGACTAGTACCATAAAGTGCAATCAGTGCTGTGCTGGTGACCATAAAAAAAAAAAGGGTCACAGCACTGATTGCACTTTATGGTACTAGTCTTGAGGAAAAGACCTGTAGGTCTTGAAACCTCGACCATGATGTACTGTACCTTTATGGATTAAATTACTTGTTTACACTATTGGAGTCCGTGGAGTGCCGCTTTTTTCTACCTGGACCTAGCCAGACCAGGAGGTATCGGGATTGTATATATATATATATATATATATATATATTATAATTATTGAAAATAACAGCAGTTAAAGAAAATTATAGTCCACATTTTCTTACAAACATAGCAAGTAACTGCAAATCCCTTGCTAAGAACATAAGTAGGATTTTCCTCAATGGGAATGTGAACCATATCAATTGATACTGTCACGGAGCTGGATCTTGCGGTTCTCGTAGTCGCCTCAATAGTGATAGGAGGCATAATATAAATTCCTCCTTGTAGACAAGGACGAATAAGATAGTGGGCCAATATGTATCAAAATCTAGAGCAGCAGTAGTAGGGAAAACCCCAGTCTGAAAACTAGGGTTTTTTAGAAGATTGGATTGGATGCATTGGGTAAATGGAGGGATGGATAGATGGATCAGACTGAGCACGAAAACTAGATATGTGGTTAAAGCAAAGCTGGACTGTCCTGGATAACTGCTGCTGCAAATAGACAACTGAGCTAGACTGTGCTGAATAACTTAAACTGTAGATAGACCACTGAGCTAGACAGTGCAGTATAACTGGAACTGTAAATAGACAACTGAGCTAGACTGTGCGGGATAACTGGAACTGTAGATAGACAACTGAGCTAGACTGTGCTGGATAACAGGAACTGTAGATAGACGACTGAGCTAGACTGTGCGGGATAACTGGAACTGTAGATAGACGACTGAGCTATACTGTGCTGGATAAAAGGAACTGTAGATAGACAACTGAGCTAGACTGTGCTGGATAACTGGAATGTTAGATAGATGACTGAGCTAGACTGTGCTGGATAACTGGAACTGTAGATAGATGACTGAGCTAGACTGTGCAAGATAACTGGAACTGTAGATAGATGACTGAGCTAGACTGTGCTGGATAACTGGAACTGTGGATAGACAACTGAGCTAGACTGTGCGGGATAACTGGAACTGTAGATAGACGACTGAGCTAGACTGTGCAAGATAACTGGAACTGTAGATAGACGACTGAGCTAGACTGTGCTGGATAACTGGAACTGTGGATAGACAACTGAGCTAGACTGTGCATGATAACTGGAACTGTAGATAGACAACTAAGCTAGACTGTGCGGGATAACTGGAACTGTAGATAGACAACTGAGCTAGACTGTGCTGGATAACTGGAACTGTAGATAGACAACTGAGCTAGACTGTGCGGGATAACTGGAACTGTAGATAGACGACTGAGCTACACTGTGCAAGATAACTGGAACTGTAGATAGACAACTGAGCTAGACTGTGCGGGATAACTGGAATTTTAGATAGATGACTGAGCTAGACTGTGCTGGATAACTGTAACTGTAGATAGACAACTGAGCTAGACTGTGCAAGATAACTGGAACTGTAGATAGACAACTGAGCTAGACTGTGCGGGATAACTGGAATTTTAGATAGATGACTGAGCTAGACTGTGCTGGATAACTGGAACTGTAGATAGATGACTGAGCTAGACTGTGCAAGATAACTGGAACTGTAGATAGACAACTGAGCTAGACTGTGCTGGATAACTGGAATTTTAGATAGATGACTGAGCTAGACTGTGCTGGATAACTGGAACTGTAGATAGACGACTGAGCTAGACTGTGCTGGATAACTGGAACTGTAGATAGACGACTGAGCTAGACTGTGCAAGATAACTGGAACTGTAGATAGACAACTGAGCTAGACTGTGCGGGATAACTGGAACTGTAGATAGACGACTGAGCTAGACTGTGCAAGATAACTGGAACTGTAGATAGACGACTGAGCTAGACTGTGCTGGATAACTGGAACTGTAGATAGACGACTGAGCTAGACTGTGCGGGATAACTGGAACTGTAGATAAACAACTGAGCTAGACTGTGCAAGATAACTGGAACTGTAGATAGACGACTGAGCTAGATTGTGCTGGATAACTGGAACTGTAGATAGACGACTGAGCTAGACTGTGCAAGATAACTGGAACTGTAGATAGACAACTGAGCTAGACTGTGCGGGATAACTGGAATTTTAGATAGATGACTGAGCTAGACTGTGCTGGATAACTGGAACTGTAGATAGACGACTGAGCTAGACTGTGCAAGATAACTGGAACTGTAGATAGACAACTGAGCTAGACTGTGCTGGATAACTGGAATTTTAGATAGATGACTGAGCTAGACTGTGCTGGATAACTGGAACTGTAGATAGACGACTGAGCTAGACTGTGCAAGATAACTGGAACTGTAGATAGACGACTGAGCTAGACTGTGCTGGATAACTGGAACTGTAGATAGACGACTGAGCTAGACTGTGCGGGATAACTGGAACTGTAGATAAACAACTGAGCTAGACTGTGCAAGATAACTGGAACTGTAGATAGATGACTGAGCTAGACTGTGCTGGATAACTGGAACTGTAGATAGACGACTGAGCTAGACTGTGCAAGATAACTGGAACTGTAGATAGACAACTGAGCTAGACTGTGCGGGATAACTGGAATTTTAGATAGATGACTGAGTTAGACTGTGCTGGATAACTGGAACTGTAGATAGACAACTGAGCTAGACTGTGCAAGATAACTGGAACTGTAGATAGACAACTGAGCTAGACTGTGCGGGATAACTGGAATTTTAGATAGATGACTGAGCTAGACTGTGCTGGATAACTGGAACTGTAGATAGACGACTGAGCCAGACTGTGCAAGATAACTGGAACTGTAGATAGACAACTGAGCTAGACTGTGCTGGATAACTGGAATTTTAGATAGATGACTGAGCTAGACTGAGCTGGATAACTGGAACTGTAGATAGACGACTGAGCTAGACTGTGCAAGATAACTGGAACTGTAGATAGACAACTGAGCTAGACTGTGCGGGATAACTGGAACTGTAGATTGACGACTGAGCTAGACTGTGCAAGATAACTGGAACTGTAGATAGACGACTGAGCTAGACTGTGCTGGATAACTGGAACTGTAGATAGACGACTGAGCTAGACTGTGCGGGATAACTGGAACTGTAGATAAACAACTGAGCCAGACAACTGGGCCAAGCTGGAATTGGTGGGCCAAGCTGAACTTGATAATAAACTGGACCAGCTGGAACTGGAGGGCTAAGCTGTAACTGGTGATTAACTAGACCAGGCTTGAACCAGTGAGCCAAGCTAAACTTGGTGATTAACTGGACGGACGGGAACCAGTGAGCCAAGCTAAACTTGGTGATTATGTGAGAAGAATGATGAAGTCAAGCCACCCTGCGCTCCCCTTGGTGCTGCCCTGATGTTTCTTTGGTGTTTCCCAAACACCTGGGGAATTTGGTTGTGAGTAGAAGCAAGAAACACTGAGGGCGCAATGAGGTAGTAGCACACTGATTCCAGGAAGTGGTATAATAGAAATTTATTCGTTAAAAGAGATGAATAAAATCGTCATGTAACAATGAATAAAAGCAATGTAAACTTGATACAAAAAATTGTCCTCCCTTACCCAGTCTTAGAGGTGGAGCCAGGGATGGTGAGACAAGGTGTTCAAGACTGATGAAATGGACACCCTGTAGGCTCCACAAACATGTGCTGGATAGGGTCCTGGACAAGGTCCTGCTGATAGCAATCCTGTGGGCCAACGCGTTTCGAGTCCTCTGACTCTTTTTCAAGGACTCTTGTCCAGGACCCTATCCAGCACATGTTTGTGGAGCCTACAGGGTGTCCATTTCATCAGTTTTGAACACCTTGTCTCACCATCCCTGGCTCCACCTCCAAGACTGGGTAAGGGAGGACTTTGCAACAATTTTTTGTATCCAGTTTACATTGCTTTTATTCATTGTTACATGACGATTTTATTCATCTCTTTTAACGAATAAATTTCTATTATACCACTTCCTGGAATCAGTGTGCTACTACCTCATTGCGCCCTCAGTGTTTCTTGCTTCTACTCACAACTAAACTTGGTGATTAACTGGACCCAGTGAGCCAAGCTGGAGTTGGTGATTAGCTGGACAGGCTGGGACTGATGAACTAAGCTGAACTTGGTGTTTAACTGGATGGTTGGAACTAGTGTGCCAAGCTGGATCTGGTGATATCCGGACTGACTGGAACCAGTTACCTGCAGAACCATAAGCAAGCTGCTCACCATCAAATGATTTTTCAGTGTGTGCAGTCTGAGCCTGACTATGCTTGGCTCACTAGGGAGCACACACGCTTAATGCCGCCCCACCATACCGCCCCCCCCCCCCCCCCCCCGACGTCCGAGTCCTTTTACAAGCATGCAAGGGGATCACTAACACATCTCCTCGCATGCGGCCGCGTGCAAGATAATTCATTTGATGGTTGCTCACCATTGAATGATTTCTCCTGCCTTTGGTATTAAAAGTAAGTCTGATCACTGAAGGTAGGGAAGGCGCTGACGTCATGTGACATCAGCCGCCAACCCCGAGTAGGTAACGCCACCCTGCATCCCCAGGGGAATGACCAGTGTTTTTATTGGGACACCTCTGATGTCACCCCCTCCTCACCCCCTCCCTTTTCATACCCATGTGAAAACATATCGCTCACCATCGGAACGGGGCCGAATTCGGGCCCATATGAGCCAAGCTGAATCAGGCCCTCTGTGCATAGCCCAGGACTTACTGAGCTGCTGTGATAGATCGCAGTTGTGCAATCAAGTATGAATAAGTCCCTTGTGGGCAGGGTTGTACAATTGTCCTGCAGGACAATTTTAGGAATTAGTGTCCTGAAGGCATTGATTAACCCTGAGCCTATGTTCTCACTGTGGGCCAGATGCACTAAGCTTCAAAAGTGATAACATGGAGAGTGATAAACAGCCGGCCAATCAGCGCCTACCTGACATGTCGCAGACTGTGTTTGAAAAATGTCAGACAGGAGCTGATCGGTTGGTTGTTTATCACTCTCCATTTTATTACGTTTGAAGCTTAGTGCATCTGGCCCATTCCAACATCAATATTGTTATTTTGTGTATGCAGTATATTTTTTATATATTTTTTGTTAAGAAATGATCAGGCAATACCATTAATTTGCTTATATATCCTCACATGGCAAGAAACTACCCAAATTACAAAAAAAGTCATTTTATTTTAATTGCCGGAACCTCATCTTCAAGCAAATGAGTGTGTATTTTTTTCTACCCACTTCCAAGCAAAAAAAAATAAAAATTGTGGTTCTACAAAGTGGCAAAAATAAAAATGATGATATGCCTTTTTTTCATAATAAAATCTTAACTTGAACATTCTAATTAATTGTTTTTTAGTTTTAATGAAATGCAGACATTATTAGGAATAATCCTGTAATCTAACAAGGCAAACCCATTAAAAATTAGACAAACTACTTGCTTCAAGCGTTCTAATGATGGTGTGATCAAATGCGTAGGTACCTCCAGTAGATGGCAGCATGTTCTCCACTACACAAATCTACAAAATAGGGTTGTATTATAAAAATAAATGTATATATATCCCAATCATCAAGACAAATACACATGTACAGTGTTCAATATTATTTCTTAATTCTTCATTTTATTTGAAAACCTTTTCCCTCTTAATCCTCACCACTGCCTCTTGTGGGCACAATCCAATATATGAGCTGATCTGTGAAAAGAACCAGAATTACCATTCCGGTGCAATACTTTTAATAGAATACTATTACAAATACCTCGTAAACAAAATGCGCTAATAATAAAAAAAATGCTAGTTTCAAGTCTCCAAATCAACGGAGCAGTCAGCAATCAAATATTTTTATCCAGATACAGTCACAATAACATACAGAATATAAACATGCTGCATATCATTTCAATCAGCAGAAGCTGCGTGTGCATCCAATTTGCATAATTGATATATACAGTACATTAAGTATTTTAAGCAATCAAAGTATATTTATTATTTTTAAGGTTAGATATAATTTAAAAAAATATTTATTCTTACAAATTTGCTAGAATTGAATACTTGTACTGTAAGTAATTTGAAAACTGAAAAAAAAAAAAAAACAGCTACAATTATGCCCGATTTTTTAGAGCTGTTTTGGGTCCTACTTTCTAAACCGGACTTCTTTAAATCAGCCAAGTTGTATGTTAGACGTGGTCAAAACATGTGGATCCAACCTTTTACCAGTCGCTCTTATTCGGAGTCAAATGAACTCAGATGCTATTACATCAGCCAGCTATGCAAAATGTTGACTTTTTCTGGAATATTGGACATTTTACAAAATCAGACCAAAATCTGCACTTATTACATTATGGCCTTTGACTACATTCCCAGCTCCTCTTCAGCTTCCTGTCACCATGGAGGAACAAGCATTTTAGTGAAAGGTTGACACCTGGATGTTGTCTGCACCCCCCCTCCGTAACCCCATTGTGACACCTCTGGTCAGTATAGATAATTATAATAATAATAAATTTATATTTTCTGATTAAAAACCCCAGTTAGTTTTACTTTCATAAAAATAGTTATTTTGCAATCATGACTTATTTTCTATTTAGAAAATTCTATTCATTTGACAGTTTTTTTGTCTTACAGTAGCAGAAGTTTAGATAAGATTTGTGAACATTTATGATTTACAAGATTTATAGATTACGCTTCATTTATGTAGACCACTTCGGCTATGAAATGGTAATGCTTAGTACAGCATGTATTGACGGGATTGTGCTCTCAATTAGTTGTGTGATTGATTGCGGCATGTGATTGTGAACTAGGCCCTTCACTGAAGAATGAGGCCATATATACTGTATATACTGTACTGAAGACAATGAAGTGTTGATGCAATTGGGAAAATGGATTATCCAGGCAATCTGTCCTGGATATTTATTCAGTAAATATGTATGTACTAAACTATTTGATGTACTGTAGATCTATTTGTAGCAGGGAGTTCTGAGAGGAACTTGTTCTAGAAACTGTTTTAAGGACAAGGGCTAAATCCTTTGAGATTTGGGTTCTTTTGCAACAAAATTTCAGTCACTCCATGCATTTGTGATGACAAGACCCAGAAAACTGATATCATTGTGTTTGATGAAGCAGTTCGCTCAGGAGACCATCGTTTGCAAAGAAAAGCAACTGCAAAAATTTCAAAAACACAACAATACAGCAGTGACTATGGTCCATTTTGACTTCGATATCAAGTATTTGATCCTGTGATTTTTCATCTCATTGACTGAAGGTGCATTTCTTTCAATGTAAGTTTCTCTGTGTGGCATGCTGCGTGTCATTCGAGCCTATTCTACATTACGTTAAGGTTGTTTTATGTTATGTTTCTATATTGTTTTTATCTCTATTGTACTCTCATGCGTTCATTCTCTCACGTGTGCTCTTTCATCTGTGTGCTCCCTTATGAGAGTTCTTTCTCTCTTCCTCATGCATGCTTTCTCCCATACGTGATCTCCGGCTCTCTTGTATGCTCCTCCTCTCATGACATATTACTAGAGATGATGTCCGGACTTTAGGTTGATAGCGATAAAGTCAACATGAATCAAGTCGACAAGATCAAAATTTCGACATGACAAAGATTGACACAGCATATAGTCGACATGAATTTATGCACATATTACCGTCAACGTGAACTACAAATGGGAATAGTAATAATTGGGGGTCCATGTCAACCTTTTCATGTGTTGACTATTTCCATGTCAACCTATTGATAGTGTCAAACATTTCCACATTGTCTTGTACCCGGCGACCTTTTGGGTTGACATAGACAGTGTCAACCTTTTCACTCTCAACCTACTGAATCATACCTACTATAGATACGTTTACACATAGCAACAACGGATATCCCACTTGTGCACACTCACAAATCTTAAAGATCCCTGGTATTTATATACACAAAAGGGGATTAAAGCAACACAAGGTAAGTTAGAACTTGGTAATGATGAATAGACGATCATATTATGGGGACTTAAAGTAAAACCTCACTTCTTTGGGTCTCTTTGTACTGTCCTACTCATGCCTATTAAACTGTAATGCAATGTTTATTATGTATTAAATGTGAGCAGGGCTTGCGACAAACACCCGCGAGCAGTAAGAGCTTCTGGGGATGAATTGCAGACCCCTCTAATGTATGTAAGTACTATAGGAAAGCTTTCAATTTATACATTATGTTTGGTTTACAATAACTAACAGAAAGAATGGATGTATGAATTGTTAACACTTAACAGATAATCGTGGAGTAGGCAGTAAGACAGGCTTTTGTCTATTATACCCCTTTTACACCAAAACGCCGGGTCGCACCCGGCTTTTTTAGACCCAGGTTCAAGCCGGCGTTTAGTGCAATTTACACCGGGCGGACAGCCCGGCCCGCACCCGCCTCCCGGTGCTTGGAGATGACAGGATGATGTCATCTCCAAGTGCCAATCACCGCCGCCGCCGGACCGGAATGCTGCTGGGGGCAGCCCAGCACTAAGATAAGCTGCAGGGCTGCCCCAGTCACCGCATGCACCCCCCCGCCGTCGCACAGGAGGTGAATGGATGCCGCACACAGGCATCCGTTCACCTCCCTCCCCCTGCCGCCGCTGCTGTCTGTCAGTGTCAGACTGACAATCCGTCCAACCTGCGGGTTGGACGTTCCCCATTCATGTAAATGGGAGCCGGGTCATCCGACCCGGCGTTCCCATTTACACCGCCCTCTACCCAGGTCCTAGCCGTGTTCTACCCAGGTCAGGACCTGGGTAGAAGTCCCGTGTAAAGGGACACGGCGTTAGGGATTTACACCGCTGAAGATCCGGGTCTGACCCGCCGCTGACCCGGATTTTTCGGCGGTGTAAAAGGGGTATTAGATTGCAATGAACATGTACTGGGAAGCTAGTGGGTGTGGAGTCTAAATAGTGCGACTTAAAGAACCTGGCCAAAGGAAAGAGTCATAGGGTTAGCTCACTTGTGCTTTTAGTTAGGAAACATCTTGGGTGACATTTAATGGGATGCAAATTAGTTTTTTTTGGCTATTTTTTGTCAAAAAATGGGCAAATTTCACGTTTCCTGAAATCGCCAATTTAATGGGATGCGTATTGCCTTAAAGATCGCACTTCTTGCCGTGAATTTGCACATTCTGAAGTGATGATTTTTCAATTTGCATCCAGATATTTTCCAATTAAAAAGTTTACAAATTGCAAATTTAATGGGATGCGATTTCGGGAAAACATTACTAAAAATCACAGAACAGGTTGTGGTGGATGATTTTGACAGAACCATGCATAGACCAGTGTGATCTGTGCTTGGTTCTGTCCAAAATTTTGTGTAAAACAAAAAAATAAAAAAATGGTGCGGGGTCCCCTCTCCTGAGCATAACCAACACTGGTGTAGGCTTGTAGTTCCACAACAATACACAATAGTTTATTATATTTTCACACATTTATCAACCTTATGCCCACCACCCAGAGGCATCGGGGACAGGCCCAGGCTTCTGCATGGGCAGGTAAATTCTAGAAGGGGGGGACCGCTTCATTGGGGCTCCCCATTTCTCCATTATCCCTGCCCATGCTGAATGGTCAGGGGGTTAATGCTTTGACCAGGGGGAACTTGTATAAAAAGTCCCCCCCTGGCTGTGGCATTACCCTGCTGGCTGGGGACCCCTACTCGTTTTGTCCCCTGTATTTTGGTAATCAGAACCGGCCCTTGAGACTGGTGCTGTTTTTAAAAGATCTGGGGGACACCTAGTCGGTTTGCCCAGTTATTTTTTGAAACCAGGACCGGTTCTTTGAGCCTGGGCTGGTTATGCTCAGGAGGGGGGACCACACGCACAAATCGCACATGTCCGGAAATACGCACATTTTCATGACTAAAAATCGCACATTTTCATGACTAAAAATCGCACCATATCGCATTTTTGCAGATAATTTGCATATCATTAAATATGTAAATGTAAAATAACATATCATACAGAAAAGTAAAGTGAAAAGTTTTAATTAAATAGTGAAAGCACAAAACACAGAGAGCAATATAATAGACAGGATAGACTGAGGCACGGAGGAAGGACAACTCTCTCTAGCTTGATGCAGTCTGTGGAGGTGAGTGAAGGAACAAAGAGGTTAAATACTGTACTTTGGGCAAGATGTATTAAGCCTTGAAAAGTGATAAAATGGAGAGTTATAAACCACCAGCTAATCAGCTCCTACTTGTTATTTTTCAAACACAGCCTGTGACATGGCAGTTAGCAGCTGATTGGCTGGTGGTTTATCACTATCTATTTAATCACTTTTCAAGCTTAGTACATCTGGCCCTTAATGAGCTTGTACACAGTGTATAGTCAAACACATGGGGTGAGATGTACAGTAATTCGGGTGTGATTTTTAGTCATGTTTTAAAATTGCATTAAATCGAATGCGAAAAAAATCAGGGTGTGTGATTTTATAGACAAAGTTGGAATTTGCATGACTTTTGGTGCCATTTTTAGTAAGGAAAAGGTGTGTTTTAGTAACGAAAATGTGCAATTTTTAGTAATGATAATGTGCGATTTTTTAGACATGAAAGTGCGGTATTTAGTTTAAAAAAATGGCATGGGGTCCTCCCTTCTGAGCATAACCAGAGCCAGACCTGGGGCGAAATGTAATAGGGTGCGTTTTTTTAGACTAAAAAAAAATCGCACCAAATCGCACCTTTAAAAATCGCGTTTTTTGCCGCGAATTCGCATATGTAATGAGATGCGAATTAGCGGCAAAAAATGCGATTTGCCGCGATTTCCAGTCATGAAAATGTGCGCATTTTCAGTCATGAAAATGTGCGCATTTTCATATATGCGATTTTGGGTAAAAAAATAAAATTAAAAAAAAAACGGCGTGGGGTCCCCCCTCCAGAACATAACCAGCCCCGGGCTGAAAGAGCCGGTCCTGGTTTCATAAAATCACAGGAACAAACAAGTTGGGGTTCCGTGCATTTTATAAAACCAGCAGCAGGCTCAAGGGCCGGTCCTGGTTCCCAAAATACGGGGGACAAAATGACTAGGGGTCCCCCGTATTTCAAGAACCAGCACCGGGCCCAACCAGCCAGCAGGGTAATGCCACAGCCGGGGGGAGACTTTTTATACAAGTCCCCCCGGCCAAAGCATTTAGCCCTCTGACCGGTCAGCATGGGCAGGGGTCCTGGGGGAGTGGGGACCCCCCCAAAGAAGGGGTCCCCCCCCTCCAGAACTTACCAGCCCATGCTGAAGCCCGGGGCTGTCCTCGATGCCCCTGGGCGGTAGGCATCGAGCTGATATTTGGTGTAAAAAAATAGATAAACTATTGTTTTTTACTGTGGCACTACAAGTGCCAGCAAGCCTCCCCAGCAAGCTGGGACTTGGAGAACCACAAGTCCCAGCCTGCTGGGCATTAAAGGGCCCGCTGGCACTTGTAGTTCCACAGTTAAAAAAATAGTGCACAAAACACACTGACACACATTTTAAATAAAACTTTAATACACACATTACACACATACTAATACTTACCTATCTTCTTCCCGTAGGTAGCCCTGGTCCTGATGTCCTCCGGTCCTGTGTCGGCGTTCCTCTTCATGTCGACGTCCTTCTTGAAGTCGACGTCCCTGTCGGCGATGGCGTCCGGTGTCCGGGTCCGACGAAATCCATGGAGGAAGCTGTGGAAGGAAACCATACTCACCTGTCCCAGCGCGACGTAGTCCAGGTAAGGGTCTTGGAAAAAAAACAAACCGACACCCGAATCCAAGCGGACACGACGGAGACGCACGGTGTTTGTTTACATCGTGCGGCTCCGCCTCCCGAATGCCGCTATTGGCCGCCTTGCGGCCTAGCGGCTCCTGATTGGCCGCTAGGCCGCAAGGCGGCCAATAGCGGCATTCGGGAGGCGGAGCCGCACGATGTAAACACACGTGCGTCTCCGTCGTGTCCGCTTGGATTCGGGTGTCGGTTTGTTTTTTTTCCAAGACCCTTACCTGGACTACGTCGCGCTGGGACAGGTGAGTATGGTTTCCTTCCACAGCTTCCTCCATGGATTTCGTCGGACCCGGACACCGGACGCCATCGCCGACAGGGACGTCGACTTCAAGAAGGACGTCGACATGAAGAGGAACGCCGACACAGGACCGGAGGACATCAGGACCAGGGCTACCTACGGGAAGAAGATAGGTAAGTATTAGTATGTGTGTAATGTGTGTATTAAAGTTTTATTTAAAATGTGTGTCAGTGTGTTTTGTGCACTATTTTTTTAACTGTGGAACTACAAGTGCCAGCGGGCCCTTTAATGCCCAGCAGGCTGGGACTTGTGGTTCTCCAAGTCCCAGCTTGCTGGGGAGGCTTGCTGGCACTTGTAGTGCCACAGTAAAAAACAATAGTTTATCTATTTTTTTACACCAAATATCAGCTCGATGCCCACCGCCCAGGGGCATCGAGGACAGCCCCGGGCTTCAGCATGGGCTGGTAAGTTCTGGAGGGGGGGGACCCCTTCTTTGGGGGGGTCCCCACTCCCCCAGGACCCCTGCCCATGCTGACCGGTCAGAGGGCTAAATGCTTTGGCCGGGGGGACTTGTATAAAAAGTCTCCCCCCGGCTGTGGCATTACCCTGCTGGCTGGTTGGGCCCGGTGCTGGTTCTTGAAATACGGGGGACCCCTAGTCATTTTGTCCCCCGTATTTTGGGAACCAGGACCGGCCCTTGAGCCTGGTGCTGGTTTTATAAAATGCACGGAACCCCAACTTGTTTGTTCCTGTGATTTTATGAAACCAGGACCGGCTCTTTCAGCCCGGGGCTGGTTATGCTCTGGAGGGGGGACCCCACGCCGTTTTTTTTTTTTACTTTAACTTTTAGCCTTTTTTTGGACAGAACCATGCACAGATCACACAGATTTGTGCATGGTTCTGTAAAAATCGCCAGCAAGAAGCTGGTCTATTTTTTTTGCGTTTTTTGGTAAGGTCCCATATGCGACTTTAGAACTCGCATCCTATTACATATGCGAGTTCTATAGTTTCCTATGGGAAAACATCTGGATGCGATTTTCAGTGTGACTGAAAATCGCATCTTTAAAATGTGCGATTTCGCGGTAAAAAGTGCGCTTTTTACCGCGATTTTTAACCTATTAAATGTGCGATTTTCGGAAAATGTGCGATTTCGGCCGTTTTTGACCAAAAATCGCACATGTCTAAAAAATCGCACCCTATTACATTTCGCCCCTGGTTCCAAAAATATGGGGGACAAAAAGCGTAGGGCCCAGCACTGGGTTCAAACAGCCCGCGGTGTCATGCCACAGCTGGGGGACACTTTTTACATTAGGTCCCCCAGCCGTACCATGCGCACCGTGGCTGGTCAGACCTGGATGGGGTACCTGTAGTGTGGGGCCTCCCTCAATAAAGGGGTTCCCCTGACTTCCCCCTCCAGGGCTGAAGCCTGGGGCTGTCCCCGGAGTCCATAGGAGGTGGACGCCGGGCTGATAATTGTCTAACTACAAGTCCCAGCTGGCCTCCCCTGCATGCTGCGAACTGGTGAACCCAAGTCCCAGCATGCGGGGCATTAATGGGCTTGTGGTTCACCTGTTAAAAGAATCTAAAAATAAAAACACACACACAGAGAAGTATAACTTTAATACATTCACTAATTTTACACACGCCCCAAGCGTAGCGAGCCCCGCGAGGGGAGGCGAAATACAAGTGAAGTAATTCACATCTCTTTGGGGGGCGCACTGCGCTCACCATGCTTCGGGCTCGTTTTACGTGGCCCCCCTATGGGGCTCGCTGCGCTCGCCACGCTTCGGGCTCAGCCGCTCACTGCGCTCGCCACACTTTATTAGATCATCTCCACCCCAACGTGGATAGTGGGGGTATGAACAGGTTGGGAGGACATGTAATGTGTCCGCTTGCCACGCTTCGGGCTCACGTGGATAGTGGGGGTTTGAAATGGAGATATTTGCCAGAATTTGACATGGAGCACTGGCAAATGCCTAATTTTTTGTGCACAAGATGCACGTGCGCCACACCCCCTAACCCTGTCCGTCTCACTGAAGCGGAGACGGGCAGGGTTTACGTCCACAGCCGCAGTGTCTGGGATGCTCGCGCGTTCAACTAACATGGAGCTCCTCTCTGCCGGCGCCTGCCAGGGTTGGGAATTGGTGGTTCCCGGCGCTGTATATGAAGTGCATCCTCCGTTGCTGTACCTGCATCTGCCAGCGCACCCGACCCTGTGGACACCAGCTGCTTTACTCGTTACTTTACACTTCGCTGACCACGCTTGCTATGTTGCCTTACTATGACTTCGCTGGCTGACGCTAACTACGTAGCTCTGACTGCGCTGACTACGTAGCTCTGATTATGCCATCTACGTTGCGCGCACGAGCGCCATGATAATACACCAGTACCTCTATGGCACAATAATGGAAACTAAGGGGGGTATATTTGAGCACTTGGGGAGCTCAAAAATAGAACAGGCGCCTGGTGGGGTGTTGTGTGACACTGCTCCCACAGAGGGGTGTCAAACCCCTAACAATAGTAACAAACAAAATATATAGGTGGAGCTCTAAAACGTATTCGGATCAATTGGACATTACAATATAAATAACAATTATTATTAAAAGTATAATGACATAAAATAAGCAATAATCAAAATGGCATTGAAAGTGCAGTTGCATATACTGAGTGTACTGTGATGTATATAATAAACTATAAACTAATAAAGGTTCGGTTGTAAACTTAGTGATAATGGAGTCCTGGTTTTTCTTGTATGTCTCCTCAGAGAGTTAGTAGCTCATTTATCCACTGGGTTTCACAGCCTTGTGAGACAACCAGAATAAGGTTCTTAGTGCACCAGATGGGAATCCACCTCATGGGTGCCTGACACTACACAATTATCTTTTCCGGAATGAATGAGACTCTCAAGAAATAGATTTGGTATATTTGATATTTTTGCTTTATTAAAATAGAATGGACAACATACTATACAACTAATTAAAAAAGTTAGCCTATAGCAACAATTACTATGGTTTAGGTTAGCACGCGGTTTGCCTGATAGCAGGATGATCGCAGGATGATCACAGCATTCCTTTTTACAATGCATTATTTCATTGCTTTGATCATCTTATAAAATAAATTGATCTGTCTTATCTATTATGCTTTCAAACCTCATTTTAAATGATGTTATTAGCACCAATAATGGTTACAGAGAGGGTACTTATCAGCAGAGAGCAATCTCAGCAGTAAGACCTCCATATTTATTAAAACCAAACTACTCAACTGCTATTCTTAAGGAAATCTGCATTTTGTTTCCCTCTAGCTACGTCCGATTTATTCTTGCTGAAGTCGTATAGGATCTAAAAATGTATAAAAAAATGGTATATTTTTTTTCTCGTGTTAAATTTCCATTATGCTTGTTAAATCAGATAGAGACATACACTTAAACAGACAATAAACTCAAATTACTGGTTTGTGTGACAAATTATTGTACAGACATATAAGTACTCGCACATACCACATATTAAGGGTTCCAATTAATAATGGACCCATTAGTCTATTTTGTAGCTGAGGGATGGGGCTTTCCAACGAGCCCAGCCCCATGTCCCTCGTCCCCTGGGAACCGGAGATACTGCCAGGCAAAGCTGGAATGTTTTCCCTATAGGATAACATGGGACCCGCTAATTCCGACCCCCACCCAGTTCAACGGCTGCCAGTTCCCCCTTCGGCATCACTGAAGCTGGAGGTTGATCTCAGTCGAACCCAAATCGCTGGGCCTTCAATCTGATACCAGGTTGGATCCATATGGGTTAATTGATTCCAGGGATATTGAGGTTAAACCATTTTTTTTTTCATTTCTTAAATTTAATTTCATGACTGTTTATGTTCTTTGAGGGCAGATTTCTCTGGAACAAAACAGCCCAGTTTCACGGGACCAAAATCATTCAAAGTCAACTCAAAAGTTCTTCAATATGATACTGGTCTCGTAAATGGGTCAGTTGGTTCCGAAGATATAGCTGGTTGGTTAAATGGGGGTAGGGAGAGGGAAGTCGTTGTCTCTCCCCCTCACACCAGAAAATGCAGGGACTAGGCTGGTGTATAAGGTGTCAGCCTGGGAATGTCCTGCATGATCCTGGGACCATATTGATAGGTAAATCCCTGCATTTCCTGTTGGGGAAGATGGTATTATTTCAAACAACCGTGACCTGCAGTGCTCTGAATACAGCTGGGCAGCACCCTGCTCTCTGCCCAGCTGTCAATGACTGTCACCCCTGCAGCTTCCGCTCCAATTCTTCTCCTAGCTTTCACCTCAGCCCGCCCTCCCTTTAATCACGTGGTGCCGGCGCCCGGCGTGCTCCCCCGACGTCACGCACAACAACAGGACACCAGGAGGGGAGTGGGAGTGTGCCCTGCTCCCCATAGAAGCCGTTTTCACCGCTCTCTATATCTCCCTGCAGCAGCAGTAAAGGCTCATATAAAAATTTACAGTAAGTGGCACTTTTGGGGGCATCGCTTATGGGACGCTACAAGTGGCGGTATGTGGGGGCATTACGCATAATGTGTGGCTTAATGTGTAAGGGGCATTAAGGTGTACAGCATCATGTGTAAGGGACATTATGTGTGCAGCATCATGTGTAAGGGACATTATGTGTGCAGCATCATGTGTAATGGGTACTATGGTGCGCGGCATCATGTATAATGGGTACTATGGTGTGCGGCATCATGTGTAATGGGTACTATGGTGCGCGGCATCATGTGTAATGGGTACTATGGTGTGCGGCATCATGTGTAATGGGTACTATGGTGCGCGGCATCATGTGTAATGGGTACTATGGTGCCATCAAGCAAGAACCCCCTAGCAATGAGCATGTAGGTAAGCAGCACTTATGTGGCAAATATGTAATGGGCATAATGGTTTGTTATATAGTATGTAATGGGCATCATGATGTGTGGCACAATGTGTAATGGGCATTATGGTGTGTGGCTTTATGTGTAATGGGTATTACGGAGTTTGCTAAAATGTGTAATGGGCAATACTGTGTATGGTCTAAAGTGTAATACCACACCCCTTTTTGTGATGCCACGCCTCCTTCCCATGAGGCCACGCCCCATTTTGCCGCGCGGCTACGCCACGCAAAGGTCCCCCTGCTATTATGTCTAGATCTGGGACCACCCATTACCATAATTCTAGATTCGCCTATGGTTATGAGATCTGTCCAGTATTTAGCAAATAACAGTAAGTTTGGGTATTGCTGCTTGCACTATCTAGAGATGGTGTTAGTGGTAAGATCCTTCCAGGCTTTTCTGAGTTCTCTTAGGGTGAAAATGTAATGTACTGTACTGTACTGTACATGAGCCAACATCAGAAGTTTTAGCGAAACCAAATGATAAGATCAGACGTGATTTAAATCTCTAGGATGGGGACGGCATGGATGCTGATTTTAGTAGCCTATTATAGTGTAGGCAGCCTATTACTGTTAGTTGTTTACTTTTGGGATGGTTTTCTAGGTCAAAGCCGTTTTACTTCCAGGCTTTCTACCCCCTTCCATTAAGTTTGTTGTTTTGACGTTGGCTATTTGCGGTTGCAAAAAAGTCAGGTCACAAGTACGGGGGCAGTTTTTCTTAGTTGAGGTGCGCTCCATTTGTTGACTGGAAGTAGGTTGTAACCCTCCAACAGTATCGTCATTCCAACAGGTGGGTAGTCAGTGTACAAGATGAGTGGTTACCTTTTGTGGCTTACACAGGTTTTTTATCTGATGTTTGTGCACTCCGGGTGGTTGGCTGTTTGTTGGTTATAGTTCTCCAGTGCAAAATGACTGATTCCTGGCCATCCATTGTTTGCCACCATACATTCTTAACGTTACAAATAATAATAATAATAATAATTTGCATTAAAAAAAATATGTGTCTCTGCCAAAATAAATGACTCAATATGTCTTTATTTATTTTAGAGTTTAAGGTTAAGTGACCTGCACCCATCACCAGGGCCGCCAAGAGGGGGGGGTGGAGAGGGTACAGTTTACCCGGATCTGGGCCTTTCACACATACACCCATTTAAAAAAAAATTCTGGGCGTCAGGTTTAGAGGAGAGCGGGGACCAGCTGTGTAGCAGCAGCAGGAGGACCCTCCGCAAACCCCTTTCGACCCTCCCGCAGCACGGCAGAAGAAACCTCGGCTGCAACCTGTCGGCTGTACAGCTGAAGGGTTGGTCCTCTGCACCCATCCCACTCGCTGCAGCATAGCATGAGGGCCTTCTGCAAACACCCACCCGTGGAAGCACAGCAGCCCTGCCCACAGCGGGAAGCACAGTAGCCCTGCCCACAGCACGGCGGGAAGCACAGTAGCCCTGCCCACAGCATGGCGGGAAGGCCCTCCGCACCCCTCCCACCCACTTTAGCATAGCAGGAGGGCCCTCTGCAAACCCCTCTACACCAGTGAAAGCGCAGAAGCAAACCCCTCTACACCAGTCCAGAGCATGGTGGAGAGCACTCCGCAGCCCCCTCCGCACCCGCTGGCAGTATAGCGGGAGGGCCCTCTGCACCCCTCTCAACTGTGGCAGCCATAGTGGGAGCGCACTCTGCACGCCCTCATCTGTGGGAATTTTGGCTCATTCCATGTGGCATAATATGATTTGGGCTCATTCCTGGAGGAAAAATTTGAATTTTGGCTCATTCTGTGAGGAATATTGTGAATTTTAGCTCATTCTGTGTGGCATAATGTGAATATTGGCTCATTCTGTATGGCATAATGTGAATATTGGCTCATTCCATGTGGCATAATGTGAGTGCCACCTGAAAGATCTGGAGAGTGCCGCCTGATTCCTGAGGGTAGGGATGGTGTAGGCTTTTAGCACATGCTCACCACACACAGGAGTCACCCAGACTACAGTATATACCGTATATTTACTCGGACGAATGATCTACATGCCGCCTTGTAATGTATAATCTCTCATAGATGCCAGTTCTGTACGATGTGGGGCCCACAAAGCCCTGAGTATATCTATATATGGCATATTTATATAGATATGTGTACATATACGTTTGTGTAGTAAATCGCCCCATGGGCCTTATTCTGGTTGACTCTCTCTTGTGCGAATTTGCACGGGGGAACGATGCTTTGCGTCTGCGCACACGCAGGAATATTTCTGTGCATGAGCATACGCCGGGTGCGTCTGAACTCAGTGAAAAATCACTTTGCGGGATGCACGCTCCCAGCCTTTCCAGCGGGGGTGGAGAGGGGCGTGGGGCGCCGGGCAGACCCATTAGTGTATGTGGACGCGCAGCATTTCCCGGGGGTTCCCATGAAAACGCTGGGCGTACACATGCATGTGTGGCGGATGTCACCTGCCCGCCCTATTACCTGGATTTCTACACGCATATGTACAAGTGGTCTGGACCACCCTTACATATGTATGTGCTTTCAACATCATTTGATGGTTGGCAACCATCAAAACATGGGTTAGGTTCCCACTGGCATGCAAATGACTGTTTATGTTAAACACCCATTCGCATGCTGGGTGAACGAACCCGGCGTGCGAAGGTGGGCGGACCTACCACCATTCACAGGGCGGGTTCTGGTTGACTCGCAAGGGTGCGAATGTGCAGTTACTGTACTAACGTAGACAGTTGTAACATCACTGGGTTCATTTTACCCTCAGAAGTAGAGATGGGTCGTTCGCGAACGAACCGGATCTTTTGAACGTGTCCCATTCAAGAACGAGTGAGCCGACGATCCCAAAAAGGTGATTTTTTTCAGTTTCGTTTTCCATTACAATGCATTTTCCTGATCTCAGTGCTGCCACCTGTGGCAGATGAGATGTACTACCTCTGGAGACTGAGTACAGTGCTTTGACTACAAGTGATAGAAAGATTAGCTGCTGCTGCCAGGGATGGCCATCGGTGCAGACGCCATCGATGGTTGCCATCGATGGCGATTCTGCACTCAGCCATCGATCAGTGTTTTTATTCGGTCATGTATTTTTTTTTTTTTCAGAGCGAGCCGAGGATCTGCCTAAAAGATCTGCATCTTTTTCTCACTGGGAGATCCGTCGGATCCCTGCTCTGATCCGTTTTGGCCATCTCTACTCGGAAGCACTTGCATATGTTGACCAGATACTCGCATTACCAATTTAGCATAAGGTAGTAAATCAGGGCTCAGTGCTTGCCCACAAATACAGTCACTTACCCCAAGGTGTTCCCTGAATGGCACCATTAAGCTCCGTTTATAACTCTCATTCTTCAGTTGACATCAGCAGGACATTCAGCAAGCCTTGTCTATTCTGTGATGTTTGCTGGTGTCTTGGTGCAATTTTCTGCTGCTGAAACAGAACAGGACATGCCGGTAGTAAAGTGCCAACATCTCTGTGATGGATGCGCAAAGTATCCGCTTGTGCAAAGTACTGTTATATAAATGCAAATATAAAATGCTGTGTAAAAGAAGATTATATTTCCTACCTATATATAAGGTAAACATTACAAGTCATTATGTTGAGGCATGGCCATCAGCTCACACAGCGTTGGCCATTCCCCCACAGTAACAAAAAATGGGGGCAATGCTTTGCGAGAGTCCAGCGATCATAGGTCATACAGTTACCCCTGATCACGAAGCCTTGATTCTAAAATTTCAGGGAACACGGAGATTATACAAAAATAAGACGTTACAGACTTTTCTGCGTGATCCCTTCACCCAGTCTACTGTCTTTCATGTAAAGACGGTCCCCCATGGGGCAATGTGACGGTACCCCTATTCGTTAAAAGAGGGCATCAATGTGGCTCATTTAAAAAAAAAAAGGGGGGGGGGGGTTTGCAGGCTTGAAGTTTTCCACCCACAGAACCTTCTGTGTCCCAGATTAAAGGGATTATATGTGAACTCTACCTATATTTCATATATTGTTGGCACGTACTGTACTATAGGAAATTGGGAATCTATTTAGGCTGCTATTTGCCTTTAATTTAGCTCGACAATGATTATATAACCTCCCCCTTCTCCCTAGAGTAATTCATCTTGGTTTGTTTCAGCACCTGTTGCCTTTATCTGGTCGTGCAAATATATTAAAATTCCTAATATCAAACAGAAGATGAGTTCATTTACTTTCTAAAGCATACTTTAAGCAGCTCATCCTCTGTCGCAGTATTCCTAGAAAGGGTTAATACGAAAGGTGAACGATACAGGTCCTTGCGAGTGAGCTGTGTGGAGTAATACTTGAAGTAATCCTCTACAGCTCTGCTCCCAAGATTTGATTCTCTGTGTATATAAGGTCGATTGTAGAAGAGAATATTTTCTGAAGGGTACAGCTTGCACTCTCAAATCACTGCAGAGCCTGATAGATACTGAAGGGTCAGGCGAGTTATTTGACAAGTGTTATATCTGGTATAACAGGCAGAGACACAACCTTAACACTCATTTCTGCTGTGCCATTTTGAACCTCTCTCTTGTGGCAAATCCGTATATGTCTGTAATGTGAAGCATGATGGGTCCCTGCAGAAATATAAATTTCAAGTTGTGGAATAATAGTGAGGAAGAGGGATCAGTTGCAATCCTAAACACTTAGATAATCCCTCACTGAGCCCAGCTCTCTTGGGGATTAACAGCTCAGTGGGCGGGTAGATAGGGAATTAATAGAATAATATTAATATTTATAAATCCTACTGCTTTAAACAAGCAATTGTCATTTCCAGGAAAAGCTTATTGTGTCCCGTTCTTGGTACTAGTGGACCAAAAGCATTTAGTCAATTCCTTGAAGTCAATTTTTTCTTTCTTTTTAATCTATTATGATATATTATTATTACAATAAGAAATTATGGCTGCGGTTTGTTTAATGAAATATAAGAGTTTACCTAATATCATGCACAGGTCATTAAATAACACATTAAATGGCACATACCATAGAAATGCAAAAGCAGGTGTAGATTCTGAGCTTCAAAGAGGATGAAAACAGCAATAGCTGATTAAAAACATTGATAAATACAGGTTGAGTATCCCGTATCCGGGCATCCCGTATCCGAATTAAAAAAACGTGTTTTTTTTGGGAATAATTCAATTTTTTTACCCCCCCCCCTAACCCTATTTTTATACTTACCAAGTCCCCCGGCATCCACGACAGTCCTTCAGCATCCTCTCCGTAGTCTCCAACAGTCCACCGTCCACAGTCACCGGCCGGCCTGGGAACTCGTGCAATGCACTCCTGGGACCACTGGAGATGCCGGAGACGGCCACCACCAGGGGACAGGCAAGTATGTTTAAAAAAATTTCCAAAATCCGGAAAAATCCCTTATCCAAAATGCTCGTGGTCCCGAGCATTTTAGATAAGGGATACTCAACCTGTAGTATAAAATAATTTAATAATAGTAAGACTTTAAAAATACTTCATAGTAAGACAGCCAACTAAGACAACCAAAAAGTTCAAATTTATATAACAGTTATTAATATATTTATTTAGACCATATTTTCTGGTCAGATATAATATAATATTATAGGGTAGATCCTTCAAAAAGGCCCCAAACTCTCCAGGGTTAAAAAATTTAGCTGTAAGCACTTTATTTCTGGCTCCATTTTCCTCGTTATAGTGATCCTAATGGAGGAGTCTAATGCAAAGTCACTGGTTTCCTTTCTCTACATTTGATATACTTGTATGGTGGTATTCCCCGATTGCGCACACATTCTTGTCACAGTGCTCAACAGTCCAATGCCTTTCCACTTACGCGTTTCGCCGATGAATGCAGCTTTTTCGTGTTGCTGAGTTATTTATGCAATGACAAAGATAATTAAAGGGGAAGAAACAATGGGCCAGATATATCAAGCTTTAAACAGTGATAAAGTGGAGAGTGATAAACCTCCAGCCAATCAGCTCCTACTTGTCATGTAACAGGCTGGGTTTGAAAAATGACAGGTAGGAGCTGATTGGCTGGTTGTTTATCACTTTTAGAAGCTTGATACATCTGGCCCAATATTTGGTAAATGAACGCGTGTACTTCAAACCCTTTTGATTGCCACACATTTTAATCTTTCTTGATTGGGACGAGAACATTATAATATCCTCCACATACCTCATAAATAACACTTAGTACATACTGCAGTACATAGCATAATATGTATATAAAATATTGGATTATGTAAAAAGAAGAATTTCACACAATCCAGTAAAATATATTCTCTATATAATGGATTGAGGCAGTTCTATAAGCGGGTGCCAGACGGGGTCCCGACAGTCATTTACCCGACTGTTAAAATACTGACGCACGGGTTCCTGGCGACCTCCGGCTATTCTCCCTCGTGGGAGTTTTAAAATCTCATCAAATTGCACATGTAAAATGTGCAATTTTGTAAGAAAATTCACATCATTTATAGGATGCAATTTTTTAGACAAAGTTAAAATTCGCATGCGACTTGTAGTAAGGAAAAAGTGCGGTTTTTAGTAAGGAAAATGTGCGATTTTTAGACATGTACGATTTCTAGTAATGATAATGTGCAATTTTTTTAGACATGTAAGTGTGCAGTATTTAGTAAAAAAATATGGCGTGGAGTCCCCCCTCCTGAGCATAACCAGCCCCGGGTTCCTTGAGCTGGGCCTGGTTCCAAAATACAGTGGACAAAAAGCATAGGTGTCCCCCGTATTTTGGAAACCATCCCCAGACTCTTGGATCGCTCCTGATACCAAAAATATTTTGGAACCATCACCGGGCTCCAGCAGCCTGCAGTGTCATGCCACATCCGGGGGACACTTTTTATGTAAGGTCCCCAGCCATACCATACGCTCCGTGGCTGGTCACCCGTCCAGGGCTGAAGCCCGGGACTGTCCCCGGCTTCCCTAGGCGGTGGATGCCGGGCTGATACGTGTACAATGAAATAAAAAAATAATTGTTTTTTACAGTCAAACTACAGGCTGGAACTTGGCGGACCACAAGTCCCAGCATGCCGGGCATTAATGTGCCCCCTTGAACTTGTAGTTCACATGTAAAAACAATGTTCAAATAAAAACACACACACACATAGAACAGTAGAGCTTTAACACACACACTAATTTTACACCAGTAAACATACCATTCCAGACTCCAGCGGTGACTTTTGGCAGCACATATGGAATGATACGGCCCCCCTGGTATGATATGGCACACTTAATATCCCTTGCAGTTAAAAAAAAACAAACAAAAAAACACCACCTTTATTAATTTAATTTAAAAAATGGGGGGCAGCTCCTCTGGACTGATACGGGACACTGGGCAGCACAGCTGGACTGATATGGCACACTTAACCCTTGCCGTAAAAAAATAAAATAAACTTTTTTATTGTAGTTATAAAATGGGGGGCAGCTCCCCTGGGCTGATACGGGACACTTGGCAGCACAGCTGGACTGATACGGAACATTGGGCAGCACAGCTGGACTGATTTGGGGGTAGCCCTGTAGTAATTTTTTTTTTCCAGAAAGCCCCTTAGTTGTCCCCCACAGCAGTCCCATATAACAGCCCCCATTAGTAGTAGCCTTAGTAATGCCCCTTAGTAATTGTACCCTCAGTAGATTCCCCCTCAGTAGTTCCCCCTTAGTAGTTGTACCATCAGTAGTTTTCCACTTGGTATAGTTTCCCCCTCAGTAGTTCCCCCTTAGTAGATGTACAAAAGTTCCTGCACCATTAGTTCCCCCTTAGTAGTTGTACCTTTAGATTCCCGATCTATAGTTTTCCCCCTTAAGCAGCCCCCATTAAGTTAAGCAGCCTCCGATAGTTCCCCCATTAGTTTGTCCCCCCATTACTATTATTTTGGCCCCATAGCAGCCCCCTCTCTGCAGACAGCATGGAAACATCCGTGCTGTCTGAATTGTACATGCGGAATGAAGATGGCCCCGGAAACACTTATATAGAGCTCTGGTCTTGCGAGAATCTGACAACGGGAAGATGACATTCGGCCTCACTTTCAACTCGGATTATCGGCAGGATGGAAGCGAAGAGCTCGGGAACGCCTCGGATGGCAGATTACTCAGAACACATCGCTGGTGCAGCGCCATGTGCTGGCCGATCTGTGCTAAGCAATCTGAGCAACAAAACTAGAGTAGCTACGTGTGTAGGCCCCATTAGATTTGGTCATCTTGCAAATTTCTTTTCAGTGAGAACTGTCTGTGCTACATTTGCAAGGCCTAATATTGGCAACAGGAATTTTTCCCTCCGGCACTTTGATAACACCATTGCAAGCAATCCTTAAAGAAAATGTGAATATTTATGCGCATTTCAGTGCAAATGTACTTAACTGTTTCTCCCTGGTGATATGACATAGTGGAAGCTTAAAAAATGTCACACATGAGCTGCAATAATCACTTCACTTGAGAAAAAAAGAAGTTTTATTTCGGGGGCAAAGCCTATAAATATGGTAAATGAAAGTCTACAGTGTATTTGTGGTTCTCTTCTTTAAATGTTGCATATTGACATGAATTCAATTTTTTATTAGAATCTACTTTTTTTTTAGCTAAACCGACTCCCTCATCTAATTACCATTACTGCAATTCACTCTTATAGACATTGTAATATTCTTCTCTTGGAGAATCAAAGAGAGGAGAAGCCGCTGGAGACTTAGGGGGTTGGGTCCAGGCTTCCATGTTATTAAGCTCCACTTACATGATGATAAATCCAGAGAATGGGGCAGGGCTAAAATGATGACAATTTTCATTATTTTAGTTCCGCTAGGTCCACTTTGACCCTCAATTTCCTGTATTATCTGGGAATCCTGCCTGCTGCACTTGGAAGCCGGAGGGATTCAGGAGTTATATTAATTCTTCTAGGGGTATGGGGACTACATGTAGAATCATGAGACTCAATTTTTGGGAGAGTAGGTAAGTATGCCATAATTCCGTCGCTCCTTTATGCACTATTGCTTCCTAACACTTAAGGTGGGTACACATCCAATTAGCAGTCCAATCAGTCTATAAGTGGCTGATTAACCCAATCATTGGATGGTATGTGTGCATGAGTGTTATACCCCTTTTACATCAATGCAATAACCTGGGTTGTTGCCGGGTCAACACAGAACCCTTTTCCACCAATGGGGGAGCCCATACCTCCCAACTTTAGCATGCTGCAGGCAGTCCGGAGGTTGGGCAGACAGCAGCGGAGCCGGGGGAGGAGGTGAAATGGAAGCCTGTGTGCGGCATCCATTTACCTCAAGGACAGAGGCTGGGTTTGCACGGAGGCTGGGGGCAGCCCAGCAGCTTTCCAGGATGCTGGGCTTGCCCCCAGCCTGTCCATGGCATCACAGGGGTCCCGGCCAGTGATCCCACTAAGCTGTGCCCTTGTGCGCATGCACACAACTCACAGAGCGCGGGCACAGACACTACAACAGAGCGCACAAAGCAGCGGTGGTCCCCTTTCTGCAGTTGTGGGCTCAATTTATGTGTGTTTCAACCATTAACTACGTCATGTGCTGTGTTTTGAATGTTTAAATGTTTTGAATCTTCAATATCATAAAGTTAACACAAATGCTGAACATCGTTTTCCATTTATATATACTGTATGTGATGCAAAAATTTTTTTAATTCCTTCCAAAGTTACAAGGTGAAAAGAAATGTTGTGCAGAATTAGAAATATAATAGTGTAAGAAAATGAGGCTACAGGACCCATTCCCCCACCCTTGGCTGACCCTGCTTCCTTAAGAGATACTGTGCCTCATTAGGGCTGGTTTTAAATCCCAATATGCCCCTAGGGGCAGTAGTAGGTGTGGGATGGGTAACGGCAAGCATCGTTGTGAGTGCATACTTCCCAACTTTTCATTACTCCAAAAAATGACAAATCCCTTCTTAAATCATGGGGGGGGGGGGGGGCATGTTATCATGGTCAAGGGGAGTGACCTACAATCACAGGACACTTCCCACAAGGCCACATCACAGTTTTTGTTGTTGTGGGGCCATGGCAAGCTGCTGGCAATGCCCCCGTCTCTCTCTACCATGCGCACAATGTCTAGAGCTCTGAAGGACAGAGGGGCTTCCACCGTAGGATGCTGCTGATCACGGGTAGGTCAGTGGGACAGATGGGAGTTATGTTGTCATTGTACAAACTGTACAGTGTCCCTGATTCAGATTTGCCCATGGCAAGCCCTCCCCCATTGCTGAACTTACTTACAGATGTAGCAGGCTACATCTTTGCAGGGGCTGGCAATTCTATCGCCAGGCTGCGCCAGCATCCAGTTACCGGCAGGGGCGTGCACGTGGCAATGGAGCCTGCCGCCGGTCCCCGCCGCCTCCCCTGCCATCGCCGTCGGTCCCCCTCGCTGCCCCGACCCCCCCCCCCCAAACTGGGCAGTGTCTCCCTGAAGCGGAGATGGGCAGGGAGATGCTGCCAAGCCACTGTGTTACTGGGACGCGCGTGAGACGCACGTGCGTCCCAGTCCCTATCGCCAGCGCTCACCAGTGAAAGGGATCTGGTGGGCGCCGGCCAAGAATGAAGCCTGCTACATCTGTACATGAGGTTCTTGGCAGATTTGTGCTTATTGGCTCCTCCGAGTCTGACTGTGCTCTGCCTGTTTTATCTTTAGGTTTCCTACAGCTCAGAAGCCAAAGGAGTGCACCTGCTGCCAGCGATGTGCCCCATGTGGATATCTGCATGTCCTAAGGCGGTGTTTCCTACATGCAGTCCTTGAGGCATCCAGCAGTCTAGGTTTTTAAAGCATCCATGATTAGGCAAAGGTGATTTAATTACTACCCCAGTCAGTTTGAATATACCATATGAGCACAATCAGGGCTATACTCAAAACCTGAACTGTTGGGGTGCCTTTGGGGCTGCTTTTCAGAACTGCTGCCCTAGGTTGGTTTCATAACCAATTTTGAGAACAATTCAGTCCTCAGGACCCCACACAGTTCATGTTTTTCAGGTCACACGACAGTTGCACAGTTGCATTCATTACTCATTGACACATTTTAAAAGATCCATTGGTGGAGCTAATTATTTCACTTGTGATTCTGTGAGGAGACCTGAAAAACATGCACTGTGGGGGTCCTGAGGAATGAATTTGAGAACCTGTGTGCTACATGATTGAATCTCAAATTAGGTCAGTTCACATTTTCTATGTAACCTAGCTGATTTATAGGTGTATTCATTGCTCATTTTGAAAGATCCACAGGTGGATCTAATTATTTCACTTGTGATTCTGCAACCAGACCTGGAAAGCGTGAATTGTTTGGGGTCCTGTGGACTAAGGGGCGATTTTATCCCATTTTCTAAGTGATCTGTCTAGATTGTGAAAAAAAACACCTGCAAGTAACAATGATTTTCATAAAAATTTAGCAGATTTATATATATATATATATATATATATATATATATACTGCTATTTTTTCCGATTTTATTTTAAACCCATAACCAGGGCGCACATTTTAAAATGAAGTGTATACTCTGCGTTCCATGGAGATTGTTTAACTGTCAAACTTAAAGAATATTTACACTCGTTTGTTGGAGCGACACAGATCTTACAGATTCGTCCGTACTTTGTGGATTCTCCGTACTTTATACAATTTCTGATTTATCTCAAACTTAGATACCCAGATACACAAGAGAAATGAGTGAGAGGTAAATCTTGGCACCAGGACTTATCTTGTTAGTGTTGATATTTGTTTCACATAGTCTCAGATTGTATTACACTAACACGAGCAGGTATGATATGATGTCTCTAAGTAAATTCATAAAATGGATGTGATTGAACAATTACAGAAGAAAATAAATTCTTTTTTATACTGTGTAAGGTATCTGATACAGCAAATCTCCAAGGGACCTTTGATATAGTTTTGTGAGCGCTATGCTAGCAGATAACGGAGACAGCCCATCACATTTCTACAGGAGAGGTCTTATTCCGACAGATGAAAGGAGAACAGAAACATGCAAAACAGAGGACACAGCGCAGAGGAATTAACTTTACAATTTTACTCTAATGAAGAGAAATGTCAATTTTCTGTGCATTAAAATACTTGAAACCCTTCCAAAATACCAAAGATGACACACCGTCAACTGTTGGATGTCTATTGTTTAGCTTTGCCCAATTACCTTTCTGTCAAATTCTAGATCTTTATCACAATCACTCAGAGGCCTTGCTTTTAAGTGTTGAATGGGTGTCATAATTATGTAATGTAACCAGTCTGGAAACCAGATTAGTAATTAACTGAACCAAACTGATTGCTGTGACTCCCAGAATACGTCCCTTTAATGTTGAACATTTACTGCAAGCTTGAAGGATTTGTTTGCTCGCCCCTTGTGTGTGATGAGAGTTTTTCCCTAATTAGTTCCTAGGGGACTGCATATTCGAACAGGAGAAGAATAATTGCAAGCCTATGAAATGTGAAATGGCCTAGGCGGCTTCAAGTTGGTGTTTAATTGTACGCAACAAGTTCCAGCATCTTTTTATTCCGCATCAAGATAGTTAAGACGTTGCTTTCACACGACGAGAGAAGAGTTTTGTAAGGAGTGGAAGCGGCACTGATCTAAGCGTGAAGGGAAAAAAACAACACAATCAGCTACAAGTAAAACAAATAGAAAACAAAGACTCCTGGGGTTCTATTGGGGGATTAGTATCTTATGTTTATGCATGAACTTAATATAGCACTTTGAAATTATGGGTCACGCAAAGCCTTGCTCATTTCTAGTAGGTCAGACACCTGGAACGATGCTGTGCAAATAAAAAACTGCTGCTTCTATCTTCACTGATCAGTAGAAATATGCAAATTAGCAGAGGGGCACAAAACAGGGCAATGTCAACAAAGGTGCTATAGCACAGTCCTCCTGATACATTACATTACCGGTTTTATTTTGTTGCGGGCTCGAAAACCTAGCACCATCTTATTAAACATGCCTTTTGGGGCCAGCTCCTGCATATGTGCAGCACAGTAAGATACAGAGGCGCAAAGGTAAGGAAATATTTAGTACCAAACAAATTCCGTACTACAACTGTTCCACAGAAGTGCAAAAAGTTCATCTGATATTTGTTTTCTAACATTAATCTTAGGTAGAGTTGCCACCTCTCCCGGATGTCCAGGATTCTCCAGGATTTGGTGACAACCCTCCAGGAGGCTTTTTTTTTATATTTTAATTTTGTATTTATTATTTTCTTCACCATACGTAATACCAAATACATTATCCCAAGCGCTCACTTGTCATCTGATACTGTTTTTTATTGATCGAGCTGCTACATTATTTAGTGCAGTAACCCTATTCAAATGTATACTGTGTTTCCTCCCGCGGACCCGCTCCCACAAGGCTGTCCACACAGAAAGGCCACCCGGTGCATAAACATCTCCAATGTCCGGACGTGGCCAGACTTAGGGGGTTATTCTGGTCTGGTAGCCTTGCGAGTCCACCAGCCGCCGCCTTGAGAATGGTCGCCGACCATCGAAACATGTGGAAGGTGCACACATATGTAAGGTAGCTCTGAGCATCCAATCACCTGAACATATACAAAGTTGGGAGGGTTGGGGATAGGGACAGAATACGTCTGGTCCTCATGATAAATGTCAACCTAACATACGACTCATCGCAGCTATGAATGTGTATGCAAATACTGTGTAACAATATGCAAATAGCCCACTGGCCTGCATTTGTACTCAGACACTAACTGACATTTTACGAGTTCCAGCTGTTGCATAGAAAGATGCAGCACCCACCATGGATCAGCCAGTTATTGGCCTTCTGAGCAGCCCTATGGTCATACAATGGCTGCAGGAAGTAAGACCTGGAGCCCCTGTTACTGCTTACAGGATCGCAGACGTAGCTGCGACATGCATGCCTTGATGACACTGCTCCGCATCACCTGCACTAGATGGTCTCTTACTGTCAATAAGAAAAAGGGGGGGGTCAGTTAACAAAGTAACTGCAGGGGCGCCTGTATGAGTGGCCTCAGCCAGCGGCTGTCAAAAAAAGGGGGTGTCAATCCCTATAGAAAATTTGCAAAGAAAGGATGGTAGACTGCGCTCGTTGATGACAGAGTGAGGAATAATAAAAATTAAAATGGAATTTTAATTATATAGTAAGCATGCTACAATAAACACGTAAAATACAATGTACACAGTGAGACCTACACAAGACCTTGAAAAAGCTGCTTTGTGCGGCAAAACGCGTTGGCCCAGGCTCCTAACTGCCCACCAAAAACGCTGCCTTCCACTACTACCTTCCTCCACTGAAAACCGATTGGAGATCCGTATTTGCCTATCATCATCGGCCCCATTGACCTGGAGTGAGGCACTCACCTTCTGAAGGCAAGCCGCCTATCTAATACCCACCCAGAGTCTTACAGCGGACATCCAAACAACATCTCTCATTCCGAGTTGGGAGGGTCGCTACCCCCTACTACCATCTGGAGAAAGTTACATTTGAGTACCGCTGTGGCCTGGCTCAGATTCATTCATCGGTTTTTCATTCATCGGTTATCCATTGGACTGTGGACTCTAAATAAGGTGACATCATATTTCAGTGGATGCAGCTACCTTCAATCCCCCTTCCCCCTCCTCCCCCCCCCTTTTTACACTGTGTACATTGTATTTTACGTGCTTACTGTCAATAATGTTATGAATAAATCTTCTCTGCAACCCATTTTACAAGGTCATCGCTGCACATGCACAGCACGAATCAGGTGCATGCACAGTTGGACGACTCTCAATCAGGCCCATGGACAGGTGAAGCTAAAATAATGTGTAATTTAACTTCATCTGGGGATGACGAGCAGGGTCGGAGATAGACGCACCACTGTGATGAATAACTCTCATCGCTGCATTTTATAACTACAATTACTACAGGTTCAGTCTCCATTATTCAAAATTCCAATACACGGAATATTCTGAAATATACAGATATTTTTTACTTTATTTTTTGATGATTCAATGTAAAAACTTTGTTTAATGCACAAAACAAAAAGAACAAATATAGTATAAGATGATCGTCAGGTTAGGGAGGTTATTCTGGTTAACCCGCAAAGAAGCGTAATTCAAAGATTTGCAGGTCATGTAAACACTGCCCACAGGACCGTCTCCCTCGCACGTCGATTTCCCTGCACGCGTACGAGTAGATGTTTCGCAGCCTTGCAAATTAATTCTACAGCGCTCACAGTTCTAAGACGCCTCTCTGTTGTCATAGATCTTCAGGAGCCTGTACGGGAAGGGGGCGGGCAGCTGACATCCGCTGACGTCAGCTTCCTGCCCCCGCACGCGCATTGCGGGCGAATTTCCATGGAAACGCCCAGTGTATTTTTGGGAATGCCAATGAAACGCTGGGTGTTCCCATGGGTACGACCACGGCCAGCGGCCCCACTGTTGTGTGCGAACGGCTAGAGAATAATCAATTCGTCGTGGCCGCTCGCAGAATGTGGCTGCGCATGTGCAGTCAATAAACATCGCTCTGTGTGATCACACCGGGGAGCGATCAAACTACAATGACCTCCTAGGTGTAGAAGGTAGAAAGGTATTCAATATAATGACATTTTGTACACAAACTTCATTCACAAAATTATTACAAATATTGCATAAAATGGCCTTTGGATTGTGGCCCTTATTCTGGATCACTCGCAAAGGCAAATTCCTTCTCAAGTGGACAAAATCATGTGCACTGCAGGTGGGGCAGATGTAACATGTCCAAAGAGAATTAGATTTGGGTGAGTTATTTTGTTTCTGTGCAGAGTAAATACTGGCTGCTTTACTTTTACACTGCAATATAGATCTCACTTTGATGTAAAACCCCACCCAAATCTAATTCTCTCTGCACATGTTGGTACTTATGAACTAACTGGGCTGCCGATTTTGAAATCGGGTCCATCGCATCGCATCGCATCCGACCATATCGCATGCGATGCGTTGCGATGCGATGGACCCGATTTTTCCATAGGATTCAATGTTAAAATGGACTGAGTCCATTTTAACATGGAATTCAATGGGAAAAAGGGGTCCTTTTCATACCCCTACTATCCAAGTGGGCATGGAGTTGGATATAAACCTGTGGCGAGCGTAGCGAGCCACCGAGCCCGAAGCGTCCCCTCGGGGGGCTCGCTTCGCTCACCACGCTTCGCTCACCACGCTTCGGGCTCCGTGGCTCGCTACGCTCGCCACAGGTTTATATCCAACTCCATGCCCACTTGGATAGTAGGGGTATGAAAAGGACCCCTTTTTCCCATTGAATTCCATGTTAAAATGGACTCAGTCCATTTTAACATTGAATCCTATGGAAAAATTTGGTCATCGCATCGCATCTGATTGTATGCCTTAAGTTAAGGCATACAATCAAAAAATCGGCAGCCCAGATACTACATAAGTACCCACATGTTATATCTGCCCCACCTGCAGTGCACATGGTTTTGTCCACTTGATAAGGAATTTGCCTTTGCGAGTGAACCAGAATAAGGGCCTGTGTGTATAAGATGTGGGGCAGTACGGATGGTGTAATGGTTTGCATTACTGCCTTACAGCACAGAGGTCACAGGTTTGATTCCCGCCATGGCCCTAACTGTGCAGAGTTTGTATATTCTCCCCATGCTTGCGTGGGTTTACTCCGGGTACTCCGGTTTCCTCCCTCATTCCAAAAATATACTGGTAGGTTTTTTGGCTCTTAACAAAATTTAACCCTAGAATGTCTGTGAATGCGAGTACATGTGGTAGGGAATATAGATTGTAAGCTCCACAGGGCAGGGACTGATGTGAATGTTCAAATATTCTCTGTAAAGCGCAGTGGAATATGTGTGCGCTATATAAGAAACTGTTAATAAATAAATAAAATAAATAAGATGTATATGGAACATACAGTAAATGCATTCTCATTATGCAAAATTCAATATTGAACATACTTCCGGTCCCAAGCATTTTGGATATGGGAAACTAGATCTGTTTATTCACTTAAATTCAGTTTCTTATAAATGGGCATCTGAAAGTTACAAGTTTAAATTTATGTTACATTTTTAGTAACATAATATTAGTTAAGGCTCTTGTTCAGTGTTCTCTGTATAAAGGAAGAACATTGCAGTTTATTTGTGTAACACCTTACCGAAATGTAATAAGGCGAGATTTTAGACAGCTAAAAGATTGCACCATATCGCACGTGTCACATTTGTGATTTTTGGACGAAATTCCAAATGTAATGGCGTCAAATGTGATTTCTGGTGGTTTTTAGTAACAAAAATGTGCAGGTTTTCAGAAACGAAAATGTACGTTTTTTTAGATGAGAGTTTTCTTTTTAGTAACGGGAATGTGCAGATTTGTGTACGTTTTTTTTAAACAGAACGACGTGGGGTCCCCCCCAGCATAACCAGTCCCGGGATCATTCAGCTGGTCCTGGTTCCCCAAATACTGTGTGAAAAATCATGGGTATCCCCTGTATTTAAGAAGCCAGCACCGGGCTCTTGAACCAGTCCTGGTTCCAAAAATACATTTTAAAACCAGCACCTGGCTCCATCAGTCAGCCACCATATGCCACATGGTTCCTTGGCTATGCCATGATCACCATGGCTGGTGAGCCCTGGGCTGAACCCCAGGGTTGTCCCTGCCACCCCTGGGCGGTGAGTGGTATGCTGATAAATTTGTGCAATAAAAGTTTAAAAATACAAGTCCCAGCAGGCCACACCAGCATGCTGGAACATGGAGAACCACAAGTCCTAGCATGCGAGGCATTAATGGGCCTGCTGGTTCTTGTAGTTCTCATGTGAAAACAATGGAGAAAAAAGACTTGCACACATAGAACAGTACAAGTTTAATATATACACCCACACCTTAACTTCACATACTCACCATTCCATTTTCCAGCAATGGAGCCCCCTGGTTCTTCAGAGGAATCTCCAGTACTGAGTCCCTGTGACTGATAGCACAGGGAATCCCGCTGAACTCCCTACACAGCCCTGATTGGCTGTAAGCATCTCCATGGAGACACCTACAGCCAATCAGGCCTGAGATGATCCTGGAAGAGTGCAGCCTAGGGAGAACCATTCTATTGGGGGATTCCTCACTCCCCCAGTTACCCCATCCAGGTCTGACCAGCCAGGGGGATCATGGTTCAGCCGGGGACCCCCACTACAACTCTGGCTGTTGGAGCCTGGTGCTGGTTTCCTAAATACGGGGATCATCACAATTTGTTTCCCCCTGAATAAGCCCAGGACTGGTTATGGTTGGGGGGGGGGGGGGTTTGCACTCCATCTTTTTCTTATTTTAACTTTAAAACACCTTTTTAGGGCAGAACCATGCACAGATCTCACTGACTGTGCATGGTTCTGTCATACTCGTCACCCTGGACCTGGTCTATTGGTTTTGTGATTTTTGGTCTTTTTTTGGGACACTTGTAGGGGTGGACACAGGTTTGTGGTCCAGGAACACCTCACATTCTTTATGGGCAATGTAATATACAGAACCAGTGCTGGTGGCTTCCAATCATAAACTATGTGGACAAACAGAAGCAAATCCAGTCCCTCACCAGTTAAATGACCTTACGGATGACATATAGGGGGGGATTCTCTAAGCGAAAAATGCTGTAAAAACCCCGTTATCAGGGTTTTTACCGCATTTTGGGATGCTGTAAGCATCCCCCGCCGGGTTACCGCGGCGGGGGCATCGCCAGAAAAATATGGCGATGCCCCATAGAAGCCAATGGGCTTCTACCGCAACCCTCCGCCGCCCTGCACCGACCCCGCGCCGACCCCGCGCCGACCCGCATCGCCCCCTCCCCCCTCACCTGTGTCCGGGCAGCACAGCTCTGTGCTGCCCGGACCTGTGACCTTCTCCCTGCACTGATCCTCTTCCGGGTGCAGGGAGGAGGAGAGCCCGGCGCAGCAGCAGCAGCGCCGAGTGTGTGAGGGAGGGGGGAGCCGCCGGGACCTGCTGGGACCCGGCGACTCTCACCGCAAAGGACAGCTCTTAACGCAAGAGCTGTCCTTTGCCTTAATTATCGCATATGTTACAACATATGCGATAATTAAATATGCGATGGGCGGCGAAGGGGGGCGGAGATTCTTAGAGAATCTCCCCCATAATCACAATCTACTTCATTTTATATATATTTTTTCTATGATTTCTTTGGCCTGGAGGTGCAGCATAAAAATGTTAATACTGTAGGTTGCCATCCATCCTAACTATGGTCGTCACTTGAACCCTATGAAGTGGATAGAAGCAGTATATTCGGAGTAAAGGCTAGATTTCTCAGTACTGCAGCAGGTCTTATAGGTTTGTCTCCATGGGTAGTATTCAATGCAGCGGCGCGCGGCTGGTGAGGGGGTTAAACGGCGGGGATCACAGAAAACCAGTGATCCCCGCTGTTCAAGGACAGCGAGACCCGCGGGCAATGCAGGGAGCCCGCTGCAATTGCCGCATACACTGATTCCCCCTCGCTCCAAAAACAGAGCGAGGGGAAATCGGCATATGTGGGGGGGGGGGGGGGGGGGGGTCAGTTGAATACTGACCGGGCGAGCAGTGACAGCCCTGCTGGCTGTCACCGCTCGGCATTGAATACCACCCCATGTATCCAGAATGAATGTACATACAGTATGCATACGCCTCAATACTTTGCTGTCTCGGAGGAAATAACATTACTCCATTTCTATATATTTTGTGATCCTAAATGAGAACTTAGTGCTCTTGATATTATGTAGACTGTTATTTCTTTCCCTTTGGGGGTTAAATACATTATCCATACAGCTAACCATGACGGTCTCTAAATACTGTAGTTTCAGATACTGATTTCTCTAAGGGTTAGAAGTGACTATTAGCCAATCTGCAGCCAAGACCCTATCATATCCCACTTTAATGCTCTGGCTGTTCAATCAAAATCTGAATACCAGTCAAACCCCAGCAAACAGAGCGGAGGAATTTAGGTTTCGCTTCCTATTGTTAAGCAATCACTCTGCAATATGTTTGCACCCAGCCACTAAATAACAAAATGTTGGCAAATAATGAAAAGCCAATTACAGCACAGCTTTATTCACATTACTATACATATTCTTCAGGTTCTGTAATTACTGCCAAGGCTGGCAGTTTACTCTAGCATAGAAGTGGCACCGGGGTGGAAAATAGTGTGGTATGGACCATGGAAAATTGTAAATGTCATAGCTAAATTCATATTGGCTTGTTGAGTTTGTACATAGCAAAGACACTTTGCAGGAAGAACAAACAGTTTAGTGGACAGGAAAAGCCACCAGTAAAATGACCATAATACAAGACGTAATAAAAAACAATTTCACCATTCACCTGTGCTGGTAACATTTCCGCACAAACAAGAGGATAATTATACATACATTGTAACCATTGGTGGTTTGGCACTTGTGTATTAGCCGGTCGCCCGGTACATAGTTAGCGTAGCGGCGCTGTCAGAATCAGCGTAGTGTTCCCGCGGCCAGCATAGTTAGCATAGTCAGTCAGAGCCAGCGTAGTTAGCGCAGTCAGTCAGAAGTAGCGTAGTGTTCCCGCGAGCATCCCTGTCAGAATCAGCGTAGTGTTCCCGCGGCCAGCATAGTTAGCGTAGTCAGTCAGAGCCAGCGTAGTTAGCGCAGTCAGTCAGAAGTAGCGTAGTGTTCCCGCGAGCATCCCTGTCAGAATCAGCGTAGTGTTCCCGTGGCCGCGTAGCCAGTGTCTCTGTCAGAATCAGCGTAGTGTTCCCGCAGCCAGCATAGTTAGCGTAGTCAGTCAGAGCCAGCGTAGTTAGCGCAGTCAGTCAGAATCAGCGTAGTGTTCCCGCTGTGATCTTTTCTCCTTTATTAACTAAAATCCAGTTAACAGTTAACACATGTTGTCATTACTGTCTCAGATGTATGATATGACAGGTATGAATGTGTTCCTGAAACACCCCCAATATCCACGCCAGCCGGAAGCATGGAGAGCGCAGTGAGCCCCATGAGGGAATGTGTTACGCGTCCTCCCGACCTGTTCATACCCCCACTATCCACATCGGCGTGGAGTTGATTTTAAAAAGTGTGGCAAGAGCAGCGAGCCACCGAGCCCAAAGTGTGGCAAGCGCAGCGAGCTCGGCGAGGGGACGCGGATTACCTCACATATGTTCTGCGTCCCCTCGTGGGGCTCGCTGTGCTCACCGCACTTCGGGCTTGGTGGCTCGCTGCATTCGCCACACTTGTACGTGGTATGAACAGGTCAGGAGGACGCGTAACGCTGCGCTCGCCACGCTTCGGGCTAGCGTGGATTGTGGGGGTTTGAAAATGCCTCCTTTATTGTGCATAGGACGCACTTGCACCTGCATACTCCCTTTATGCATGAGGCGCACATGCTAATAAGTACTGAGACGCACCTGCATCTCAGACAGCTGGAGCGCCTATCCGCCGGCGCCCGCATGATCCCCTCTCCGCCAGCGTCCACCAGTGCAGGGGATCTGGTTTGCTACCGGCGCTGTGTGAGAGGCGCTCACTAGACTTGGCATGGATGCCGGGGACAGAGACATGGGCGCCGGGGACAGAGCCATGGACGCCGGGGACAGAGCCGGGCTGCCGTGGAGTGACTATGCTAACTACGCTAGGCAGCAGTTGGACTACACTGACAGCGTAGCTAGCCTACGCCTGTGTACGTATGCTAATTGGGGCCCGGCTAATACACAAGTACCGGTGGTTTTTATCTATGGGCTGCAGGACTGCAGAGCCCCAGGTAAAATCCACTCTGACAAGTGAAGCCAGATACAGTCTGTGAGACTGTATTGGCTTTACTGTGACTTCCTATTGGATGTCCAACCTGACAGTCACCCAAAGCAGTCCCATTGGGAGGTGTTCCCTCCCTCCGGAGTGCCTCTGTGGGGTGCTTCAGGCTGCAGCCTATAGTATCTGAGGTATGCATATGTGCAGTACCAAGGCCGATTCTGCTGCACATGCAGGACCAGTGTGGATCAGCAGCAGGGAAGCTTCTGAGTGTCAGATTGGGGGTAAATTGGTCCTCTCTCATTGGACACTTTTATGACACTCACCACCACACCGCCACACGAAGTTATCATATTTCTTGAGAAGTTAGCATGACTTTTTGGTAGATTTCATCTGTGCCAAAGGTTCCTGCTTATTCTTACCTGCTCTGATTCTATACGTGGCGAAGGGAACACCATAGCATAGTGAACCTAGGCAGACGATATTGGAGCGTAACATCTTAGCACACATCCTTTCTACTGACTTCTTATTGACCGTGTATCTGTAGTATAAATACTGTAAGTCTGCGTAATGATGACAGAACATGCAGTATATCCGCCTCTGTAATACAGACTTTCTCTGTACTGATGTCCATCTATTTATTGGTGCATTTACTGTACATGTCATTAAGATACAGTACCTTGAAGTGATACTTTAAGTTTGTCATCCTTATTTGTATCCATTATCCAGGTTGAGGACGTGGACAGCCTTTGTTGAGGAACACATAGCTATCTTACTAGGAGAAATATCTTATTGTACTAATATCTTAATATTTTATCATTTATAAATCTTGTCATATATTGGAAGCATATTGACAGTTTTTTAGGCCAATTTATTGCAAGTGTTTTAGATGAATGTTATTTTATAGAACTTACACAATGCTTCCAACTTTAACAAATAACTGAAACCTTCATATTATATAACTGTTATCTTGTATTATTTACCAGAGAGAAACTTATCCTCAAGCCCCTTATTGAAAATGACTGTGTTACATCTGATAATATTCTAAAACCACTTCATGTTAATACCAGGAACACCTCCTCCCCCATCACTGCAGTAGCACAAAAGAGGAAGTAATGTGCCAGCAGTTCTGCCACTTCCAACCTAGCCCCTCCCCACATGTTTCTGCAGCTCCATCTACCCATTGTCTTTCCGGGCAACTCCCCAGTGTCTGTACAGCTAACTCACCAGTGTCCGTCCAGCCAGCCCTCTTCTGTCTCACCAGCCAGCCCTCTTCTGTTTCACTAACCAGCCTTCTTCTGTCTCACCAGGAAGCCCTTTTCTGTCTCACCAACCAGCCTACTTCTGTCTCACCAGCCAGCCCTCTTCTGTCTCACCAAGCAGCCTTCTTCTGTCTCTCCAGCCAGCCCTCTTCTGTCTTACTAACCAGCCTTCTTCTGTCTCACCAGGCAGCCTTTTTCTGTCTCACTAACCAGCCCTCTTCTGTCTCACTAACCAGCCTTCTTCTGTTTCCCCAGCCAGCCCTCTTCTGTCTCACCAGCCAGCCTTCTTCTGTCTCACCAGCAAGCCCTCTTCTGTTTCACCAAGCAGCCTTCTTCTGTCTTACCAGAGAGCCCTCTTCTGTCTCACCAGCCAGCCCTCTTCTGTCTCACCAACCAGCCTTCTTCTGTCTCACCAGCCAGCCCTCTTCTGTCTCACCAGCCAGCCCTCTTCTGTCTCACCAGCCAGCCCTCTTCTGTCTCACCAACCAGCCTTCTTCTGTCTCACCAGCCAGCCCTCTTCTGTCTCACCAGCCAGCCCTCTTCTGTCTTACCAGCCAGCCTTCTTCTGTCTTACCAGCCAGCCCTCTTCTGTCACACCAGCCAGCCCTCTTCTGTCTCACCAACCAGCCTTCTTCTGTCTCACCAGCCAGCCCTCTTCTGTCTCACCAGCCAGCCTTCCTCTGTTTCACCAGCCAGTCCTCTTCTGTCTCACCAGTCAGCCCTCTTCTGTCTCACCAGCAGCCAGCCCTCTTCTGTCTCACCAGCCAGACCTCTACTGTCTCACTAACCAGCCCTCTTCTGTCTCACCAGCCAGCCTTCTTCTGTCTCACCAGCCAGCCCTCTTCTGTCTCACCAGCCAGCACACTTCTGTGTCAACAGCCAGCCCTCTTCTGTCTCACCAGCCAGCACACTTCTGTACTAAAGAGTAAGCAGTCTCTTTATCCAGTGCTCTGTTTCTCCTTTTACTCCTGTTCTGTCTCTCCAGCCAGCCACCTTCTGTTTGACCAGCCAACCCCCCTTCTGTCTTATCAGCTTGTAATTGTGTCTCACCAGCTAGCGCCCCTTATGTCTCTCAAGCCTCACCAGCAACCCTTTTTTTCAGCCAGCTCCCGCCTACAATTATGTCTCTCAAGCCAGCCAGCTCCCTTCTGTCTATCCAACCAGCTATTTTCTGTCTCACCAACCAGCCTACTTCTGACTGCAGCTAGCCTCCCACTTTCTCTCCAGTAAGCCTCTTTTTAAATCTCCTGCCAGCCACCTTCTGTCTTTGCAGACAGCCTCCCTTCTGTTTCTCCATCATGCCTCACTTTTGTATCTCCAGCAAGCCTCTTTCTGTCTCATCAACCCTTTTCTATCTATCCAGTTAGTCACTTTATATCTATCCAGCCAGCCACCTTATGTCTCTCGGGTCATCCCTCATTCGTTCTCAGCAGCCAGACTCCTTCTTTCTCTCCAGCTAGTCCACCTTCTATTGCTCAAGCCAGTCCTATTTATTTATCTCCAGCCAGCCAGTCCCCTTATGACTCTCTTTCAAGTCTCACTTTTATATCTCCATAAAGCCTCTTTTTGTCTCATCAACCCTTTTCTATCTATCCAGCCAGCCACCTTCTTTTTCTCCAGTCAGCTTTACTTATGTCTCTCAAGTCAGCTCTCATTCGTTCTCAGCACCCAGACCCCTCCTCTCTCTCCAGCCAGTCTACCTTCTATTTCTCCAGCCAGTCCTATTTATCTCCATCCAGCCCCTTCTCTCTCTCCCTCTCTCCCTCTCTCTCTCTCTCTCCAGCTAGACTCCTTTCTGTCTCTCCAACCAGACCCCTTCTGTTAATCAAGCCCTGCATCCAGCCCCCTGCATATCAGAATCACTTAAATCCTGTATATTCTGGCTCCTCCTCTTTGCATGCCATGAATGTTCTCTTTCAGTGGTACAACGCGTGTAATGTCACTAAATCATGTGCTTGTACTTTCTAGAAACTTTTATATCTCATGGTATCTGATGATACCAACGCTATGGATCCAAAAGACTTACAGGGCAGAGGGGCATTCTCCAGTTATGACCTGTAACGGAATCTGCTGCGCTATATAAGACACTGTAACGGAATCTGCTGCGCTATATAAGACGCTGTAACGGAATCTGCTGCGCTGTATAAGACACTGTAACGTAATCTGCTGCACTATATAAGACACTGTAACGGAATCTGCTGCACTATATAAGGCGCTGTAACGGAATCTGCTGCGCTATATAAGACGCTGTAACAGAATCTGCTGCGCTATATAAGACGCTGTAACGGAATCTGCTGCGCTATATAAGACTCTGTAACGGAATCTGCTGCGCTATATAAGACACTGTAACGGAATCTGCTGCGCTATATAAGACTCTGTAAGGGAATCTGCTGTTCTATATAAGACGCTGTAACGGAATCTGCTGCACTATATAAGACACTGTAACGGAATCTGCTGTGCTATATAAGACACTGTAACGGAATCTGCTGCGCTATATAAGACACTGTAACAGAATCTACTGCGCTATTTAAGACACTGTAACGGAATCTGCTGCGCTATATAAGACGCTGTAACGGAATCTGTTGCGCTATATAAGACGCTGTAACGGAATCTGCTGCGCTATATAAGACTCTGTAACGGAATCTGCTGCTCTATATAAGACGCTGTAATGGAATCTGCTGCACTATGTAAGACACTGTAACAGAATCTGCTGCGCTATATAAGACACTGTAACGGAATCTGCTGCGCTATATAAGACACTGTAACGGAATCTACTGCGCTATATAAGACACTGTAACGGAATCTGCTGCGCTATATAAGACACTGTAACGGAATCTGCTGCGCTATATAAGACCCTGTAACGGAATCTGCTGCGCTATATAAGACCCTGTAACGGAATCTGCTGCGCTATATAAGACCCTGTAACGGAATCTGTTGCGCTATATAAGACACTGTAACGGAATCTGCTGCGCTATATAAGAAGCTGTAACGGAATCTGCTGCGCTGTATAAGACACTGTAACGTAATCTGCTGCACTATATAAGACACTGTAACGGAATCTGCTGCACTATATAAGGCACTGTAACGGAATCTGCTGCGCTATATAAGAAGCTGTAACGGAATCTGCTGCGCTGTATAAGACACTGTAACGTAATCTGCTGCACTATATAAGACACTGTAACGGAATCTGCTGCACTATATAAGGCACTGTAACGGAATCTGCTGCGCTATATAAGACGCTGTAACAGAATCTGCTGCGCTATATAAGACCCTGTAACGGAATCTGCTGCACTATATAAGACACTGTAACGGAATCTGCTGCGCTATATAAGATGCTGTAACGGATTTGGCTGCGCTATATAAGACACTGTAACGGAATCTGCTGCGCTATATAAGACTCTGTAACGGAATCTGCTGCTCTATATAAGACGCTGTAACGGAATCTGCTGCACTATATAAGACACTGTAACGGAATCTGCTGTGCTATATAAGACACTGTAACGGAATCTGCTGCGCTATATAAGACACTGTAACGGAATCTACTGCGCTATTTAAGACACTGTAACGGAATCTGCTGCGCTATATAAGACGCTGTAACAGAATCTGCTGCGCTGTATAAGACACTGTAATGGAATCTGCTGCGCTATATAAGACGCTGTAACGGAATCTGCTGCGCTATATAAGACGCTGTAACGGAATATGCTGCACTATATAAGACACTGTAACGGAATCTGCTGCGCTATATAAGACGCTGTAACAGAATCTGCTGCGCTGTATAAGACACTGTAATGGAATCTGCTGCGCTATATAAGACGCTGTAACGGAATCTGCTGCGCTATATAAGACGCTGTAACGGAATCTGCTGCGCTATATAAGACACTGTATCGGAATCTGCTGCACTATATAAGACACTGTAACGGAATCTGCTGCACTATATAAGACACTGTAACAGAATCTGCTGCACTATATAAGACACTGTAACGGAATCTGCTGCACTATATAAGACACTGTAACGGAATATGCTGCGCTATGTAAGACACTGTAAATAAATAAAAAAATAAAAAAATAAATAAGGAAGCTGGATGTCATCTCCTCTCCCAGATGCCTATAAGGACAGTGTTCAGCAGAGCTGGATGAGTAATGAAACAGCTGGGTGCGCGGCTGCTGGGGTGTGTGATGTTACTGAAGAGTATACAATGACCAATTAAAGAAATTTGAGACTTGGGCACAGAGACATTTTTAAATAGTTAAAAAATGAAGGGATGTGTGTGCAAAAATGGGGCTGTTACAGGTGTTACTGTCGGAGGTTATGCCTAATACACTTGTTCAGTTTAATCACAGGTTGGAAAGATGACTATTTAGTCTCATTTAAATCAAATTTAAATATTTGAAAGTAACTTTAAATAAATTATAGTTTCAATTTACAATTTAATTTACAATGAAGTGTAATTCTATGTACACACACACAAAGAAACAAAAAATACACAAGCATATGCAGTAGTTCAGACAATGGAAAATGTTAAAACCTTTGTGTTTGAGTTTTAAGAGTGTGTGAAAGATCAACAAATCCAAGGCATAGCTGACAAACAATAGAATCTCCTTTGATCTTATTCCTTACTAGAACTTGAATTGAATGAAGCCTTCTATATATTTGTCATCTTGTACGCCATAAGATTTTTTTTTCCACATGTTATTCCTCATTCATTTCGATTGTAAACCAGATAAACAGAGTGAAAAGCTTCAAACAGTATTAGTAAGTCTCAGATACCCGTCTGCTGCAGCTCCATCCCGGTAATGGGAAGGTCATGCGATTGTTCAACTGATGTTCAAAGTTCCTCATAACTTGTTTCAATTATAGCAAATCTTTTTTAAAAGTGGAATCTGAGTCTGATCTGATCTCCACTCGTTATTCACTAAAATCCACCCACCCAGGCATTTTATTCCAATATGTTTCTGTTAATTACAGTAATATGTTTGGAATAGGGGCTAAGGAATTTGGGAAACCAATGCACAAGTTAGTGTCATACAGAATATTTCAATTAGTATGTACAACCCACAATTATGATGAGTACAATGAGATACTGCACATTTCCTGCTGAATAGCTGCCGTGGAGGTGAAATAAAGAATTTTCTATAAAAAGGAAGAGTATGTTGCAATCTGAATTATACACATTCAGCGAGGGGGATTCGGCGTTTGCAGCCGCTACAACAACGAGACTCGTGGCTAAATGTTGCAGGCTCCCTGCATTAGCCGGGAGCCTCGCTGTTTGGGGAAATATTTGCAGCGAGGATTCCCCCGGAACGTTGAATGCGGTGAGTGGCCAGCGTGGGTTATAAACAGCGAGGATCACTTGTTTTTTGCCATCCCCGCTGTTTAACCCCCTTGTAGTGAATACACTCCAATATTGGTATATCAGGTACAGGGGACAAATTCCTCAGGTGAAGTGCATTAATACTGTTAAAAAAAAACTTTGTACAACCATTACACAGGGTATATGCAGGATTGCCGAGAGGGGGAGGGGAACGAGTACTACTTACCCGGGCACGGGCTTGGTGGAGGGTCCGGCGGAAGCCCTGGTCCAACCCCCTATTCCCCCTCCGTCCCTCCCAGGCAGCAGCAGCACACACCTCACAGTAGACACCTCTACAGCATGTGCTGTGCTGACAGCAGAGTCTCACTGACAGCGTCAGCACAGCACCTGCTGTAGGTAGGTGTGTGCTGCTGCTGCTGCTAAGGGGGCAATAACACCCCCCCTCTACTTTAGAGTGTTTTTTCTCCCCCTTCTAAACATTTGAGGGGGGTAGCCTAATTGCAGGAGGTTGTCACGCTTCCTAAATTTGGGGCCACACCCCAAAAAATTTATCTGGGCCCAGCATACCTCTCGGCTGCCCTGCCTTATAGGACAGTGTTTTTGCTTCTATATCCACTGGTGATGATCTGGTGATGCTCTCTCCCTGCACAAACTGGGCCTACAGAGGCAAGATGTCATGGTCATTCTCAGATTGCTCACCCCAATCAGTGTTACATCCTTTCTTCTCACACTCCACCGCCTAGATGGTATTCAGTAGCAGGGACAAAGCCCCTCTGCATTACTGGACGCACATCTTGTGGTTGGGGTGAGGCTGCAGGGAAGGGGTTAGAGTTAGGCACGAAATAGTGGGTTAGGAATAGGGAGTAAGGATACATTTACTAAAATGGAAGATATGATTTTGCCCTTAGCAACCAATCAGATCCTACTTCTTATATATTTGGCACCTACTAGCAGAAAATAGATATAATTGGATTGGTTGCTATGGACAACGTCCCATCTTTAATAGAACTTCCATCTTAGTAAATGTACCTCATAATCCCCACCCAAAACTCCCATTTCAGTCAATTTACCCCTAGGGCGGAACCCCGAAGGGCTATATTTAGCTCCTACCTGCCATGTCACAGGTGGTGTTGACAGAAAAATGACAGATAGAAGCTGATTGGCTGGTGGTGGATCACTCCTCATTTTATCACTATTCAAGGCTTTGTACATCTCACCCTCTGTGAGGCGATGGCGGCCGTGTGCTTGTGTGAGGTTAAGGGGATGGGAGTGTTTGAGGCTTTTTGGAGTCAGCATGTTTGAGCCTAGGGGCGCAGTGTGTGTGTGTGTGTGGGGGGGGGGGGGGGAATTCTCTTCATGGCCTGCATTCATCACAGGTACAGATGGAGCGGGAGGTCATCTTTGGCCGGCACTCACCAGATCACGGTGATAGAGACTGGCGATAGAGACTGGGACGCGCGCGCGTCTCACACGCACATGCGTCCCAGTTTCCCGTCGGCGGGGGGACGGGAACCCTGTCCATCTCTGCTTCAGGGAGACGGACAGGGTTAGGGGGGTGCGGCAAGGCGGCGAGGACCCCGGGCGACCGTCAGTGAGGCTGCGGGGACCCGGGGGAGCCCTGTTGTTAGGGGACGCGCGCGCATCTCGTGCGAGCGTGTCCCCTTATGGCGGCTGGCGGGGGATGGCGGATGGCGACTCTTCCGCCATCCCCTGCAAAGATGTCTCCCGCTCCATCTGTACTTGAGGTCTGTAACATGGACAGTGCTAATACATGCAAAACACAGCCAGCAACAAGCATAGGTTCAGCTCAGCATTAAGATCTATGGGGTAGCTAAACGCGCAGCTATAACACTTCCTGCTTCGCCTCATTAGCGAGGCGAAGCAGGAGGGGACACCGACAAGATGTATCAACATCTTGCCGGCCGAAGCGGGGGAGCGCTACCTCCTCCCTCCAGCAATGTCCCTCCTGGAGAACACTGGTTAATACTAACGCGCCGTCTCCTTCCCCCCTGGCCGGCTGACTGCGCATGCGTGGGATCTCGCTACTCTCGCGAGATCTCCAGCGCAGCTCAGACCCAGCAGCAGGGACAGGGCTGTCCCTACTGTGGGCATAGAGCATCGCCGCCTGCAGCTGTCGAAGTCAATAGCTGCAGGCGGTGGAACCGTTCATAAATTTGGCAGGCGCGCAGCAGGAAATATCGTAGCTGCGCTATGCCTCCTGCCTTACACCGCCGCCGGTAAAGTACTTGGCCTGCAGGTTTCATAGAGGTAGTGAAGCGCTATCCCCTGCTTTAGCGCACGGGGATAGCGCACATGCCCCACACCGCCGGATCATAAATCTGCCCCTATGTCTCATATGATTTTTTAGAAGTAACAAAATATAATATGTAATCTATGTGTCCACTTCCTGTTCATTATGAAGGTTTGGGATTTAAACTCTTGCAGGTTAAGATCTCGCTAAATCAATAGCAGAAGCCTTAGCTCATTGCATGACTGCTTGTGATATGCTCGAAAGGATCATGACGGAACATGCTGTGTATAAATTTTGAGACCAGGTAAACCTCATGAACCAAGCTCATTAGAACTTCATCCTGACAGCTGGACTTTGATATTGAAGCAGACAGGAACGGTCGTCAGAGTATTAGAAGAAATATGTTTTACAATGCATGGCTCTCAATGAATAAGGGTCAAACTCATTTATGTTGTTGTGGTTTTTAAATCTGTTTGTGTCTGAGCCTGCAGTGTATTCAAATCGAGTAGCTCGCGTAGACGCATCTGAGGTCGGCAACTGATGTTCTTGTTCAGAGGTCTGATGGTTCTACCGGGATACAGACACTAGGTCTACAAGCAGATGGTCGACAAGTATTAGGTCGACACCATTAAGTCGACATGCAGTAAGGTTGACATGACTGTAGGTCGACATGGGGAAGGTCAACAGTTAAAAGGTTGACATGGGGTTTTTCACATTTTTTTGGAGCTGACATGTGCCCACAGGCGGTATTTCATGCTCTACCATCCACTAGGACGCGGTGTGAGAATAAAAAAGTGTCCGAGCAGCGCGCCATGTGAGGGGACACAGTGTGCTACGTTTCATGTCGACTGTGTTGAAATTCAGACAAAAAAATCGGAAAAACCCCATGTTGACCATTTGACTGCCGACCTAATGTTTCTCGACCATCATATTGTCTACCCAATGTCCATACCCGTTCTACCAGTGTGTGACTTTGTAATCAAGCAGAGGATCATAGATGGAGTTAGTGGACATCTCTGTATATATTGCAGTGTAATTGTCATTACCTTAAATCTAGATCAGGATCATTGTCATATCGCCCTAAATCACTTTAATTCTAGATCGCAATCATCTCCACGACTGTCATTCTAGATGTCTGGCACATGTTGCTCGTTACTGTTTTAGAAACAAAATGCCTAATTTGTTAACATGTAAGTAGATATATTCTTTTTACATTTACAGATTATGCTCTGGGTGATTGGCTGATTGGATCATATATCCTACTAGAATATCTCTGTAACCTGGTTGGACCAAAATGCAACGCTTAGTAGTTATCCTTGTGTATTAGTCTGTTCCTCTGTAGATTTGAAGTTTGTGAGCAGGGCTTTCTTACCTCTGTCTGTTTTAGTAATCTTTGTTCCCAATCGTAAAGTGCAAAGGAAAAAAGTGGTGCTATATAAGTAACGATTACTTAATATGACCTCCTTGAATGCTATGGGATGAATTTAGAATCTGGCGATGGGGATGCCAAAATTCACAATATCGATGCCAGCATCCTGTTATTAATTTTATTGTTTGATGGGGTCCCAGAGCAAAATAGTTTGAGGACCCCTGACCTAGATAATGGAAATACTGTAGACGTGGTCTTCCTGGATTTTGCTAAGGCTTTTGATACCGTGCCACAGAAGAGGTTGATAAATAAAATGGAGGAATCGGGACTAGGGGTAAAGATTTGTAGATGGTTAGGAAACTGGCTGCGGAATAGAGAACAGATAGTGGTTGTTAGCAGTGCAGTATCAAGTATGATACCAGTACTAAGTGGAGGGCCACAGGGGTCAGTGCTAGGGCCCCATTTATTTAACATATTTATTAACGATATTGGGATGGGGTTTACTCAGCAACATTTCCTTCATTGCTGATGACACAAAACTAGGCAGAGTAATTAGAACAATCAATGATGTTTCCACGCTTCAGTGATCTTAATAAATTAGAAGAGAGGGCAAAAAATTGGAAAATGAGGTTTAGTGTGGAGAAATGCAAGGTTATGCATCTTGGGAGGTGGCATTTGGTATTTCAGAAATTGGAAAAGGATCCAGGAGTCCAAATTGATAACAAACTGGGATGTAGTACTCAGTGTCCTGTAGCAACAAATAAGGCCAAGAGGATACTGCATGTATAAAAAGGGGTATGGAATTATCAGAATCATCTTTATTGGCCAGGTATACTTACGTATGCTTGGAATTTTTTGTGGTAACAGTGCAGCATCAATCAGGGAACACAAGGGGGGGTGGGAAGAGAGGCATAAACATACATCACATACATTTCACATATATCTAGGGGATGCAGTTACAATCCCGGTGGTCGGGATCCCGGCGTTCAGAATCCCGACGCCGGAATCCCGATCGCCGAAATGCCGACACATTCTCCCTCCGTGGGTGTCCACAACACCCCTGGAGGGAGAATAAATTAGTGTGCCGAGCGTAGCGAGCCACCGGGTCCGCTGCGTGGCGAGCGCAGCGAGCCCGCAAGGGGGGGGGGCGATCCACGTCCCCCCCTTGTCGGCGTTTCGGCTGTCGGGATTCCGGCGTCGGGATTCTGAACGCCGGGATCCCGAACGCCGGGATTCAATACTGAATCCATATCTAGAACAGTTCGAGTTAGTATTTGGTACGTTCAATACGGTTTAGTTGGTGGACAGCTATTGGGAAGAAGCCTTTTGTAGTTCTTGTCGTCTTTGCTGGGATGGACCTAAAACGTCTGCTGACGGAAGGGGTTCAAACAGGTTGTGGCCAGGGTGTAGCTTGTCCACCAAGATCTTTCCTGCATGCTTATTGAACCTGGCTAGGTATAGTTCTTGGACAGCCCCAATTATCTTTTCTGCCATCCTCACCACTCTTTGCAACCTTCGTCTGTCATTCTCGTTTGCTCCTCCGAACCAGATTGTGATCGAGGAGCAAAGGACAGACTCTACTATGGCAGTGTAGAAGATGAGCAGCAGCTCCTGCGGGATGTTGAATTTCTTGAGTTGCCTCAGGAAGACCAACCGCTGCTGAGCCTTCTTGATAGTTGTAATGATGTTGGGACCCCATTTGAGGTCGCAGGAAATCTTTGTTCCTAGGAATTTGAAGGAGTCGACCCTCGACACTACTCTGTCAGATATTATGAGTGGGTGCATGGCATTTGGTTTCCTTCTGAAGTCCACCACCATCTCCACAGTTTTGAGGGGGTTGAGGTCAAGGTTGTTTCCGCTACACCATTTAGTTAGCTGCTCCACCTCCCATCTGTATGCCGACTCGTTTCCATCCATGATTAGGCCGATAACCGTTGTGTCGTCTGCAAATTTTATAATTTTTACTGACTGTTCTGCTGAGGTGCAGTCGTTTGTGTAGAGGGAGAAGAGCAGGGGGGAGAGGACACATCCTTGAGGGACACCGGTGCTAATTGTGCATGTGTTTGACATGAATGCGCCTGCTTTCACCGCCTGTTTTCTTTCAGTCAGGAAGTCAGTGATCCAGGAGCATGTAGGTTCTGGGACTCCTAGTGAACGGAGTTTTGGCTCCAGGATGTGAGGGATGATAGTGTTGAATGCCGAGCTGAAATCAACAAATAGTATCCTTGCATAGGTGCCTGGACTGTCCAGACGCTGCAGAATGTGGTGCAGCCCTAGGATCAAAACGCTTTTTCACGTTTCTTATTCAGGTCAAGTCACAACTTTTCCACACTAGCCGATTTTGAATATCTCAATTTCACTCCGCCCTAATACCCACTCACTCACTCATTGAATCGCACCCCCAAAATTATTTAAATTTGCACAGGGTGAATAGCCTTTTAATTCAGCAGCACGATCTATAGCATAGGTATTAATATATAGTGCGCTGGTAACAAACAATTCTTCTCCAATATTGTTCATTTGGGCTTATTCAAGCAAGTATAAAATGCAACAGATAGCTTGGGTGGAGGTACTATAGGTTTGGCTGAGCCCTTTGGGAAAGCGGGGTTTACATAAATACAATAAGTAAGTTTGGTGCAGCATAAATATTGGGGATAGAGAGCCATGGGGAATGAGTTAAAGGAGACAGCACAATTCTGTGATTTTACCATATTCAATCTAAAATACTGAAAGCACTGATCTATCACGAAAGCAGAACTTGCAATTAGTAGGATTCATATTTAGGGGCAGGTATAACTGAGCCCTTGCTCTATAATTGGATGGTCAAGTAAATTAAGTTACTTGAAAGGTAAATATCAAAGTTCAATATCCTTTGTCTAGGCAATATCATTTATGAATACAGTTTATTTTGCGACTGATTCAGGGGTGACAGTAGTGAAGATATTTACACAGTTAAGCAATTTTGCATCTATATATTCACGAAAAGTCTACGAAACCCTTACTGTATAGGTGCGAAACAATGTGTGCAACGGCGTAAGCATTTGCATATGAAATTGTTATGACTTGGTATGACATCTGGGATCTTCAGGGTGAAGAGAATATGTTATGGGAGTGTTGTAGGCTATTTTAGAGTTCGGTTGTGTTGCAAATGATGGTGCGTTGATGATTATTAAATCCACCAGTGCAATTCAGCATTAATCAGATAACCAAAGTTGGCTTTAACTCCTTCAATGGTACTCCGAGAATTTTATGGGCTATGCACCGGTGCCCAGACTGGCAAACCCGGAAAATTCACGGGATTGCCACTGTCTGCACTGCTTAGTGTTGGGCAGAGCTGCTGATCTGAGCAGAGCTCAGCTTCAGCTGCTGCCCGGCCCCCTTCGTTCCCCCAGGCTGTGTGTGGTGTGACCTAGCTAACATCATGCCAAACACAGCCGGTTTGCCAGGGGCAGGGCCAGGCAGCGGCTGATGTGCTCAGGGGCTCTGCCTGGTTTTGGGAAACACCATGGTGGGGTTTTTTTAGGGAGCGTTCCCTAAAAAACCACACTACTGATGGGCTTAAAGGGGTTGCTCATATTTTGCATTTAAAATCCATGCGATATTGCAGCCACACATTATTCACATCTGAATCATACCCTGAGTCAGGGTCAGATTGGTAAAAAAAATCCAAAGGGAAGATTCCTAGTGTGCCAGCAACCCGAAGGGGCCGCCATTGGCTGAGAGAAGGTGACAGACTGGTGGTGTAGGTGTGTTATGGGATAGAAGTTAACAGATTAGGGGTGTTGGTATGCTAAGCGGTAGAGGGTGGCATGCTGGTGTGGGATTGTAAGGGGGTAGAAGGAACATTTTTACTGGGCCACCTAGATTCCCATTCTGCCCATTACACCGGTAGTGTAGTGGAATTAGCATGAAGTAGCAGATGCAAATGCAGGAAAACACAAAAAAATGGCGACAACTGTGACCAACTCAGAATCAGGCCCTATGAGAAGGTATTCCACCCCTTCAACAGACCGCAGCCCCTCAACAGACCCCCATGAATGATGATTCCAGAAATTTCCGGGGCTGGTTTTCTATCCCAAACCGTTCCTGTCCAGAGTCACTTTCCACACTTGTCATTTCAATTTAGTATATGGGTGAGAGAGCTGACTTTTTTGGCCAATGAAATGTCATTCCTACGGCTGACCGGAGGTGGGTTTGCCGGTGTCAGTATTCTGACTGACGGTAGAAGGGAATCTGACTGGGATCCGGTAAGCAAACTTACCTTCCCGCTGCCCTCCACCAACCCTCCCTCACACTGCCTAACTCTTCCTCACCCCAAGCCTAACCCTAACCATCACTGCTAACCCTCATACCCCACTGCATAAACCTTAACCCCCTTGTCCCACAGTCTATCTCCCCCTTCTAAGTGTCTAACCCCCCTCACTGCAACCGAAACCTAACCCCTCCCAGAATCCTTACCCTTAGCCCCCCCCCCCCGCGCTTCAGCCCCAGTGGAGTAGCTACATATGTGGCAGACCCCGCAGCGGCTTGGGGGAGCAGCGCCAGCGGGGTCTGTTGTGGGCACCGCTGGCTGAAATGACAGGTGACCCAGGCAGCAGTGAGCACTGAGCTGGTCCCGCCCTCTACATATCTAATGAGCGGGGACCAAGTGCAGTGCATATTGAATCAGTGGGTCCCAGCCCTGTGCATATGTAATGAGCGGGTCCCACTCATTACATATGCACAGGGCAGGGACCCGCTCATTAAATATGCACTGCGCTGGGTCCCCGCTCATTAGATATGCACAGAACAGGACCAGCTCATTAGATATGAACAGTGCGGGACCAGCTCAGCGCTCACTGTTGCCTGGGTCGCCTGTCAGTTCAGCCAGCGGTGCCTTTTTTCCATCACCTTGCCCCTTCTTGGGGGGGGGGGGGGATTTTTTTGGGCAGTAGCAAAACTTACTCCACCCTCAGTTTAACGCAAAAAGTTTCCCGCATACTTACATTCAGGATGCCAGCAGTCGGGATTCCAATGTCAGCATTCTCAGCGATGTTGCCATTCCGGAGAAAGTATTCTGATGCGTCAGGGTGCCAGTGTTGGCATTGTGACTGCTGCCATCCCAATCAAATGGTGTTGCAAAATGGTTATATTATTCTATTTTAGTAAATAAATGCCATAAATATATAGCTATACTTAATCAGCCATTATGCTGCTGCAACAGATCAAAGTAATCACAGAGTGCAAGGAGACAATCTAGACAATCCTGGCCGAAAATGTTGTGATACAAAGATTCAGTTACACTAATTACATTCTCTTGAATGAAACAAAGAGTGTTGCACTTTTAACGTAACTATGTGCCCCCTCTGAGCACTCGAAGGAATTACTTTCCTCAATTCACCTAAGTCTCCCTAATAGTTTTATAAGCAGAGTTCAAACATGGAAACAAAGCCGTAAATGTCCACAACTATCACTACAAAACATCAAAGTGCCAACATGGATTACACCGACCTTTAGCAAAGGAAGGTTAAAACGTTTCTATATTAAAGGATCCTCCGTTTGAAATGATAATTACCTTTTACCTGAACTAGAAAGATAATTAAGATAATGATGTGTTCATTTATTTTCCTCCTCAAGCTGCGATATTTCCCTCTTGTTAATTGTCCCTAAAACAGAGAATATCTACGAGAGCTTCATGCAGAGATGTATGTTTTGTGCTTATCTAAGTGGCTTCACTTATCCTTTAATTAGATTTTCTGTGTGTGATTTGCATTTAGGCCCAACAATTTATGTCATGTTGACTGTGAGTGAGAAGTATAAAGTGTGTTGTTTCTTCCCCTTGTTAAATGTTTGACCTTCTCATAAAACAAGGTGACCCTGCTCCCATGTGTGGCATGCTCCAGCCTAATATTTCTCACATACAGTACATTCATATGAAGCTAAGTGTTTAGCATCTGTCACCATACAGCTATTTACCAATTACTTCTGGATAATTGGATTTTTTGCTCTTCCACCTCTTATTCTTGTTTGTAGACATGGTTCAGTGGGCTGAAGGCCACTATAAATTGTAGATAGTTTGTGGGCAGTTAGTCCTGCTTTAGTTACAAGATATAGCATTTTTTAATGTCAATTAATGGCTCATATCCAGGTTAGGATCAGTGCTGCAGTCAAGATCACTCCCTCTTCAGGAACTCCCAGTACATACACACTGACCATTGTCTAAAATCTATAATTGCAGTCAACTCTACTGTCGCTGCATTGCAGGACATCATCCGCAGTCCAGGGTAAAATTGACAAGCACCTTCTGCTAGCACTTTGATGTCGCTTCTAGGATCATTCAGGACCCATGAAAACTAGTTATTTGTATAGTAGGCACTTTGGTGAGAAATGTTATGGCTCTAGAAGACCCTGTTATTAGCTGGTACATCATACATGTAGTGATATTGGGTGGCACATTTTAAGGGTAGTATATATGTAGTATATGACTGGCAAATTGTGGAGTATATTTACAAAAATGTATAGCTGGAATAGGTATAATATCTGTGCAGCGTACCACAGTTGGCCATGCTGTGTGCGTGCTATTTAAAGTACCCATACAGCACATGACTGGAAATGGGAGGATATGTATGTATGTATGTATGTATGTATGTATGTACAGTATGTATGTATGTATGTATATGTGTCTGTATATCGAATATGGCTGTAAATGGTTCTTATCGGTTATATATCAAGACAATGGGGCAGATGTATTAAGCCTGGTGAGATAAAGTGGAGAAATAGTGGAGATAAACTGGAAGGAGATAAGGCACCATCCAATCATCTCCCAACTGTCATTTTTCAAACACAGTTGATTGGCTGGTGCATTATCTCCTTCCAGTTTATCTCCACTTTTTCTCTTCTCCAGGCTTAATACGTCTTCCTCATTATGAGTCAGTGCAACATGCAGAAAAAGGGTACTTGCTTTATTACCTGATAAAGATTGATACTAAGTCTTGAAGAGAGATCAGGCGGAGAGAAAACATACCAACCAGACAGCTTCAAACTAACATAGTACATGCTGTGTTTGCAAATTTACATTTAGAAGATGATTGGTTTATCCTTTTCTCGGTCCAATTCTTTTCTCTTTGATGTTCAATACATTTCTCTCATAGCCTCCTATTCTTAAGCCATGTACATATTGCACAATGTGCTAGGAATTTTTGACTCGATAGTCAAAATCGCCTAGCAAGGGTAGTCAAAATCACACTGTGTGTAGACTGTGGGCGTGCATCGCTATTGTCCAGCTAAATTGACTGTGCAGGTAAGCCAATAGACTACAGCCAAATCGACCTACTCAAAATAGCTCATGTGCATAGAAAAAATTGGCTTAGTCAAAATTGCGTTGCCTGCCTGCCTGCCATGTGTATACTCCTTAAGTATCTATCTAGTATGCACAGCCAGAACAAAACTTGAGGTATGATAATGGCAGTTTGCAATGTATAGCAATTGAGACCATTGAATGACCAGTAAATGATAATCCCATTTTTTTGTAAGAGAATTGCAGTAATTTGCTGTATAGGATAATTACAGTTATTGCAACTGTTTACAAAAATAGTGGTCATTACTCTGCATAAAAATGCACCCATGGGTAGGTATGTACTTTATTATGCTCTGCGCCAGATTAAGGGCCACAGAGGCCTGGAATGCAAATTTATGAAGGGCCTATTATGTGCCACTGGAGGTGTGATAAGCTCTGCAGGAGTGTGATTAGTAATGTGGGCTAAGCAGTGGCTAACCACCTGTTCATAGGGTGTGGCCTAACTATTGTGACTATTGGATCTTATCTTTCCGATTGGAATTGTTCTCTTCACAGGCTGCTCTATTTCACTGGCTGACATGCATACCTATTTTTAACAAAAGTGTGTTCAGCTGAACATTTGACCATTTAAAAAAACAAAAAAAAACAAATAGCTGTTATAAATAAGACAAATGAAAATGCAACCAGACATAGAAAGTCAAAGTGCCGCAAGGGCACAATAAGCTAACATGTCATATTGGGGGTCATTTTGATTGATTCACTCCCACATGTGTTCACACGGGGGAGCAATATATTTAATATGCACATGAACATGATGAATTATGCAGATGTGCAAGGTCCCTGGGCGAACGGACTCAGCAACTTGCATAGTCGCTGATCCACCACACGGACAATGCGGCCGGGGGCAGTGGAATTGATTATCATCCATGGGAACACCTAGCATTTCATGGGCAACCCCATGAAAATGCTTGTCGATGCTATGGGATTGCAGGTGGGAGGAAGTGTGCCGGGGCAGGCGGCTGACGTCACTTGACATAAGCCGCTCCTGCTGTCTTTGACCGGAAGTTTGCTAATATAAGTCAGTCTCCACCGACTTATATTTGCGTGGCCTGAAGAAATCATGGTCGGCAACCAACCAGCGGGACATGCAAGGGGATGTGTCTTCGTGACACATCCCCTCTCATGGTTGGAAGAGGATACGGCAGCAGCAGGGGGCGGCGATTCCCGGGACCGGACTCAGAGTCTACTATGCTCAATATGCCGGTGTAATCAGTGATTAATATGCCACAATGCTCTAAATACCACAGGTCAAAGGAAATCGTTGACGACATTGCATCATTTGCAATTTGTCTAATGTGTACCCACTTAGGCAAAGGATTTTTAAGCCACCTGGGGGTAAATTCAGGAATAGTCAATTTTTAAAAATGTTAAATTTATCTAAATTTATTTTGACATTTACTTTTAAACTTTTAAAAAATCAGTAAAAAAAAAATCATCATTAGTAAATGTGTATTTTAGCCCCTGAAACTCATCAATTATAGATTGATTTTGATAGACTTAGAAATCTTTTTTTTTTTTTTTTTATCGATTCATATCGACTTTTAATAAATTTCCCTTTACATATTGGAAACTTGTGGCTTTAATTTGCAGTTCATGATTCACCAGTCGAGGTTTACAGTCTTAGTTTGAGTTGGCCATCTACAGGAACATTTGTATTTTTTGAATCTTCCTAAATCAATAAATTATTAAAAAAATATTTTTAAATATAAAAAAGTATTTTAACTATTGTAATGTAGTATGAGAACTGGTTGCTGTTTTAAGGTTTTCCATTTATTAAAACATTTAAGCTTGCACTGATATGTGAATCTTTATAACAATTAAATAGATAAGAGAAAAAAATATACATTAAAAGATGTTTAATGTAAGATCACTTTATATATTTCCATTTTTTCCCTTTTAATTTTATGTGTTACTTTGCACTATAAAGTAAAGATTTAAAACTATTACAGTGTTCATTATTTTACCTCCCAATGCAAATTTGTAATATTGGTGCATAGCAAAATGGAAGATGGTTTTGAACTTTTTGGATGCATTTGAAGACATCAGGCTTATATTTGAGTGGACCGCTAATGTTGTATGTAGTAAGCAGACACTCTGGCGTACGCTCAGGGGTGTAGCTGACTGCACAACTAAATCTGGAAGGTATGTAGTAACTAGGTTCTCTGGCTTACCTCAGGGGTGTTGTTGGGTGGATCTCTAAATCTGTGTGTTATGGGATAACCAGGCTTCCTGGCATACCTCATGGGTGGTTGTGTGTGGACCTCTAATGATTAGAAGTGTTTCCTAACCAGGTTCTCTAACATACTGATGTTTTCTCATATATCTATCCTCAAATTGTGCCAAATAGATCCATATGGTGCATCACAGACTTTGCAAACCCAAGAATTTCCTAGCTCAAATGTTTGGTGTTAAAGGGGTATTAAAAGCAGGTCTCCACAAACCCATAACGGATATAGTAATCCAGAAAGATATGTACAACGGTGAATTGCAAAATCTAAATATAACAGTTTACAGCAATTTTATTAAAGCAGAGCAGACAAAAGAGGGTATTATTTTATAAGAAGTAGACGTTTCATGTTTCAAAACACCGTCCTCATGTGCAGCAAGATATGCAAATACTATAAAGAGGTGCATTACTAATTAAAGGTTTCCCACTTATGGATACAATTACTCCAATCATTGCAAATTGACAAATAGAGGCAGGTATAGTACAGATCATATTTGAATGAATAACATATTGCCCTCTATGCATCTAGACATCACCATGCATTATAGGGATACTGGTCCTGATTCAGTGGCGGATCTAGACTTCACTTCTAGGGGGGGAGGATTACTGTTTATACTTGACCCTCCCCCTCCAGTCCTGACTCCTCCCCTTCCCATTCCTGACTCCTCCCATTGTAAGACTGCCCCCCCCCTATAATAATAATAATAATAATAAAAAAAACAATAATAAATGTAAAATAAAACATCCTGCATGGGGGGTCTGCATTGCACACAAATACATAGCACACCACAAACACACATGTACATTTTACATCACACACAGCTCACCCAAAGTACATACATAGCACACACAAGGGAGCTTCAGGCTGTGGCGACTTCATCCTGAAACCAGGCACACAACAGCCACACACCTACCGCGTGCCCACCGGGCAGTGCTGCAGACACAGCCCACGCCACACTGTCTGTGAGCAATCAGCCAATAGGACGGCAGGATGGGGAGATAAAGCCCCGCTATATCAGCTACTGGGTGAGAGAGGCGGCTTCATCATCTCCCCATCATCACTACAATCATTACTTAGTAGGTGCGGGTGCAGATGCGGCTGGCGGCAGTGAGGAGTATACCCCTCGCCCCCCCGCAGTGATTCCACTGCCCCGTTCGCCCCGACCGCCCCGTTCGCCCCCCTTAAATACGCCCTCATCTGCAATTTTCCCTGCAGGGTACTTGTAAAAAGAATACTAATGGCATTGCCCCCATCCTGTGCACAGAAATGCCCACTTCCAGCATCTCACATTGGTCGCTTATATACATAAGTGGGACCATCCGATCACTTCTGCCTCAGTCTGAATGGCTCTCCTAAAATGTCAGAGCCGCTACAGCTGAGAATGAATTTGCCGTGGCCGAACAGAGAACACTCAAAAGACAGTCGCTACATGCCTGCACATTTCCATCCGAACCCCGTTACTTCCCCCAAATGCTGACTGCTTGTGATTGACTTACAAATAAATGCTCTGTGCTAGCGCTAACCAATCACAGAACTGTGCACAGTGTGGTTCTAACCACTGCACCCAACATCTATATTGCGTGCACCTTCGAAATAAGATCATTGTCTCCTATTAGGCAAACTATAAAACAAACAAATACCAGACATACATGCTGTATAGTAGATACAGTACAGTAATGGAAATATAATATTATTGTAAAATATTAGTGTTTGTATAATAAACATTGACTCCAATCAGACGAAATACCACTGATTAGAACTATATGGGAACATACTGGAACATATGCATCACATAATCTTCTTGATATAATACGAGTAAATCTTTTTAAACAGCAATTGAGTCTATTAATGTTTAACCTCAGGGTTTATAGTATACATGTGAACATGATATGTTTTGTATGAACTTCTATGTGTTCCATGTCAGAAGATCTCTTACATAAAAAACACAAAAACCTTTATCATTAATCACACCATGTGACAGATTAGATATGTAAGTATTCCTGCAGACAAATATAGTGTTATTAACATACAAAGGTGCTATTCACGATGACAGGTACTCTGCGTGTAATATCATACTGTAGGTGGCATATTGTAAAACAAAAATTACACCAAAGTGAAATAAACCAGCTTAGGACTCTCGGATTTGTCTTTAACCTTAATTAAGTGAAGTAATCTATTGTTATGCAAACTGGGCATAGGACGCTCTGGTTCAACCACTTATTGGTTGTTGACATCCCTCTTGTTAGGTTACATGGAACCAATAAGAGAAGAGAGAGACCAGTGGCGTAACTATAGCACCGCAGCCCCCGCGACCGCGGGGGGGGCGCTATGCATGTGCGGGCGCCGGGGGCTGCAGTGCTATAGTTACACCCTGCCGCCCGCCGCGCCAACCCCCGCAAACCCCCCCATCCCCAGTCTTTACCTGTGTTCAGTACGTACGCGCTGGTCCCGGCTCCCTTCTTCTTCTTTGAGGACCACCACAAAATGTCCTCCCCATATAGCAGACAGTTCTCTGAAACTGTCTGCTGTATGGGGGCGGAAATTTTGTGGTGGTCCTCATAGCAGAAGAAGGGAGCCGGGACCAGCGCGTACGTACTGAACACAGGTAAAGACTGGGGATGGGGGGGTTTGCGGGGGTTGGTGCGGCGTGCGGCGGGCGGAGGGGCGGGTGGGTGACTGGGCGCCCTCCCTTTAACGGCAGGGGGGCACCCAAAATGTAGTTACGCCGCTGAGAGAGACAGTAGTGAAATGCCTTCTAATAATGGGTCAGATGTATTAAGCCTGGAGAAGAGATAAACTGGAGATAAAGTGAAAGGAGATAAAGCACCAGCCAATCAACTGTGTTTGAAAATGACAGTTGGGAGTTGATTGGCTGGTGCTTTATCTCCTTTCACTTTTTCTCCAGTTTATGGTTCCATGACAGATGGAAAGAAACCCCAGTTGTTGAGCAGGTGGTGGTGTCCCAATTTTTAGTTTCCAGTGGAAGGAATTGGACCTTGGACCAAGTGTTGGGTAAATTTCCCAGCGGGATTGGTAGACAGCAAGCTTCAAAGTCCCATAAAGTTCAGTGAGTGGCTGTATACTGACGCGTTTCGTCATCTAAAGCTGACAACTTTTTTAAAGGAATCATTTGAAAATTAACAGTTCGAGCTGATTGGTTGGCATTTATTTCTCTCCACTTTATCCCTCTCCAAAGCTAAGTACATCTACCCAATTTTTTTTATGTGTAGAGCTGCGAGTGAATTATATTATGCTTTAGCGATTCGTTTTCTTACGTTATCATCTGTAAATGCTACAAATATATAATTCTTTGGGCTCCATATGCACAATATGAAACATCTTTATGAATTAAGACCTGTTTCATGCTCAGGTAATCCTAAAGCTGGGTAAATCCTGGATTGACAGGCCCTATCCAACATGGATTGGTTGCCCTTGAGCCCTAGTTCTGTGCATATATTAGAAAAAAATTATAATTGATAATTTTCTGTCCTTCATAGAATAAACACTAACCTGTATGCAGTTATGTAGGCGTTTTGTCGTTACAAAATCGGACAGATATCACTCCTGTGTTTCTCCAGCTTAAGAGGAAGCTACGATGAAGCTATTGGATGAAGTTGTCGAGAGAGCCAAACAAAAGACATCAATGGGTATAAAAACTACACCACAGGGCAGATGTATGAAGCCTGGTAATGTAATAAAGTGTTTATAAAGCAGTGATAAAGTGGAAGGTAATAACGCACCAATCAACTCCTAACTGTCGTTTTTCAAACACAGCTGATTGGCTGCTGATTTCTCACATTCCACTTTATCAATGCTTTATAACCACTTTATCACTTCATACATCGGCCCCATGTCCACCACCATCATAAAAGTAACACTGCAAATTAAAAGAATGCAACGTCATCTATTAAAAAATATTAAATGGTTAGTCTACATCATCCTTGTGTTGCGTTACAATTGTACTGCTATTCTATCAGTGACCCAGCCGGACACAAGAAACAAAACTGTATTGCTTTAAAAGTTGAGAGTTTTGTACATTAAGAGTTTTGGAAATATTTTTATTTTCCTTCAATTTACGGTCTTCTGTTGCTGCTCTAGGTTTCAAGGTGGGCAATTCCTAACTGTTCTGGTGGCAGATCTTCTTATTTGTAAGAGGGTTTCAAAGAAACGTCTTTTAGTACAGCATTAAAGTAAGAAATAATAAATGACATGGAAATTGAGTATAAATTGGTATATATCTTGGACAGAAACACTTTTATATTTATTGTACTTTGTCAGCACTAACCAAATTCAATGTATAATTCAGAGCAGTAAAGTCAGACCTTCTCCCATAACAAATCTACAGAATTAGAATTCTGTGCAATAGTGCGGTAGCTGAAATATTTATTTGAGAATGACCAGACAGTAAGAACTTTAAATTGCATTTCAGTTCATATTAAAAAGCATCTAATCCTATTTATATTCAGATTAGCTTGAGGTATCTTTCCCTTTAGATTTCTATATTATATACACTTTTCTAAACCAAGTGCCCTATCCCGGTGAACTCTTCTTTATATCAATACATTTCAAATTTATATCTATAACACAAAAATACTTTAAAAATGTTCAAATAAAAATTCCACATATCAACTTACTAAAACCAGAAAGGCAAATCAAATGCATACTAAATACAATCTATTCAATCTATTTTTTTAATACAATTTAATAGAATCCCAGGAGAAGCTGTTTACCTTAAATACATGTTAATATCATGTAATTCATATAAACTGGTTACTGGATGACTTCTGGACGACAGGCAAATTCATTTACCAGAAATGTTGATGATGTGCTGTCGGAATGTCATGGGAATGTTGGTAACGTCAGCACGTACTGTAGCAGGCAGTACGGATTGGTCTACAGTGTCTAGATCTGCAATCAAAAGATTGACAACTAGTGGTCAACAGAGTCAAAAAGTTGATAGTCAAAGGGTCAACAGGGTCAAAAGATTGACATTAAAAATGTTGACGTGCGTTTTCCTTGGTTCTTGTGTCAGGTCGAGTTGAGTTGTTCATGTTTTTTATTATGGTGTCTACGCCGACATAGGTTTGCTGCACTGCCAATGCTTTGGGCACGGTGCCACACTGCCCTCGGCACACTCTTATAATCTAACTCTATACCCATGTGGATTTTTTTTTAAATCATAAAAAACTCATGTTGATCTTTGTCGACCTTCATAAAACTCATGTTGACTTTTTGTCAACCATTAGTTGTATACCATTTGATTGGATATCTGGTATTACACCAGACTTCAAACTTGCTGCACAAACATCACATTCCCAAGCCAAAACAAAACATTTTTGGTTCGGAAAAAGAAAAATCAAAAGAATAGCATGGTGCTAGCAAAGATGTGGCGACAAAGAGCTTGGTGTCTTACCAACTTTTCAACTATACAAAAAAATAGTAGCGCTATGTCAAGTAAAAACAATATCACATTTATTGTATAAAGTGCACAGATAATTTAAAATAAACTGATTAATAAAACAAATGCACCAGCACCTACAAATATTAATTGCCTGGGGATAGGGTCCATTCCTATATATGTCGCCTGTTTCCGGAAAAGGAGAATATCTCTTCAAATAAGATATAGGTGATATTTACCGCAGGTAGTCCCAAATGTGGTTCTTTAATCCTTATTTAGGATGGCATTGAAGCAAGTCCAACAGATGGTTTTTGAGGGTATTTCCTCAGGACTCCATTTAAACGGTCTGTTTGAAGAGTAAGGCAATCCGGTGGCGGCTGGTCTGGATCCCAAAAGGTGGTAGGTGGCAAGGTTGGCAAAGTTGGCTGGTGGTAGGTAGCTGGTGCAAGGTGTCTGACGCGTTTCGCTGCATATAGAAGCAGCTTTATCACAGCGCCCATTTAGGTTGGTATCCAACCTTTGTGTGTGTCAACTTTTCAACTAACCTGCACTTGGGGGTGATTTTGACCTAATTATACGACTACTACTTTCCAGAGTCCAGCGATCGTGTATACGCCAACCATCCAGGGGGAAATCCCGTTCTGTGCAAGGCTGCAATAGCCTGCAAATCCAATCATTTATTTATTACCAGTTATTTATATAGCGCACACATATTCCACAGCTCTTTACAGAGAATATTTGAACATTCACATCAGTCCGTGCCCCAGTGGAGCTTACAATCTATGTTCCCTACCACATGTACACACACACAGACATTCTAGGGTTAATTTTATTGGGATCTAAATCATCTTTGTGTTTTTTTTGGCAAAATTAACCTACCGATATATTTTTGGATTGCGGGAGGAAACCGGAGGAAACCCACGCAAGTAAGGGGAGAATATACAAACTCCACACAGTTAGGGCATAGTGGGATTGGAATGTATGAACTCTGTGCTGTGAGGTAGTAATGCTAACCATTACACCATCCGTACTTCCCCGTATATATAACACATGGTGGGGATAGAACCCATGACCTCAGCGCTATGAGGCAGTAATGCTAACCATTACACCGTCCGTACTGCCCTGTATATATAACACATGGTGGGGATAGAACCCATGACCTCAGCGCTGTGAGGAAGTAATGTAACCATTACACCATCCGTACTGCCCTGTATATATAACACATGGTGGGAATAGAACCCATGACCTCAGTGCTGTGAGGTAGTAATGCTAACCATTACACCATCCGTACTGCCCCGTATATATAACACATGGTGGGAATAGAACCCATGACCTCAGTGCTATGAGGCAGTAATATAACCTTTACACCATCCGTACTGCCCTGTATATATATAACACATGGTGGGAATAGAACCCATGACCTCAGTGCTATAAGGCAGTAATGCTAACCACACATGGTGGGGATAGAACCCATGACCTCAGCGCTGTGAGGCAGTAATATAACCATTACACTGTCCGTACTGCCCTGTATATATAACACATGGTGGGGATAGAACCCATGACCTCAGTGCTGTGAGGCAGTAATACTAACCATTACACCATCCGTACTGCCCCGTATATGTAACACATGGTGGGGATAGAACCCATGACCTCAGCGCTGTGAGGCAGTAATGCTAACCATTACACCGTCCGTACTGCCCCGTATATATAACACATGGTGGGGATAGAACCCATGACCTCAGCGCTGTGAGGCAGTAATGCTAACCATTACACCGTCCGTACTGCCCCGTATATATAACACATGGTGGGGATAGAACCCATGACCTCAGTGCTGTGAGGCAGTAATATAACCATTACACCATCCATACTGCCCTGTATATAGAACACATGGTGGGGATAGAACCCATGACCTCAGCGCTGTGAGGCAGTAATATAACCATTACACCATCCGTACTGCCCCGTATATATAACACATGGTGGGGATAGAACCTATGACCTCAGTGCTGTGAGGCAGTAATGCTATAACCATTACACCATCTGTACTGCCCCGTATATATAACACATGGTGGGGATAGAACCCATGACCTCAGCACTGTGAGGCAGTAATATAACCATTACACCATCCGTACTGCTCCATTTGCAATCTGCTGACCATCTAAGGATTTTTCCTAGTTGGTGCAGTCTGTGCGTAGCCCAATTCTTACTTAGTGGCTGCGATAAACGCAGTCCGATCTTAATCCTGCCAACTTCCATTGACAGAGGTCTCAATGGCTTCATGATGCATGGAGCAGGTATGCGATTACATTACTGTTCTTGAATGATGAGGCAGCTTTTGTGATCAAACATTGGGTTTGGAATGTTACTGCTGCCTTACAGACCCACTCCTTGGTCCTGCCATGGTTCTTTCTCTCTTTTCATGTTTTTCCAACAAGGACAAAATATATCATCCAATTAATTATGTAAAATCCCCAGTAGGTGCAGTAGAGGTGAGGGGTGTGTCATGTAGGGATGGTAGTCTGATGACCTATGTCCTGGATGTTTTACAACCACTTATGCTGAATTATTTATTTGGTCTTTTTTGTGACCGAAAAGCATTTCTAGCTGAAACGCATTATGATCTGCTGCTAGTACTTTAGACCCACACCTTTTATTTTTGTGTAATGACTAATGGTAATAGTAAAAGGTTTAACTTACTGTACCTATGTAGCAAAACACTTTCTTATTTCAAAAGATGCTATACTGTAGGTATTATCATTTATAGAAATCTCAATCTCCTAAATATCCCTGTTTTTTTTACAAGTTTTAACAAAATTATCAAAAACTCAAAAATGTATTTGCGAGATAAAAATTATTTCATCATAGAAATGAAACAGTTGTTATAGTGCTTTGCTCAATAAAAATTACTTATATATACAGTGGCTGAAGAAAGAATAGGCGTCATTCCGAGTCTTGGTGAAAAACAGTGTAAACCTTTACTGTGGCACGGTCAACGCCGTTTCGGTCCTCCGCCCGTCGTCAGGACCAAACACAGACACACATACAGTATATATATATATATCTATAGGCAGTGGAGGAGGAAGGCGCTCAGGGTCTTTCACTGGTGAAAGTCTTGATAAAAGGACCGAGAGTCCTGAAATGTTGACTCAACTACTACTGTCATTTTTTCTGCAAGACCCTGAGTGCCTTCCTCCTCTGCTGCCTACATAACTACCTTCAGAAGAGCACCAGGGCCATCTACCACTTGTAGTATTGAGAGTTCCGGCCATCACATCTACATATATATACACATCGTTGGCATGTGCAATAGATCGTGTTGCTACTTTCTCCACACCGCAAGGTGTGCACTTGTTCGATGTATTTATGATGGCTGTCAAAACAAGTCTTGATAAAGGCCCTAATTCAGGTCAAAACGTTGACCAGAGTATTGGCAGCGTATGAATATGATGAAATAAAGCAATGATTTAAAAATTTCAGTCTGGCGAGTGACCTTACCTGTACCCACGTATATACCAAATATACTCCACACGGAGGACTATTTTGAGTGTGCACCCCAGCATTAATGAACTTTTTAAGTGAGTGTCGTCCCACCCCATGGATATATATATATATATATATATATATATATATATATATATATATATATATATATATATATATATATATATAGCAGACACAAGGACCGTCAGCAATCCACAGCACAGACGCTAAATCAACTTTGCTGGATGCCCTTACTAAGGAAATGTAAGGTACAGGGGATGGCACGGCACTCTCAAATATAAATATATATATATATATATATATACACACTTAACATCGGCACTCACCTTTCCTAGTTTTGGGGTGCCCTATGGCTTGTGACCACATTGTTTAAACAGACATTGTAGGGGCTCTGCACACACTAAATTAACTGATAATAAATAGTGGAGATTTGGTTCATGAATTGATCAATGCATTTAAGCCTGCAGCCCCCTTCACCGGACCCCACTGTTCTGCAGGTCCTAACACTATCGCTGAAAATGGCTAAAATACACATAGCTATCACATCAGTGTTTGATTCCAGGCATGCTGTCTGGTCTGAGGCTCACAGCACACTTTGCTTTTATAGGTGAGCAGCTACCAACACACCTGTCACTAATCATCTAGGGAAATGGTTAACATAAGCTATGGAATCTTATTTAAAGCAGGGTGCATGAGAGAATGTGACCACAATAAGACTAATTTAAAAAATTAATCTAATAAACAATATATAAACTTAACATAGGTACTCACCTTTCCTACTTTTGGGGTGCCCTATGGCTTGTGACCACATTTGAAAATCAAAATCCAATTGTGTATGTTTTTGTGGGCTTCCTTTTAAAATCATGTGCTGGTTCTATGCAGAAATAGGAGTGATAAAATAAAGAAATTGTCCAGTCATTGTGCTTGTGATGAGATCAGCTTTATCATGTGTGTGCCATATACTGATCACATGGACGGACACCACGTTCTACAGTAATTGTCAAATATCCATAAATCCACTTTTGTGGCTGTATTAAAAAAGGATAATTTATATACATGGTAGCTGTCTACAATTCTGAAAGATCTTCTCAACAGCCCAGGATTCCCTCATTCAATAAAGGTAGGTGTTTCATTCTTATGAATATGTTACCACAATGCTCGGATGTACATCTCTGCAGAATTATTGTAGCCCAGTATAACTAATGCTGCACCTCTATGGGGTACAATGCAAATTTAGCAACGTACGGGTGTTCCAAATGTGACAATAGTGCTACTGGAGCGATTTTGTGTGAATTTTATATCTCCCATATAATTCTTGTAAACAAAACATTTAAGTTTAGATTTTTTTAAGGAACCATGAATATTTCGGACCAAACATTTATTTTATTGGCGTAAAATGTTGACTTGTGGCCCTTCAGTGGTAATGACATATCTCTGATGTCATAGACAGTCAACTAAAACCTTATAGTATCTTACTACAGCTCTCTCAGGTAGAGGAGGGTTAAGTACTTTGCATTTCTTAGCTACTTGCTCAGGCTGACGTGCGAGAGTGAGTAGAAAACACACCTTCAGCTCAACTCTTATGAGGAGGAATCAAAATGAATTTTTAAGTAATATGCAACAGTCTAGACTCTACAGGTCACGCGCGGAGAGACCGAGGCCAAGCAAAAATTGTCCATCAGCCAGACAAGCAGAACTGATTCTGATGCTAAATAATGGTTGAGATATTCAGTATTCTATATATGCGAAAGGCTTCACTGAGCAGTGGATGTTGGCAATACTGCTGCCTCCCTACCTATTTAAACATTAAAATGAGTGACAATGGTTAACGGATGAAGACCGAGAGTGGTTAAAATGTGGATTAACTTTTTAAATGCCAGAAAAAGAAAACCCTGGAATACGGTTTTCTCCATTTATTCATTTAAGATGATATGTGTGTGTCTGCTTGAGGGTATGCATGTAGCATAATAGGAACAGTACTTGGAATAAGTTACAAATGAATAAATGAAGAAAACATCCACGATGACATGGTAATAGCGGTTAAGCTGGATCAGGTTATGCTTTGGACTCAAAGGACTTAATCAATTAACATTACCTAAGTGCAGAACTAGTTACTGTATAAAAGAGCGTGTCCACCGGGACAACAATTCCAGAGCTTTTATGGAGTCATCGGCAATGTTCTCAAAAATATCTGAATAATGGTCCCAGGCAGAGTTTTTTAAGTATATGCGAATCACAATAGGAAATACACATCAACTACACCCACTGCACTTTATTCTCTTATTTTCATTGTTTGTTGTGAATATTTGTTTGGCAGGATACATTTCGATATTCATAAAATAATTCCTACATATTTGCAAAATGCATGTATAGATAAACTGCCGTAGCCTCATTCCTCTCATAACCAATGAAGAACAACAACAAACATACTGTATGGGGCTAATTGTTAAACTAAGAAAATCTATGGACACACAGTACATTCCTTTTGTGATCATAGAAGCCTGGGGTGTATCTACTAACATGTGGGTATATAGGAGTGATGTTACCAATAGCAACCAACCAACTTCTAGCTATTGTCTTCTAGAAGGTGTTAAATAAATTCTGAGTAGAATCTGATTTGTTGCTATTGTCGTCAACAACAATAACAAGGGATCTGCCTTCAGACAGCCCGACAGACTCTGCTCTGACATGCAAGATTGGAGCAGACCCGGACACCCTACTCCAAGCACACCAGCAGCCTGACGGAAGAGAACAGACACCGGGACGCTAACAAAATATACCTCCCGCTTTTCCCTGCCACAAACAGGGCTACAGTCCGGAAGCTGCAGCAGAATACACAGCAACAGCAGCCGTTCTGTGCCGCAGGTACTAAAAAGGAAGGGAAAGTCAGGAATTGCCATCTACCTGGGGATTCTAAGGGCTCTGTCACACAATTCGGCTGCCGCCGGACGGCAACACACCGCACGGCTTAAAAGCTGTGCCGTCCCTGCAGTGAGTAATGGACTGCTATTTGTCCATTCATACGGGACGGTCACGGCACGGCCGCTGGGTGGCAGCAGGATCTTACCACTGCAGCGGGCGGCTGCCGTGAAGTGGCCGTCCGGTCCTCCATGTTCAGTGTGGTGTGGAAGGCAATGGGTGCCTTTACACACCACGGTACTGCCGGCTAATAAAGCCCGCTCCCATGTGACGAGAGGGGCGGGCCTACAGGAAGTCAGGCTGGACATGCTAGTCAAACTGTTTTAACCCGCCCCCATGTGATGAGAGGGGCGGGGCTACAGGAACTCAGGCTGGACATGCCAGTCAAACTGTTTTAACCAGCCCCCATGTGATGTTATAAGCGCACAATTTATCCAGGTAAAAACCGGAGCATGTGAAAGGTTCTGCCATCCGGCTAAAAACCGGACAAACTCTGTCCGGGTTTTTGCCATCCGGTCAAAACCAGAGTGTTTAAACTACCCTATGGGGGGTATTCAACCCCAAGTAACGACTGGTGGTATGTCCTGACAGTTATGACACTGGCCCGTTTTTGGCCTGATTGCCTGTTTATTGGCAGGCGGGATTCAATGTCCCATCTGCCGATCAGCGAAAAAGGGGCGTGTCCGCAAAACGGCCATGGATTGACAAGATACAGCTGTGATCGCGCCAATCCACGCCCGTTCTCACCAAATCAGGCCCGACAGCTTTTAAAGTCGGGTCCGTTCTGACGTGATGCCTGTTCAACGTTGTCGGGAACAACAACAAAGCGAAGCATTCTCATGAAGCCAGATGGATGTATACTAGCACTAGCATAATGTAGTAAATTGGCTGCCATAGACATCCGCACATATGTACACTTTGAGTCTGAAGTAGAATCAGGTCCAAAGGATTTGCAATTTAATTAATGGTCAGCAAGTGTTTGTTCATCTCCACTTCAGAGGATGTACAAAAAGCAGCTGGTTTTGCATTGCATTTTGTAAATTTCTGCAAAAACCTTTTTGCACCATATACACAAAAGGTACAAACAATATTATAATGTCCAAAAGGTCAATTGGTGCAAAAACATAACTATTGTTTTTGGGCTCATTAATGCTGCTATGCACATTCTCTTTCAATGCAGGGGACCGTTCTAACCATCAAAAGAAAACCATTGCCCTACCCCACCACCACCACAACCCCCCACAGTCGCCACTATCTTAGACCTCTAACACCTGCTCATACCCATAAAACAAATGCAGAAATGGGTCCATTGAGCCACAAATAACTCTGTGTATTGTAACTGCATAAATGTTCAATGGTTGAAAATAACTTAAAAAAAAAAAAAAGTAGATTCTGATTGGTTGCCCATAGCAACATCCCATGTGAAGTACAGTAGAACTCCTATCTTAGTAAATACCCCCCTATATTTCATCATCAGAGGCAGAAGCTAACTGGTTGATGTTGGCCTCTTGACACGGAGCGATGTACTGTAGGGGCATTTACTAAGTAATCTCACTAGGCCAGATGCACTAAACTTCAAAAGAAATAAAATGGAGAGTGAAAACAGCCAGCCAATCAGCTCCTACCTGACATTTTTTAAACACAGTCTGTGACATGGCAGGTAGGAGCTGATTGGCTGGCTGTTTATCACTCTCCATTTTATCACTTTTGAAGCTTAGTGCCTCTGGCCTAGTGAGATCACTTAGAGAATGCCCCTACATCACTATGTGTGTAGGCCCCATTATTCTGTGGGTGGGGAACTTTTCCCTGCCTCATTAGCTTTGAGTTTTTGGGATAACAGGTTTGACCTTTGTATAGAGGTTAGTGATCTCTGCCAGTGGTACATTTTACCCACAGGCACTGGATAATACACCCAGAGACAAGCTAGACTATCACAATGTTATTTTATGGGAAATTGAAGTTTTGACAACTAACTATTTAAACGTTCTACCAGTGATTAACAGACGGGGGGGGGGGGGGGGGGTTTAGGGGACGTGAGCTTTGTAATCTTCTGCTCTCTCAATAAAGAACTTTTATTTTGTACAGAAGAATATATTGCTCATTTTGTGGTGTGCCGTTTTATTACATTTTAGGATTAGTACAATATCGTAGAGTTTATATACTGCAGGCAGAACAATTTTTAGTATTGTGTGTTAATTTTGACTTTTCGAGTGTTTGCCCAAATGTCAAGAAAAATAAACAATACATTTCATTTAATTCCAGTGATTCTTGTGTAACCAGTGTATCCCCAGGGTATTCAATCCGGTCTCTGCAGACCCGGCAGAGAATTCCTACATGTCAGTCAATTCTCCCCTTGCTGAGCAACAGATGCCATACCACTTATCGGCAGGCAACTGTACAGTGCTGGACATTGTCACAGTAAAGGTTACTGGAAAGATACAGTTTACAGTCATTAGGTTACTCTCTGTATGAAAGAAGTTACCAGGTGTTTGGAGATGTATCTGGTGGTGGAGTGACTAAACTGTACCAGCAAATAAAGAAGCATGAAAACTTTTATTGGACTCTCTGATTTCAGGGTTTGGGATAATTTGCTCTACAGCATCATGGTCGACAGTCATAAGGTTGACACCATTATGTCAACATGGGTCTAGGTCGACATGGACAAAAGGTCGACATGGTTCTAGGTTGAAAGGTCATTAGTTCGACAGGTCGTTAGTTCGACAGGTCATTAGTTCGACATTGTCTAGGTCGACAGTCAAAAGGTCGACATATGTATTTTCACTTTTTTTTTACCTGAATGTCAACACAGTTGACATGGACACAGTTTAAAGTGCATCGCATCCCCTCGCTCGTGATGCGTCGCGGCACGCTATTTTATTCTCCCACCACGCCCTAGTGGATGGTAGGGCATGAAATACCACCTCTCGGCACATGTTGGCTCAAAAAACAGTGAAAAACTCCATGTCGACCTTTTGACTGTCAACCTAGACAATGTCGAACTAATGACCTGTCGAAGTAATGACCTGTCGAACTAATGACCTTTCGACCTAGAACCATGTCAACCTTTTCCCATGTCGACCTAGACCAAAGTCGACATTTTCCCATGTCGACCTAATGGTGTCGACCTAATGACTGTCGACCATAATGCTGTAGACCAAATGACCGCATCCCGATTGCAGTCAGTGCCCTGCCACACTCCAAAGACTTGCTAATAGGTTCATTGTCTTTTGTCAAAATGAACCACAGTTATGGCGCAGGGGCATTACAACTGTTACATTGAGGTGGCCAACATATAATTTCATTTTGGCGGAATTGAACATTATCCACTTAAGAGCATCTGGACTTACTTGCATCACCACCTTTTTTATCTATCTATCTATCTATCTATCTATCTATCTATCTATCTATCTATCTATCCATCTATCTATCCATCAGTCTTTCAGGAGGATGCTGTGAGGTGGAGGAGAGAAAGGAAAAAGGGGAAGCTGACAGGGGAAGAGGGGAGTACCATATGAAGTGGGAGGGGTTGTCCCAGAGGAGGGGCCATACCACAATAGAGAGCCACACACTGTAGGGGCATCAGCAGGGAGCAGGACTGAGGATGACCCTGAGGGTGGACAGACAAGGGCTGTGGGGATGTAGAAGGTGGAATAGCCAGTAAGGAGATTATCCGACAATGACCGTGCTAACCCTAGATGGTACCCCGAGACCCAGTGCATTGGTTGTTGCATTTCAAATATCTTGGGGGGAAGGAAGGGCATGCCACCTTACATAACACCTATGGGGAGGTGATCAGAGGTGGATGCAGGCAGCATGTATTTTCCTTCTGTGCATGCTCGGCACACTGTTAGACCCTCACTCTATGCCACTTGGAGAGAAAGGTAGGAAAAAACAACTTTTTTGGAAAAATATCTGAAAACTCATGTCGACCTTTTTCATGTTGACTTTTTTCATGTCGACCTATTGATTGTGTTGACCTTTTGCTTGTCGACCAATAGTGGTTGACCTATTAACTGTTGACCTAATTACTATCAACCTATTGACCGCATCCTCGGGAAATGATGGGAATGATAGAATAATCTCTGTAAAGCAGTGTGCTGGGCCATTGAGTCACATGAGTGGGCATGGCCAAATCTGGGGGGCATGGCCACATCCCTAAAACATTTTTTTAAATACTATTGCAGCTAGGGATGCCAAACCCAGGATCCCTGGAATGGCATTCCTAAAAATAATAATAATGAAAAAAAGCTTTGGAAGTGGGGGAGGGGTAGTTGCAGAGTCGGAAGGCGGGCGGGAGAAGCTGCAGAGAGGAGAGGACATTGTGGCAGGGATGTGCGGTGTTGCCTGCGTAGCATGATGGTCAGAGGCATCGCCCATACCCGCTCCAGACTGCACTCCGGGGTCAGGAACAGCCAGGCCACGTCTGAGCGAGTGCTGAGGCTGGCATGTTCAGCGGGTCCCAATGACATCGCTGAACAGTATCTGCGGCCGATACCGTTCAGTGTGTACGCGCAATATCAGGTGCCCGCAGCCGTGTGCAATATGGTTAAATATATCATCCGCAGCATTGGTCGTGTAGTGTGTATTTTTGTTATAAAACCCAGCTGATCTACAGCACATTGTTTATACATGACAGACTCATCATACACCAATTTCCATCCACAATAAAAATGAATACTACGAAAAAGTCATCCTTCTTTGGATTTTGGGGCCATTATGCAAGAACCAGGAATGTCTTTAATGGCAGCTGGTATAACAGAGTTCACTTATTAGTGCAACTTGAGAGTTTCAAATTACTGACATAAAATAACCTAGAAGTTTTCGGTAGTGAGCGACATTTTCCTCACCACACTTAACGCTGCAGCTCCACCTGGCATGCACATGTATAGCTAATGGGTTATTGATAGACTTCTAGTTTTGTAAGATAGTAACACATGAAGGCCCTTATTCCATAGTTACCTCCCCTCCTGCATTCTGCGGGAGACTCCCTGACATAGCAGCAATCTCCCTCTCTCCCTCATTAGTCTAGCAATCTCCCTCATGTCATCTAGCCCACATTACACTGTTACATCATAGTTACCTCCCTTACTGCATTCTGCAGGAGACTCCCTGACATAGCAGCAATCTCCCTCTCTCCCTCATTAGTCTAGCAATCTCCCTCATGTCACCTAGCCCACATTACACTGTTACATCATAGTTATCTCCCCTTCTGAATTCTGCAGGAGACTTCCTGACATAGCAGCAATCTCCCTCTCTCCCTCATTAGTCTAGCAATCTCCCTCATGTCACCTAGTCCACATTACACTGTTACATCATAGTTACCTCCCCTTCTGAATTCTGCAGGAGACTCCCTGACATAGCAGCAATCTCCCTCTCTCCCTCATTAGTCAACCAATCTCCCTCATGTCACCTAGTCCACATTACACTGTTACATCATAGTTACCTCCCCTTCTGAATTCTGCAGGAGACTTCCTGACATAGCAGCAATCTCCCTCTCTTCCTCATTAGTCTAACAATCTCCCTCATTTCACTTAGCCCACATTAAACTGTTACATTTTGGGGGAAAAACTGGAATGAGAGACAGATACATTTACAGTGAATCATCAGCACCATTTCCCAGCAAGTATAGTAGCTCTTACTAACTCATCTACATTTGGATATAAGTAATTTTAAAAGATTCCTCTCAGATGTAGCAGTACACACCCACGCTTCTAGGGGCCACAGTCACAATCTCTTCTCACAATCTCTTAATACATGGAACTAGCCACGCCCTTTGGGAGGATCATGACACCCCCCCCCCCCCTCAATGGGCGCTTTGCAAAATTATATTACCAACTATAATCTCCCTGAAACTAGTTTTCAAAAGTAGGCAAGTATGCCTTATTCAGATCTGATCGCAGTACAAATTTGTTCTCATGGGCAAAACCATGTGAACTGCAGGTGGGGCAGATGTAACATGTGCAGAGACAGTTAGATTTGTGTGAGTTATTTTGTTTCTGTGCAGGGTAAATACTGGCTGCTTTATTCTTACACAGCAATTTAAATTTCAGTTTCAACACAACCCACCCAAATGCACTCCTGGGACCGCTGGAGACGCCGGAGACGGTGCTGAAGGCCTGCCATGGACACCGGGGGACAACGTGGATGCCGTGGGACCATCGGGGAACCACCAGGGGAAGGTGAGTATGTTTAAAAAACATTTATTCCAAAAACCGTAAAAATCCCTTATCCGGAATGCACGTGGTCCTGAGCATTTCGGATGAGGGATACTCAACCTGTACTAAGAAGTGAAGTGTACACAACCACTTGGACATATTCAGAATAATAATTTCCTTACTTGTATGCCTGAGAAAACGTGGATGACATTTTGCCCTGGGCCATGGAGCGTGTTATATTGAACTCTCAACAGGCAGCTAATGTACTGGCTATAGATGGGTTAAAAGGATATATGTTATTATATATGTAATGAGCTCATTGTAACCATAACAAAATATTTACCTTAAACTTGAATATCATTTTTCTTCTTTTAGCGAAGTTCAAAGGCAATTGTACCCCTGGGTCTGTTCTGTATCAATCACAATCCTGTATTTTAGTGCTGTTTGTCCTGCGCCTGATGATTGCCATGGTATTTTTTCAGTATGTATGAGGAATGTGTGGATTAAATCATAAACTGTTTAAAGCCAGCATTAAAATGCAGAATAAAACAGTGGTCTTATATGGCGATGACAGGCATTACAGTTCTGTTCTCTGCGAGCAGCTTAGATTCAGCTTATTTCTCTGTATTGTAATTTATGACACATTTTACAAATTGAAAAAACAGAATAATGTAGAGGTATTGTTTTTAATAATGTAATTATAAAATAAGTTCAAAACACCCCAAAACAATATAATATTATTATTATTATTATTATTATTATTATTATTATTATTATTATTATTACTAATTATAACTAATTATGATAATATTACTAATTGTTAATACATATAGACATCAGGGGCCCTATTCATTTGCTGTCCTGGTAATAATCGGAGAGCCACGCATGCACACGGTCTGCAGTGTGCATGCTCAAGCCCTCTGTGCAGCCATAGTCAGTGATGACATGTGATTGGAGGCCGGACATTGGCCGGCGTTTATGGGTGGCATCCCAGTCATTGAGAGGCCCGGTCCGATCTACCCACAGCCATAGCAGTGTCAGTAAATATTGATACTGCACAAGGGAGGGAATCCATTCGATGGGGAGTGGATTTCCCCATCTTTGCATTGCTGCAAAGCCGTTTGCAGCTGTGCACAGGGGCGGCCTTCCTCTAAGATGGGCATGAGGCTAAATGATCGCAGGGCTGCAAAAAGACAGATTCTGACAGGGCTGCAAATTCAAGACAGAATTAACCCCTAAGTTCAGTGTACAGGAACAAAATTATATATATATATATATATATATATATATATATATATATATATATATATATATATATATATATATATATATGATGGGCATCACTCCGGGACTTAGGGAAGCAAAGTTAAATTTTATTCCTTCCTTACGGTCAACGCCGTTTCGGGTATTAACCCTTTGTCAGGACCAGAAGTTTTAACAATGTGCAACACCCACTCTGATTGATGACGAAACACGTTGGGGCGTGGCCTAGCATCGACCAGCTGTACTGAGCCGTGTGAGTGTAACCTCTCCGCCATCCTGTGTCATATCACAGATCCACGCTGTTGAACACTGCGGTTGTGATAACCGTCAGTAAGGGTACGTTACCCATTGCTTTTATGTGTGTTTTAAAAAAGCTTTTTCAAATAAATTGCTTTATATATTGCACTATGGAGCGCTCCTTTGTTTGTATTATATATATATATATATATACATATATATATATATATATATATATATATATAACAAGATTTATACACATGCAATTTGTGAATACTTTCATCTTCAACACCATGCATATTCTCTTTTGTATGTGTATGCATACGTGCTCAGTGCTTTGTCTTTAATTTATTCGTTTTCCTGAAGTTTTATTGCAACTGCATTAATGTCTTTGTCCTGAGACACAGCCACGTATTTCATTATCATTATCATCATCAGTTGCAGCTTACACCAGGGTATTGGCCACTCCAAATGTACAGTAAGTGTTTGTGTCTGTTCGGCAACCATTTTAAACACAATTCATGAGTACATGTCCATACGTGTTTACTATGTAACTTCTGCTTGGCCACTTCCATTGTCTATATGCCTATTCCAGCCCCAGTACCAGCTTTCTAATCATACACGGTCCCATTTATGGCAAAAAGAGCTGCACAGGGGTACACGAAAATAGCAAGTTTCCTCTGCTCCGGAGGAATGTGTAGAGCTAAGCCTCACTTAATTGACTCCCATCATTGAGGATTTGCTTGTATTTATTTCTGGACCCACTATGGACATTGCCTCTTCTCCATTGGAGTCTACATCCATTCACTTCTAACCAGGAAGATCTCTCCAGCGACTAACGACTTGCCAGTCATCCAGGTGCACCACCTCCCTGAAAAACAAAGAGCCTGTTGGACTCCCCTTCCACAACTCCTTCATTCGGGGGCCACCGGGTAACATATTGCTGCTTATTTATCCTTGGAGTTGTCCTAGTCCAGCAATTGTCTTGAAACATCTTTCCTCCTATTATGGTGTCAGTCCGTAGTAGTTGCAATTATTCACTCCATGTATTATGGGGTTTTTTAAATATATTTTGGATATCCATATGAATTTTCAACTATGTTTATCTTAGAATAAATCTAAGAAGAAACCGTCCAACCTTATCTAATTTTACCAACTGGTAGTTTAACATACAACCATCCCTGATATTTGAATATTTTTAGTTTGAGAAAAGCCCCGATAGTAGTTAGGTAAATTCGATATTAAGCGTTTTTCGTGTTCTTGCTGCATTTCTGCAGGATTAATGGATTTATTGTCACATCAAAAAAGATTTTCCAGTATTTTATTAAAGTGATTATTTCATTTGATAACACTCTGTCTGCAGTAACCTTTCAGTACAATAAAAATGTTGCTGTCCATGATCATCAAACTACTGTAGCTCCCCTGGTTAACAAGCAACAATAACAACGATGGAGCTTATCGCTTTCATTGCACATGGTTATTTCATTGGGGTTATTAGAACACACTAGGGAGGGGAGGGGGGGGGGTTGACTGCGCACCTATGTAATGAGAGGTGCTACCTTACTGAGTCTTATAGCACCACACCCATAGAGAAAAAAGATGCAGGTGCACTATTCAAACATTTTAAATTTTGGCCAGGGTTATTGATTTACATACTTCCCAACATGACCCACTCCAGGAGGGACACAATGCTCTGTTTCTGCACTGCTCTCTTCATTTATGATTGCCATCACCTGTGGACAACACCTTTCTTATCAATTAACAAGGATCAACACAGGTGTTGGCAATCATCCATTCAGGGGGAAGTCCAGTAATAGAACATTGTTACCCTCCTGGAGAAGGTCATGTTTGGAGGTATGGATTAACAACCATGTCCAAATAACTTCATTGGTTAAATCTTTACACTTTTATAGATATTACATTTATAGATATTTCCTTAATTGTCTCTTGCACAAATAGATCCCATCACCCCTGATGAAGTCCGCTTAGGACGAAACGCGCAGGGTCTCATTTGTCAGATGTTGGATCAAAAATTGGATTCTCCTGAAATATTGATTATTTTACTTACCTGTTTTAGTTGTTGAATAAATCATTGTTTTATTTGACTATATTTTATTTATGATTTTGTTAAAGTTCATTTTGGTTATATGGTAAAAATATAGAACACACTTCTATATCTGTATCTTTATATATATATATATATATATATATATATATATATATACATGTGGTGGGTGTGGGTTGTTAGGTCTACACCAACTATTGGGTCGACACCACTAGGTCGACATGGGTCAAGGTGGACATGGGTCTAGGTCGACATCGGTCAAGGTCGACAAGCATTAGGTCGACCTGGGCAAGGTTGACATGGGGGTTTTCACTGTTTTTTTACCCGAATGTCGACACAGTTGACATAGACACAGTCGCATCGCTCCTTTGGCTCGCAATGCTTCGGGCACGGTGCCTTGCTGCGCTTGGCACACTATTTTATTCTCCCACCACACTCTAGTGGATGGTAGGGCATGAAATACCACCTGTCGGCACATGTCAGCACAAAAAACAGTGAAAAACCCCATATCGACCTTTTGACTGTTGACCTAGCCCATATCGACCTAATGCTTGTGTCGACCTAATGCTGTGCGCACGGGTGGGGAGCACTTAACTGTTATCCACATTTGACCTAATGACCTGTTGACCTAGAAACTTGTCGACCTTGACCCATGTCGACCTTGCTGCCTGTCAACCTAGTGGTGTCGACCCAATGCTTGTCGACCTAGTTGGTGTGTAGACCTAATGACCGTATCCCCATGTGGTAGGAAATATAGATTATAAGCTCCACTGGAGCAGGGACTGATGTGAATGTTCAAATATTGGGGAATATGTGTACAATACATAAATAACTGGTAATAAATGAATAGTGTTAAACAAACATTAGCTAATATCACTGTGTATTCATAGATGACAAGTCAGCACAACCAGGGGTTAAAGTGAGGGGAAACAGGGTGGAACTGCGTGTGTGAGGGGGGAAATTTTAACCTCCACATTGGGCCTGCACAGTAATGCAGGGGGATGCCAAAAAAAATTGGGCCTACACAGTTTGCGGGGGATGCCAAAAACCCTACCACTGGCCCTGTCTCTGCCTAATGTGGGGAGGGGGGGGGGGTAATTAGGTGGCATAGAGAAATGAGTTCCCCCACCTCTGCATGACCACTTTAAGCCCTGAGCACAACTTATTTAGCGATTCACAAATTAATTTGTAAATTAGTCCAGATTCCCTCAAAATTCTGTAAATTATATACACAAGATATTTAGCCCAATTACAGTGCATGAAATGTGAAGAAGCCAATTAGCAACCTTCAACAAATGTGACCTACAACACCTCATAAAAGTCAAAGTCCTGCTGTCACCTATTGTACCTGGATTGTTCTTGGGGAAACCTCCGTATATGCTGTTTCTCACTCACAATTGTCTGCCTCATAAATAAATACTGTGAAACGTTATAAGGTCTATGAAGGTGCCTACACACGGGGCGTCTTTGCCCAGCATGTACGTACAGCAAGATATGTAATAATCGCTGGGCTAAAAATAGCTCAGTGCATACACACTGAGTGATTTTCAGCCCGTCCCAGCGATTTTCAAGGGGTGCAGGTGGCTTTCTATAGCAGGACGCTATGAAAAGACGTCCACTTGGCAGTTAATTCCAGCAGATGAGCGGTGGCACCTGGTGATGATGTCTTCAAGTTTGTCCTCGAACAAGCCTATGTATTCCACCACCTTTAATAACTATGGCCAAAAATTGGTTCTACAGTAAGTCACATGCATTGACAATATTCCTGCAAATGGTCAATGTTTCTCAAATGCACATGAATCTAAGCAGCACAATGTGTCCCACAGTGTGTATGCCCAGAGTCACTGTAGCAGTTGATGTGCACATTTGAAGAAATGTAATGGAAAGGTTTTGGGCTGTCCTGGGTAGTGAGTGGCATGCAGCTATTGAGACACCTGGTGGGGATTATGGGAGATTTGCATAGCTGGTTGTGATGTCATACGATTGATTGTCTACATTGGGAGTCATACTCTGCTGGAGATTCTGCTGCTAGTACGGAACAGCTCCAATTGCAGATTATCCAATGGCTGCGATTAAAGTCACATTAAAAAGGATTATAGTATCTAAAGATGTACCAAGTGGGCAGCCCAATCCTGGCAAAGTCCGGCACACACTTGTGCACCAAGGGACAGCCCAATTGTATGTCCTGTAAATTCTGGAATAGCTTGTTTTATTTTATTGTTTTATTTTTATAATCCAGTATGGACCTTATTCAGGTCCGTTCACAACTGCCGGTCGTTTGCACAGGGACTCATTTCTGCAGGGTGCGTGCATCCACTGTGAATACAAGGATCGCTGGGCGCATGCACCCAGGACTGTGGTCAGGGGGTAGAGAGGAGCGCGGGGCGGCAGGCGGCCCCATTAGCATATGTGAATGCTTAGCATTTTATGGGTGTTCCAATGACAACGCTGGGCGTTATCTTGCTAATGAGGCCATGACATGGCCAACGGAGGTGGGCAGCTGACCTCACCGGATGTGATTATTTCCTTCAGAACATCCACGCATATGTAAGGGTGCCTCAGACCGCTCTTACATATATGTGCACGTTCCATATCATTCGATGATCAGCGAACATCGAATGATGTGGGCGTTCCCCTGCATGCTGCAAATGGATGTCTATGCAAAACATCAATTTGCAGTCAGTGCGACGGAATGTGCCTTGCGTGTGGTGGGCCGGTCTGCCACCATTCGCAATGCGGGCTTAGGTTGACTCTCAAGGATGCGTATACGCATCCGAGCGAATCAACCAGAATAAACCCCATAAGTATGAAAAATATGTATTATTATTATTATTATTATTATTATTATTATTATTATTATTGATGAAGCAAAATTAGACATCCTGTAAAATGAGCACAATCAATATATATTTCCTAAGCAAAGCTAAACAATTTATAAAAATAAAGAAGCATAATGTATTGCTGAACAGTCACCATTTGCCAATTCTGCTTGTTTTTTTTGTAAAGTCCTTTGGATATTAAAGCAAAACCTTCCATTTTACAGTTTCCTGTTTGCATCACATCACCTCCTATAAACAATGCCCTCTTTCTAATGAGTAGCAGAGAGTTCCCCTAGTGCTTATAGAATCTGAATTATAGGCGCCATATAAATGTGATTGCAAATCTGATTACGGATTGGAGAAGTCTCTGTACTAGATTGGACTAGTCTATGTACTACAACTAGATGCATTGTTTAAACATTGTTCAAACCACTTTCCTAAGAGTAACTTTTAGCCATCGTCAACTTTTAGTGACGGAGCCAACGGATTAATGTTAAGGTGTCAAAAAGCAGATAGGAAAACAGTTTCAGAAATGTGATATACTTAATATTCCTAAAAACTACTTAACGTTAAGTTGTTAATAAAGTATATAGGAGAACAGACTTCCAAATAGGATGTAGATCTGCTAAAAGGCACACATAGTTCTCTTATTCCTAAACTTAAGAGTATATGCAAAATGTAGACAATTTCTATTCCAAATGTTTTACTTCATTTTAATAGGTTTTGTTTTGGTGTTCAATTTCCTCAATTGTTTTAGTAACTCCTCCTAGGGGGTGATTGGGTGTCATGAATAATTTGAATTGACCACTGGCTTATATAAAAAAAAAATGCTATTAAGAACAATTATCCACTAACTCTTATTTTGAACCTGTTTCTCCAAACCAAAGTGTTTCCACATTCTAAAAAATTGACCTCAGACTGGCTTTTATATTATTTGTATTTGAGGGGGAGGTACACAGAAAACTATTTTTGTTAGGGGGGAAAATTGGAGATGATTTTTTGATGGTATTTTCCAAACTCTATAGAGAATTTGTCGAGGACAGGTGTAACATTAATTTCAGACAAAGGGGAGTCAAAAAAATAACAATTTTGATGAAGCCAAGTCAAAGAAAAATGGCTGTCCAAGCACTTTCTTGGATTTTTTTCTGAAACGTTAAAGATATATTACAATGATGGACTTCATTTCACACATTGTAGAGATGAAAATTTATGTAAGCTTGGTTTACTGATAACATTTTTTTATTTTAATTACCCTATTTCCAGTTGGTAATTTCATTCATGTGAAAAACTCACATTTAGAATTTTGAATTTTCTAGCCATTTTTCAACATTTTTAATTTTTCTAAGTGTTTTAGTTATAGTCAATAGGAACGGAAGTCAAAAGGTGAAGGCCAAAGCAGCATGCCCATACTAAATACATCCGCTGTTGCATCAAAGCGTCTCGATTTGAGGAACTTTTAAATCAAATGTTAATATTATATTAACAAAAAATTTGCAGTTACATTTCAAACAAGTCCAATTCCCAGTAAGAAGGGGGGTTTACACCTTGCGGTGTAACTTTGCGCTAGCTATATACCTGTTAAAAAAGTGAGTCTAGTGCTCTAGGTGTTTATGAGCACTGTGTATACTGATGAACCTGTCAGTGCTGCGTGGTGAACTGAAACTTTGGATCTACAATGAAAATCCAACACTTTTGTCTGAAGGTAAAAATAGAATAATAATTTATTCCATGATAGCATTCATGAAAATCAAAATTTACAATTATTTTATTACACTATAAAAAAACAAATTCTCACAAATAAATATAATGTATGTTAAAAAATGACTTTAAAACATTGCTGCATATAGTTTATACAGTAAAGGATATCTCAACTGCAGGAGGTTTTTCTCTAATATTCCTTTCACATCTACCTAATTACCGGTATACACAGACATAGGGGTGGGTATGGGAAAGGGAAGAAACTCACAAGGAATGATGCCCCTTTTAGGGGGGGGGGGGTTAGAATGCTGTTCAGTGCTTCTGGAGTGGAATAAGAACACAGTCTTTTGAAGTGTGTGCCTCTGTGGGCTGGATACAGGGCCGGCGCCACCACTAGGCAAATCTAGGCATTTGCCTAGGGCGCCGGCCACTGGAGGGTGGCATTTTGCCCCCCCGTGCCGCCCGGGTACCTGTCCTGCGGCGCTGTGTATTTAAAGCTGGCGGCGGAGGCAGCGGGGGTCCCTGCAGTCCATTAGAAATAACGAGCGCTACCCGCTGGGCTATGCGGAAGCGCTTCTGTTGTGAAAACACTGGCAGCACATCTCAGCCAATCATCGTGCTGCCAGTGTTTTTACAACAGAAGCGCTTCCGCATAGCCTGGCCTGCAGGGACCCCCGCTGCCTCCGCCACCAGCTTTAAATACACAGCGCCGCAGGACAGGTACCCCCCTCCCCCGGCACCAGACAGCGCCGCAGGACAGGTACCCCCCTCCCCTGGCACCGGACAGCGCCGCAGGACAGGTACCCCCCCCTCCCCCGGCACCGGGGCGCCCCCACCCCGACTCGCCTGGGGCACTCCGGTGCCTTGCACCGGCCCTGGCTGGATACCTAATTTCCAGAGGGGTGGGTGTGACGTGGAAGCCCTCTTAACCAGAGGGGTGATCAGCGGGTCCGGGTTACTGCAGATGCGTCGACTAGTTTCGCCGGGTGACCAGCTTCGTCAGGATGCTCGCAAGATATTGCGAGCATCCTGACGAAGCCGGTCACCCGGCAAAACTAGTTGATGCATCTGCAGTAACCTGGACCCGCTGATCACCCCTATGGTTAAGAGGGCACCAACGGGAGTCTGCCGGCAGACGCTTCCACGTCACCCCCACCCCTCTGGAAATAAGGTATCCAGCCCACAGAGGCACACACTTCAAAAGACTGTGTTCTTATTCCACTCCAGAAGCACTGAACAGCATTCTAACCCCCCCCCCCTAAAAGGGGCATCATTCCTTGTGAGTTTCTTCCCTTTCCCATACCCACCCCTATGTCTGTGTATACCGGTAATTAGGTAGATGTGAAAGGAATATTAGAGAAATACCTCCTGCAGTTGAGATATCCTTTACTGTATAAACTATATGCAGCAATGTTTGAAAGTAATTTTTTAACATACATTATATTTATTTGTGAGAATTTGTTTTTTTATAGTGTAATAAAATAATTGTAAATTTTGATTTTCATGAATGCTATCATGGAATAAATTATTATTCTATTTTTACCTTCAGACAAAAGTGTTGGATTTTCATTGTAGATCCAAAGTTTCAGTTCACCACGCAGCACTGACAGGTTCATTAGTAAACACAGTGCTCATAAACAACTAGAGCACTAGACTCACTTTTTTAACAGGTATATAGCTAGCGCAAAGTGACACCGCAAGGTGTAAACCCCCCTTCTATTTCCCCACTAAGAGGTACCGGTAGTTTTACCTCTACACTTACTGCAGCTATTATATACCTGCCTATAGTCCGAAGCGCAAATCCTCCCGACAACCCATCTCCAATACCAATTCCCAGTAAGAGTCTGCTTTGTCATGACAATAAATAAAGCACAGGGACAGACACTTGACGTGGCCTAAGTTGGGAATGTTTTTCTGATGGACAATCTTGTGTGGGCTTTTTGCCTGTCATGTCAAAATAAAATATGTGCCTGTTATTGTCAGAAAGAAATTTTTTATAATGAAATCCTTTAAGACCTTAGTTAAAAAAGCCTATTGCCGTAAATTAAAAATTGCTCCCTTGTTAAGCTGGGGTGGGTCAATAGTGATGAGTACAAGGGCAACAATTGGAGATCATGTACTTTATATGTGATCAGTGGGACTCACACCAGCTACTGTATGATTAATGTAATGCCAGCACTAGGCATGGAATGGGTTAAACATCCCAGGCTGTGTGTGTGACCATTAGGGAGCATGTGACTCGGGGATCCAATAAGGTGCTTGGGAATGGCAGAGCTAGCTGAATATGGGGTCAGAAAAGGGAGGAGTCTTCCTCTCTTTCCTGCTGAGATTTTCCCGCCCTCCCTTCCCTGTGATAATCGGTTTTAAATGGGTTTTTTTTTCGGGGTGTTTTAATCGCGTTGGCTGATAGGCGGGAAAGAACGGCAGGTTAATAGTTTATTAGCCTTCATTACCCGTTTATGCAACGTATATAGATTGTTTTCGGTGTGCTCGCCTATTCATTGACTTAGGCCTTTCGCTCGATCTCCCGCTCGGGGGAAGCGAGACCACCTGGCTGGGTGGTAGTCAATGTAGTAGGTCGAGTGGATACCGCTTGGTAGGGTAGTTTGATTACGGATGCTGAGTTTGGGGGTGGAGTTTTGTTTAGTAGCCGTTCTTTCTTGGCCACCATTTATTTAAATTAGTTTAATCAAATAAAAAAATAGCTTAAATATTCAAATATTAAATCAGCTAACAATTTCTGCCAAACCTATGTCTCCGAGTCTTTATTTCAGGTTTAATGTTAAGATAAGTTAAGTTAAGGTTTAAAATGCTAGAGGTACACACACATGAGGTGCTAGGTTGTTTAAGTGTTCACACTGATATTATTTTACTCTGATCTGCTAGTGTTTTGACATATGTCAGTTTCATTAATGTGCCTACTATTTGCCTGACCCATAATTATATTTAATTGTTGTTAACAGCTGCTCTGTATTGATTAGTAATGGTTGCATTTACAGTATGTGGTTATAACCTCTATGAACTAGATTTCTGCATTGTAGTTCATTATTAACATATATAAGCCATGAAGTCTTTGGTACAGTTCAAAATGTAAATCATTGGGTTAAATAAACGATTTCGGATATGCCAGCTGCTTAATAATGGGCAGCCAATCGGAAGCAGTCTCTTATCTGTCAATTTGTATTACTAAGCAACAGCTGACTGTACAGAATAACATAATAAATATAAAGGCACAAATTATTCAGAAATACATAACAAGCCCGCCTCAGGGTCAAAAGAAAACAGTCAAGGTCAAGGATAAGTCATGTCAGTATCGGCGGGGTCAGAAAGAATAATGCACAAGCATATCAATATTGACACAGCATGTTACTCAGGCACGAGAGAATACGCGAGAACAGCGAAACATATGACATCACAGACATACATCAGATGTGCCCTTACCTAGATGTTAAGGCATGTATAATAAGAATGTATTTTAGTGAGTATTTCAAAAATCTGATGCAATTGGCTGGGGTGCTAGCAATGGATGAAATTAGGAGATACAATGCTGTTTTTTTAATATTCTGTTTGTAAAGCTATATATTTGTTGTGCATTCAATATGTGTGTGAAAAGTTGAGTGCACTGTAGTCATTGTGATTCTTCCCGTATTAGTGCTATGAGAATTCACAGGCCTTTTTTTCTTCTTCTTTTCAATACTCAAAACAGATGCTGTCTATCCTGGCACCAGAAATGTCAATTGTTTGAATGCACTGCGGGTTCACAGTTGCATTGTTTGTTCTTTGTTAAAATCTGCGGCCTTTTGTTCTCCACATGATTAGTCAAAGTGTTTTATAGAAGAGCGAGGGAGAGGGGAAAGGTTCCAAAAACAATAGAGAAAGTATCAGAGTTATTGGTTAATCCACATGTTTTGAATAAAGAACAAGGCTTTATATGATGGAGATCATTTCCAAGCCTGGCACCAATAAAGAGAAAGATGTTAAAGCCACATTTCTTTCCAAAATTAAAACTGACCCTTTTACAGCATTTAAACCTAGGGCTTGTTGGTAAATGAAGCCACTAAAATTTTAACTTTTTACCCTTTAGTTTCAGCAAATCTTATTGGCTATTCAATGCCAGACAGTTTATTTTTGAATTGAGAGCGAAGAAAATTCATATTAAACATTTATAATTAATTATCACTGAAAATAAGGACTAAGCTTTCTATTCTAGCCTATAAGGGTGGACGTCATAATATAAGGGAGGGAGGGGAAAAAAATAAGAGAAGAGGACCCTGCTCTTAGAAGCTTACAGTCTAAAGCGGGGATGGGGAACCTTCGGCTCTCCAGCTGTTGTTGAACTAGGCATCCCAGCATGCCCTGCAACAGTTTTAAAATAGCCAAATAGCAAAACTGTAACAGAGCATGCTGGGATGCATAGTTCAACAACAGCTGGAGGGCCAAAGGTTCCCAATCCCTGGTCTAAAGAGTAGAATAGATGCAATTGCAGCCCAAGCGAATTGCCGTCAAGTTATTTGACGTAATAAAAAAATAGATCGAAGATACTATAAGTTATATATGTAGCGCAGTGGTATATTTAATCTAGGCATTGACTAATGTATAAAATAGGCAAATCTGAGATTTAACCCAAAAAGATGTATTCTCTTTTTACACATTTTTACAATAATCAAGAAAAAACTCGGTACTTGTTTCCCATCTGGGCGCCCAGGTTTTCTACGTACGGCACCGTAATGAAATCGGATCGCATCGCATCGTACACATACACGATATTGAACGATGCGATGCGATCCGATTCGATTTCCCATAGGAAACAATGTGAAATGGCTCAATTTAGCCAAATTCTCATAGGAACAATAGTAAATGGCCCAAAAACCCCCCTGAACATTGAAATGTCCCCCCAAAAGTAGTTTACGCCACCCCGCCATCAACGTGAACCCGAAGCGTGGCGAGCGCAGCGAGCCCGCGAGGGGCGGCGGTACGCGTCCTCCGACCTTTTCATGCCCTACTATCCACGTCGGCGTGGAGTTGAGAATAGAATAGTGTGGCGAGCGCAGCGAGCCACCGAGCCCGAAGCGTGGCGAGCGCAGCGAGCCCCGCGAGGGGCCGCGGATACCTTCACAGTTATACGCGTCCCCTCGCGGGCGACGCGGACACCTGGGAAGCCCGCGAAGGGACGCGTTTACCTGTGAAGGTATCCGCGTCCCCTCGCAGGGCTCGCTGCGCTCGCCACGCTTCGGGCTCGGTGGCTCGCTGCGCTCGCCACACTATTCTATTCTCACTCCACGCCGACGTGAATAGTAGGGCATGAAAAGGTCGGAGGACGCGTACCGCCGCCCCTCGCGGGCTCGCTGCGCTCGCCACGCTTCGGGTTTACGTTGATGGCGGGGTGGCGTCAACTACTTTTGGGGGGACATTTCAATGTTCAGGGGTGTTTTTGGCCCATTTACTATTGTTCCTATGATAATTTGGCTAAATTGAGCCATTTAACATTGTTTCCTATGGGAAATCGAATCGGATCGCATCGCATCGCATCACATCGTTCAATATCGTGTATGTGTACGATGCGATGCGATCCGATTTCTCTACGGAGAATAGCATGGTGCGCAATTAACTTAGTGGGCGCCCAGATAGGAAACAAGTACCAAAAACTCTTGCTGTGACAGTGGTTCCATTAACGCTAGGTGCAAACTGAGCAAAATATCAGCCATTCACTCAAAAGGTCAATATCTTGATATCCAATCAGTGGGTGTGTAGCCCTAATATGTGTGCGACCGACGTTGTTCAGACATGTGCCGTCAGCCATGCAGCACCGCTGATGTATCTGTAGATATAGTGGCATCTCATCTGGCTAAGTGCATGGGCAGTTATGCACTTGCTACTTACTGCAAGGGCCACCAAGAACTGTCATCTCTGACAAGTGTGTATGCACTTACCAATTGTCCGATTGGTAGGAGGGCACCCACTCACAGTAAAAGTTTATCGCTAGGATCAAACTTGCGATAAAGTATAAATGTTCAAGTATAGGAAGCTCATGAGTGATCCGAGGGGCCTTTCCAAGGAAAATGTAGCTTATAGGCTACATTTGCTAATGTCAAATAAAGTGATCATGATGAAGCTCTGAAAGTAGAGCGTTTTAGAGCTCGCTAAATTACTGTGGTTCGTTGTCCTCAGAAAATTTGGGGGTTCATTAAGATTTTTTTTTGTTTATTGTTTTACATTAGTTTATTGCTAAATAGCACTGTTAGTAACGATTGCCTTAATTAGGGAGAAAAAATATTTTTTGTATTTTGCTTTGCAGTAAGTATCAATAACACAAGTTTTGTTTGTGGACAGAAATTTAAATTAATTATTTTGGATTTTCTGTTTTTATGCTTGTTTTTCCGTCTTAAATATAGGTAGTGAAGATGATTGTTGCTTATTAATTGAGTTATATTAAGTTGTAATACTGTATTTCCCAAATTTCTTTCCTCATAAACCAATTATATAACTCTACGGTACACTTTAGTTTATCTGCAGGTGAGCAGTGCTTGCTAATATGACCATGCAATTATTGCTGATAAATTATGCAGTACGGCAGTCGTTTCATTAATGCATTTCATTTGCCCATTAGCTCTTAATTCAACAGCCTCCCAGTGTATTGCTTGATGATGTGCTGTGCTCAGATTTAACAGCCAAAAGCTCAATACATTTCCATCTCCCCTCATTAGGGAGCATTACAGTGCATGCTGTGGAATGCTAAGTTATTGTAAGGAGCAAACACCAGACTTTGAACACAAATACTATGTCCCCAGTTGGATTACCTGGCAGACAAGTGATACTAGACTGGGAACTGCTAGCCTAGGATGAACCAAGCCGTGTATTCAACAAAATGTATAAATAAAAGGCGTTTATAACATTTTAACAGTTACAGCGCTGCAAACAATTGTTCAATTATAATTAATTTAAGCTACAGTATGTGATGAGCAAAATTTTGGGAAAATGTTACAGAAATAAAGTTTTGTTTGAAACAGTCGTACGATGTAACCTTCAACATTTACTTGGCTTCAGCATCCTGTGAATTCTTTCTGACACTGTTTTTGTAGACTTAAATTTTGCAGAATTTTAAATCCAGATTGATGACTGCAAACAGTTCTATGATACGGTATGGATGGTGCACACCTGTATCCACATTCACCTTTGATCAAATAGCATCAATAGCCTTATAGCTATATAGCCAGGCCAAGTACCTTTCTCTTTAAATATGCATCTTAGCTGTAAAGTGATGCAACAGAAGAACAATAGATACTAGGGCCACATTAATTACATTATTGACTTCCGAGTGCAACCAAGGGCGGGATGTAATGCGTTGCGAGTTTGGTAGCCAGGGGGGGAAAAAACACATTTTACTCTGCCCTCATGTTTAAGGCAATCATGTATTTCAATAGTGTATACATTTGTGTTTGGCTGCCATGTTTGTCGGCAGCCAAACACTTCCAAACATGAAGCCTGCACACATCAGTGAGATCTGTGCAGTGCTTCTCATGTCACTAAATTGTAATAAAAAAAATAGAAAAAAATATGATGTAGGCTCCCCTGCAACCATAATCAGCCCCAAGCTCTTTGATCTGGTCCTGGTTACAAAAATACTGGTGAAAATTTCGTAGGGTTACCCTGTATTTTGAGAACCAGCACCGAAATCTCGGACAGGTCCTTGTTTCAAAAATACAGGAACAAATATGTTACTAAAGGGTAGAAAAACTAGAAATAGTAAAGAATCACCAACACACACACAGGAAACATAAAAAAAACCTTGCTAAGGGAAACGGGGGTCAATAGACTGAAATGCTTACTGGCCAATGCAAGAATCCTGGCAGACAGCTCAATGGTTGAGCTTGAATCTTTGGCCTCAAGGGACCACTAAGATATAATTGCTATAACAGAGACAGGTGTAACGAGAAACATGATTGGGCTTTAAACATGGAGGGTACACTTTTTTCAGACAGAAAATATAGAAAATATAGGGTAACTAGGAGAACGGGGGTATTTTCCTTTATGTAAGATCAAACCTTAAACCATGTTTAAAGGTATGCTTATAGAGGCAAGCTACAAACCACCTGACCCTGAAATTAAAGAAAGGAATGAAGCACTACTTCTAAAGCAAATAAGAAAATCAGCAGATCAGGGGCAGCTACTAATTTTGGGGGATTATAACTATCCAGGTGTAGACTGGACTTCAGCTAAATGTGTTTTCATGAAATCAGTAGGAAACACCTACTAGTAATGGGCCATTTGGACTTAGTACTAATAATGTGGACTTAGTATCGGATACTCAAGTAATAGAACATATGGGAAACAGTGATCACAAAATGGTTTCACTGGAAATTGGTTTCTGTAAACAGCAATAAAGGGACCATCTAAAATACTAAACTTTCGGAAAGCTAACTTTCTATTAAAGATAAAGATTGAGATGCTTTATTTAAGAGAAAAAACACTGAGGAAATGTGGAAAACTTTTAAAAACACCAACACACCAAGGAATACTTTATATGCTGGTTAATTAGGGGCAATGCAGACGTCCCAAAAGCCGTGTCCAGTGTTTAACCAAACACTCTAGTGCTTGCAGCAAATGCAGGCAAAGAAGGAGGTAGTAAATGTAAACCCAATAGGAAGCTGATATTTCACCTGATGAAATATGTAAACGTTTGAGAAGCTTATCATAATTGATTTTATTTCAGATGGAGCGGAGATCGTGGAGTGAGATATTTCTTACACATTAGCAGGTTCGTCCTCCTGAGAGTGACTCTATTGAATTACACGGGCAGCCTCTGTGAACCAAGAATGGATTACAATGATGTAAGGGAATGTATCCATAAAACAATAACCTGTATATAGTAGTGTTTACTACAATACTTATGGTGCCATCTACTACTTCCTATGCCATGCCATACATGAAAGGGGTAAAGATTAGAAGTAGGGGGAAAACTTAACTGGAAGCCTTCAGGATTCTGGACATCTTTTGTGGCCATCAGTTTTATCTTGTTTGTGAAATCACAAAGTTGCAAGCTAAAATGGGAGGAACTTGGTGGATTAGGAGAAGCATATGCAGGTAAGGTACACTTATGTGCCTCTTGTACTGAATCAAAGACAACTGGAATAATATTTAGCTGAATTAAGTTCTTAAATTAGATGTATAGAGAGCGCATTCATGAGCACAACAGAGTATTTTATCCTTTATTAACTTGTCCTCTTGATATTGGAAGCCATGCCCAAGCCTACACTTCTACGGGAGAGCTCTCGCCCCTTCCAGATGCACCTTATATGCTAATGAGCTTTTACCCCAATGGAATGAATCCATCTATATGTCCCCTTAATTTTCCAAACTGACTTTTATTGTATTTTAAAATACAAATACAGGTTGAGTATCCCTTATCCAAAATGCTCGGGACCAGGAGAATTTTGGATAATGGATTATTCCGTATTTCGGAATATTTTAATATTTTAATTATGTATTTTGAAGTATCTTGCATGTATGCTGTATAAACACATAATATACACACAAATATATTTTATTACCACATAAAATACACACAAATATATTTTATTTGTTCAAAAAACAAGGTTTCAAAACATGAAACAAAATTTGTGTACTATCTCAGATATTGAATTTGAATGCCAAGCAATCATTTTCTTGCACATATATAGTGCCAGTTACATATCATGTCACCAGTAGTGCTGTTACATATGTCCCCAGTGAGTTTTTAGCAAAAAAAAAAAATTTCACTTTCTGGAATGTATGGTTTTCGGAATAATTCGGATAACGGATACTCGGATACGGGATACTCAACCTGTATTTGAATATTATTACTAACTTTTTATTGGGTCCAATCATCGTCACTTAAAATGATTTTGAGCTGCTTAAGAACTCAAATTGAATTCTACATAACTAACAGTCATTCATCATGGCTCCTATACATGAGTGTCACTTCCAAAAAAACAGCAATTTCTGCAGAGACAGTTTTTCGGAATAGTGAAGCTTTTGTATTATGGCCCTAACTTAAATATACCTATATTCCTATCTATCTAACACAACCAACCAGCTTCAGCACCCATTCCACAGCCAACTCTGCCAGCACTGTCTGTTACCCCCGCCCCATCAGACCTGCAGCTCATCACTGTCTTTTATATCCTTCTCAGTGTCGCAGGTCCACCTGGCTGTACAGTTTGCTGTTGGTGTCACTGTCTTTCAACACCCACCAGCTTTTCGAGCTGCTACCCCCCCCCCTCCTCCACCACCATCACCACTCTGCACTGCCACTCTTTTGAGGTGTGTTTCTGGGAGCCTTGAGTCACCAAAATTGAAAAGACACCTGTCTTAGGTAAGAGAACACAACAGATCTCTCTGCTGCCCAAGCAACCCAGGAACAGTCTCTGTAGTGCATATTTTGTTATACAGGGGAAAGAGGGGGGGATCGCTTCACCCAAACATGAGAGAGGCTTGAGGAACAGAGGAGTGATATGTAGTTGAGTGAAATACTTCTGCTATCACCCTGCTGGCCACCTCCACCTCCTATTGTACCACCTCTCTCTCTATCTCCAGTGATCAGACACCTGGACTCCTCAGTAATGCAGACTCCTCCTCTCTTGTAGCCCAGACCCTCCTCTGCAGTGACTCCTTGTGGAGTCCTCACAAGCTAAACACTGAAGGCACCCCCTTTAAGGTGTCCACAAGCACTACAAGCATCCCCTTTAAGGTAGCCAGAAAATAAGGGAGGCAACCTTTCCTTGCCCAAGCCAATAGCAAATAGCTTAGTGGGCGCCCACTTAACATAGTACTGTATTACCTGTAACACTCCTGTATTACATTGAAAGGCGTGCTACAGCTATTCTTTACAGACCAGGATATTATGGGCAATGGTATACAACAGTATGGCTGCAGTGATGGCACATAGATAGGTAATTGTGCATGGGTAGATAGAGACAGTGTAGACTTGGGTGGCCAGTCCCAGAATCGGGGACCGGGGATCCAGGGATTTGGCCCCAAAATTGCCAGGATATCGGGATTAGACTGTGCATGGGCAGTCTAATGCCGGGTAGCATCTGAGCACCCGCCACCACCTGCCAGCGGGCACCGGGCACCCCCATTGCACCAATGATGTCTGCCCTGCTCCCAGCCACCTGCCCATGTAAGTAAATCTGCGGGCCGGGCAATGTGGAGGGACTGGATGTGTTCTTTTTTAGGGATGCCAATCTCGGGGGTCCTGGGAATCCCGGGATTGAAAAAGATGCCCTGGGAATGGCATCCCTAAAGGAGACCAACAATTTTTCAAACCTAGCCAGAAGAGTTTTGCAAATATTTAAATATAATGTAAAAAGATAAATCATTAAGAATGACTAATTGCCATATTTTCTCTTTATGTTTTCATGATCCTATTATTTTATTGTCTTATACTGTAAGGTTAAATGTACACATTTCACAGGATATCAGAGATGACAGAAGAACGTGAAGCGTACTTTATATACTTTCTATTTACATTTCTTTCATGAATCAACATACGCTATTCCATGAACCCTACAGTACATTACTGCATGTGTTTTTATTTATTTAAATGATCTTGGTTATGAATAAAATAATTACTCATATAAATAGAAAAAAATATATATCTGGAAAAAAAATCAAGGTGATATAATTCCCAGAATGCAAAGCATGTTTATATCCATCTTTTTCAATGTTTCTCTTAGACCCTTGTAGACGCTGGCAAGAAAGGGGTTAACAAATGCTTGCAATCTGACTTACCCTATACATGAGCATTGAATGATCCTAGTTTACTGTCAGCTGTGTGATATGGAATAACTTTGTAACCATGCAAGCATGAAAAGGCAGCGGATACAAGTCTTCACCCCTTGCAAGTTTGACATTACACAGCAGAAGCAGGAATTAAATTAGAGTGAGAGGTTGGAAATCTGACAGCAACCTGATCTGTAGCCACTAATTATAAAGTCTCACTCTCACCAAGTTGACATGAATGTTAGGCTAAATTAAATGTTGGCTAATTAGCCATCATACACAGGACTTCAAAGCAGAAGTGTCTACACATTATTTAGCATAACTAACGAAAACTAAAAACACACAAGCCCGGCCCGGTCAACTAGGCTATTAGCGCTATCACATTTTCACTGCATGTCCTGATAGAGTTTACAGACAGCTTAGCTGATTCATACATTGGTGCAAACTGGGATGCAACATTTGCATAGACCTAATTAATACCTCCAAAAATTGGCTTTCTGGTAATCCAGACAATGGGTGTAGCCGTGACGCTTTTGGGGTAGGACCATAGCAGTTTTGCTGTTGCCATGTCCGCCAAAGATGTGTACAGTCTTCAAGAACATGCTGTAGCCTCACTTTAGTGCCAATTTACAAGCACATATCATGTGTTCTTGATTGACCTTTTCTTCCTTCCTTCCGTCATCAAGAATGCCCAACGTTTTCATGGGGACACCCATAAAACATTGGATGTTCCCCTTCTCCAGGCTGATGTTCGCCCCCTCCCCTACCTTTGCGTACACCATGGCGAGTGTGATACTTGCCGAAGGCATACATGCATGCGCATCCCTTGCACCATCGGAACAGGGCAGAATTTCCCCCGTTCCGAGACAAGAAGAATCAGGCCCTGAATACTCGTCATCATGATGATAGCCCAGATAATGAGCATGTCAGAATTATAGATGTGCAGTCCGTCCTGTATATATCCGATCCCATCCGAATTTTGCAGATCTGAACTGAACAAATCCCAGATTGTGAAAATAACATGATTTTAGCTGTTTTTATCCATTTTCAAGAAATTCAAGAGCCAAGATTCTGTTTTTTTTAATCCAAATTCAGGACCAAAACACTTATGGTGGTTTTGTAAAGCCAGAAACATGATGATGGAATTAGACCCAAAACCGAAACTGGGCACATCTGTAGTAAAAACTGCATATTTATTAAGCCAGATACAGGTAATCAACCCCTAACTGTCATGTTACAGCATGAGTTTGGAAAATGACAGTTATGAGCCGATTGGCTGGTGAATAATCACTGGAATCTTTATCACTTCACCAGGATTAATGAATCCGAATATTTTCAGCAATGTTTTCATCAGCTATCAGTATTAAACTAACTTAACCTAAAGGGTTTGTATTTTGCAATTTACTAAATATTGCACCAGTATTATGAATAGCCCCAAATCCGTGATTTCTTATATCTCTACTGTAAGTAATTTAGCAGCATTCCTACTGCTTTATGTGATTGGGATGGAAATGTTCTTTTTGCAAACTAGTGTGACCTGGCAGGTCTTTGGGGTCAGCACCGTTGCACAAATTTAAGAAGGATGATTGGTATGAACTTTCATTGGGACTGTAATTATGTAAGTAAGAAAAAAAAATGAAAATTTCTGTTTTCCCTTTCCCAGCAAATTAGCAGAAAGATATGTTGACAGGGCAATCCCCGAGGCCTGCTGAATGCTTGTGATGAAAAATATTTCAGTATACTTGAAAGTCAAATGCCTTGATTGCTCACAATCACACAAAATACAGGGGTTGGAAATACACAACACAAGTCTTTAAAGAAATTGTTCTAAATAAGGAGATGTTCCCCATAATAATATTGCCCATAATTAATTTAAAATGGGATTTAGTTTCTTATTGAGCGTATAGCAATATTGGTGGATATGATGGCCTGTTTATTCATCACTGCCTCATTACCATGGGAACACCCAGCAATGAAATGCTGGGCGTTCCCATGGGCGGGTCCATCCGCCACCGCGCCCCCCCCCCCCCCCGCCCGCACTATTGGGTGTGAATAGGACAGCGAACTTGCAGCGAAGGGACCTGAATAAGGTCCATTGCACTTCTGAAAGACACTATTTTTCCATATTAGCAATTTAATTATAATTCCTTATTGCTGCGTAACATGACAATAATAAAAAAGAATCAGTGCGACAACAAGGCACTAATCATATGTGTCACAGAAAGGGCCCCATGGCCACAAAATGCAGAATGTAATGTATCACGGATGAGGCAAGCCTTGCGACTGAACATTTGGCAGGTGGCATTCTCATGAATACAATGTAAGGGTGTTTGCATATAATTCAGACCAGCAAGTATGTGCAAATACACCTGTTATGGGTTGTGTCTTTTCCCCTCCTTGTTGGCAGGTGCAAATACACAATGATTTTTCCACAGCTTTTCCACAGACAGGCAGTTCATAAATGAACATCAGTAATTACCAGCAAGTCGCAGGTCACAAAAAGGTTTATAACACATCGTTGTAGCCAGAGGTGTAAATTCTCCAGAGACCACTGAGATCCTGAACAGTAGCCACCCCTTGGACTGTCACCTGGGCGACTAGTTCACCATCAGGATCCCTGCCCCTTCTGTCTGACAGGTGTCTACAATCATCTTGCGGTTTACTAGACTTGGTCAAATGGAATAACTGGGCTTGTTTCATTCCAACAACCCTGTTGTTCTTTATCCATTCCAGGTATATTTTTGCTGCACCCTTTTTTATGTACACAATTTTTTGTATAAATTTTCTCAAATTTTGCTAATGACTCATGCATCGTGCCCAAAGGTACTAAATCTCTATTTATATAAAATCAATTGGTAATCTCATCACCGGCATGAACAAATTTATGCCTTTTACACAGTAACGCCTGCTGCCAAGAAAAACCACTTCTGAGAACTAAAATGTTTTAACTAAACTAAACTAAACCACTTGGCTGAAAGTTTTCACAAAACCCAGTTCTGCTAGGGCCAAAGCCATTCCGCTGGTCAAGTCTTAGTCCATTGGTCAAGCCTTTTAAGAAAAATATGTTTAATGCCTGTATCTTAAGAAGTGCATGTCACATACATACAACATTAGCACCGTGACTAGCAGAATGGTCAAAAAAAAGTTTCAACATTTTCCTGGTAACTAACATTTCTCATGGCCACAGTCCCAGTAAAGAGCAATTATATTTATTTTGCAGCTGATCGCAGCAGCCGAAGATCACACTTTCAGGTTCTGTACCAGCTGTGTTTCTGCTCATGTCCAACCAGAAGTCAGCACTTAGGCCAAAATAGAATAGAACAGCAAATAAGGTAGATTCGGGAAGAGGCCCATCTGTGATTTTAGATTTCTCTTTCTGTGGATGCTACTGACTTATGGCGAGATGTACTAAGCTTGAAAAGTGAAAAAATGGAGAATGATAAACCACCATCCAATCAGCTCCTACCTGGCATGTCACGGGCTGTGTTTGGAAAATGTCAGGAAGGAGCTGATTGGTTGGTGGTTTATCACTCTCAATATATCACCTTTTAAGCTTAGCATATCTCGCCCTTAGAGAGGTAAATATTAATAAGCACATCTGCAATTCCAGTCTTGGGTGATATGCATATTGTGTGACCTGGCAAGACAGAATGAAACCCAATGGTTACCTGCTTTAAAATGAGAGTAATGGTGCAAGGGGTGTGAGGTAGGTATTTGGATGTGTACTGGTTAGTAGAGTAGAAAAAATCTGTAAAATATCAAGGCACAAAACCATTCATCTCCTTGATGAACTAATTGTGGAGCTCAACAGAGGGCATTGTAGAGGCATGATCTTTTATGACCACAAGAGTGATCTGCAACAGCATGCGAGTAATAACCAACTGAAAGCTACTTCTGGTGCGGAAGCGCAGTCCTGTACCACTGTGTTTGAGTAGTTTGCACAATTTTTGTGGACGTCCCTGGAAGATGAGGAGAGCTGGAGATAACCTATGTCTGTCAACATCAAGGACAACATTGGATTTGTGTGGGACATAGTTGAGGTGGATGTCATGGTTACCATGACAAGAAGATAGTTAACTCATTGGGATCCCTCATTAAGAAGAAGATAATCAACTCATTGGGATCCCTCTGCTTATACGTCATGCAAAGCTGGGTTGGAGTAAGATAACTTCATGCTGAGTGACTCGTCAGCTGATTAGGGAGCAGAAGGAGGCTTGGGTGACTTAGTGCTATAACAGTGGTGCAGAATCCTAAATCTACAGTGTTATCTCCGATACCCAAAAAAAAGTTGACCCAGTGGACCCCAGTTGAAGGTGCACCACCACAATAGTTGTGGTGTGAATGCATCATGGCTAAGCAGATGGCATCTGTTTTTGTGCCCATAACTAGTCATGTTGCTACCACACCACTCATGTATGGTATGCCAACCAATGCCTGCCGCATCAAATAAAAACCGATAATTCACTTAACCAGATTGATAATTATTGTTTGAATTGCAAAAAAAAAAAATTGGACTGCAAAAAGTTAAAACTGATTTTTATATTCACAGAGCTGTTCATATAATGTAACCATAAACTACACAATCACAGTTGTCATTTTTAACACTGTCATATCTACAGTGCATTGCTGAAAGAAAACTGTTTGCACTTCTTGCTATGAAATTCTATAGGATATTTGTGAGTAAAATGTCACCTTTTCCTAGCCACCTCTTTCATACTTTGACATTGCACCTTTGGTTTCAAATGGGTTAAGAGGGAACGCCATTTTTCAAAAACAAAGCTTTTGATCATCAAAATACACCCTGAAATCAACTTTAACACATCTGTTTCCACTGAGTGGCTCCAAGAACACAGAATCTCTAAATATGCTTTAGATAATAAAAAAAGAGTTCACAAGGTTAGATATTCAGCGAGATATGCAGTGATGCCACTATTATGGTGTAACGGGGCACAAGGTAAAAAGGCCATAAGATTAACCAGCCCGGTCTTTAATGTATAAGTACATGGGATCAGTACCAGCTTGACACTGTTTTTATTAGGTGTTTAGAAGAAAAACGTAATTTAACCAAGATGCTAATGGTCCTGTGAATACTGACATATATTCAGTGTGACCTTGCCATTTCATTTCGTTTCACACAACGCACATTCATTACTGTTGTTAATGGTCTCAAAAATACAAGTTGACATATTTTTGCAAAATTAATAGCTACATGAAAAACTATAATGGAAAGTAAAAGAAAAAAAAAAGTAAAAAAAAAAAAAAAAAGTTGATGGTGTCCAGTTTTATTTCATTAAAAGAATGACTTTAAGCTGCACGACATATTAGACTTTAAACTGTTTTGTCACGATGTGACCAAAACTTTAATTTGTTCCTAAGTGAAACCACTTGCACCTAACTGCTTTCTCAATCTGGCCTTTTTCCCTGCAAGAAGGCAAATATAGTCAAATCCCCTTTATTACTTCTTATTAGAGGGTAACCTAATACCTTTTGACAAGCTGAGCGGTTGTAACAGGCGGCTGTTAATACCTCCACATGTCTTGTTTAGAATAAAAACATCCATGAGAACAAGCCATGTTGCTGTTTCTTAGAAGAATCACACGGCTTCCACACCGAGTATTCGTTTCTATTCACAGTTAATTTAGCATAGTAATTCCCCAATGCCTCCTGCCATACCAAACACCAGCTCATTAGATGCAATATCCGACTTTACATGTTGTATCACAGAAGCGCCAGCACTTAAAAAGTAATTAAACTTTAAACAAACATCTTCAACCTTTGGTAACATCCACTTTTTTGTTTTTGTTCTCAGTTGACAATGCCATGAACTTCCAGAGGGCAATTTAGGGAAAAAAACAACCTCCACACACCTCCCAGCACTTACGGCCAGTATCTTACCAAGCCGGTCATCCTGTTTGCATTAGAAAACTAAATAGTTGAGGTAATGTGTGTCCAGTGGGAATTAGACTTGCAGATCTTTTTACAAACGAGTAATGTGGTAAGAATATCTGTCCAATGGGGTGTCTTATTGATATACCCCAGGCCTGTCTGCTTGTCACAGCTGTCGGTTCAACGACTTGCACTTACACTGCAGTGCTTTCATTACGAAAATAGAATTTGGTGTCCTACGAGCGGTTACATTACTAATGCTAAATATTTAATTCCCGTGGGCTCTAATTATGGTTGAGCACTGGCAACACGGGTTCTGCTTCTTAATAACAACTGTAAAAGCAGTTTGAGCATTTTTCAATTAATTAGATACATAGGATACCAGTAACCCCTTTGTCAGTCTGCCCTCCAGGACCTTGACTAATTTGTGTGGAGTAGAACGTTTGTGAAATGAAGTGCTGTGTTCATCCGGTAAAGCACAGTGTGTGTGTGATGGTCTGGGTTTGCAGCTGCAATGCCATTTTCAAAAAATATATTTTTTTATGATAACAGAGTCTAATAGGGAGAGAAATATATTTGATATTCTGAAGGTCTGGTTCTCTATGACCTGCCTTATCAAATATAGGGGCAGATGTATTAAACCTGGTGAAGAGATAAAGTGGAAGGAGATAATTCACCAGCCAACTGTGTTTGAAAAATGACAGTTAGGAGTTGATTGGCTGGTGCGTTATCTCCTACCACTTTATCTCCACTTTATCTCCTTTATCTCTTTGCCAGGCTTAATACATCTGCCCAGAGCCATCCGTAGGCATAGGCAAACTAGGCAATTGCTTAGGGCATTTGCCTTAGCCTAGGGAGAGCTAAGCTAACACTGGTGGTCCACGGGGCATCTGATGGTAAGCGCTGCAGCTGACACCTATAAGCTGCCAGCGGTAGCTCTGACCCGGGGCAACGCTGCTGGTCCTGCCCAGTGCCGGGTATCTCAGAGTGGGAGAATGGGGCTCTAGGCTGCCCCAAACAAATATGGCCACTGGTTCAGGAGGAGGTCTGCTGTTTATGCCCAGCAGCAGCTGGGCCATCCCAGTGGAGGCTCCTCCTCCACTGGGATGGTCCCATAGCCCCTTCGGTTGCTTCCCTCTAGTCAGACTCTCTCATGCTTATCCCCGGAAGCCTAATGAGTACTTCCTGGTGCCTGAGCTGTAGCACCGTGTGTAGTGAGACTGGGAGCCGCCAGAGGAGAGAACAGAGGTCAGTGGTGGGATTAGCCTCAACTCCCACGCGCTGCAGCCTGACGGAGAGAAAAAAATACCTATTTTTTTTACCTGTGCCAGACCAGCGCTTGGACCCTCTGTTAGGGAGTTGTGCCGCTGTGATATCATGGTGAGCTCACTGTCCAGGAGGGGGTAGCCTGTAGCCTTGTTGAGTCTGGATGCTGTGTGTAAGAAGAAGGGTTTGTCATGTGGGAGGAGTGGAGGTTGTCTGCATATATATAGCATGTGTTCTGTCAGTGTGAGTGAGAGATGTCAGCAGGGGATACATGCAGTATTCACGGTGCTGGCGGTCAAAAGACCGACCCTGGTATCCCAATACAAAGAATCCCGTCTGGGGCTCCATAGGTGCACTAACCTCCCCCCTAATCCTCCCTTGCAGCAGTAATATAGTGTAGGGTATAGACAGGTCAGTAGTGTAGTGTAGTATAGGGTATAGATGGGTCAGTAAAGTAGAAGCAGGTATAGAGGGCTCAGTAGTGTAGTTGTGTGTATAGTGGGGTCTGTAGTATAGGGTATAGAGGGGCCAGTAGTGTAGTTGTGTGTATAGTGGGGTCAGTAGTGTAGGGTATAGAGGGGCTAGTAGTGTAGTTGTGTGTATAGTGGGGTCAGTAGTGTAAGGTATAGAGGGGCCAGTAGTGTAGGCTATAGAGGGGTCAGTAGTGTAGGGTATAGAGGGGCCAGTAGTGTAGTTGTGTGTATAGTGGGGTCAGTAGTGTAGGGTATAGAGGGGCCAGTAGTGTAGTTGTGTGTATAGTGGGGTCAGTAGTGTAGGGTATAGAGGGGCCAGTAGTGTAGTTGTGTGTATAGTGGGGTCAGTAGTGTAGGGTATAGAGGGGCCAGTAGTGTAGTTGTGTGTATAGAGGGGTCAGTAGTGTAGGCTATAGAGGGGTCAGTAGTGTAGTTGTGTGTATAGTGGGGTCAGTAGTGTAGGGTATAGAGGGGCCAGTAGTGTAGGCTATAGAGGGGTCAGTAATGTAGTTGCGGGTATAAGGGGTCAGTAGTGTAGAGTAGAACTAACGCCGGTGCTCGGGGGTACCCACCAAAATCTTGCCTAGGGCATCAAATTGGCTAGGGCTGCCTTTGCACCTGCCCCATAATGCACTGAGAGGATGCTGAGACTCTCACAAGGTTGACCAATACAGGACTGACTGATACAATATATATATATATATATATATATATATATATATATATATATATATATATATATACATACTGAGAAGACAAGACTTAAATATCTATGAAATCCATCAAAATGATATTAAAGGGGTTTCACCTCATGACAATGATAGTCCTCCAAATATGACAGGGGACTGCTAAGACAGCCATTGTAACCATAATACAGATAAGTTCACAGAGGTTCCATTAAAATAGTTGGTGCCAGTTATATTTCGTCAAATACTGCACTACATGTAATCAGATAACCACAGCTTACTGGAGGGGGACCATGGAAGTCCAATATCAAGTCAAAAACAACTACTGTGTTCTAAGATGCAAGATTAATTGTTCTCCCATAATACTGATATCAGAATGTTTGTTAATTATGAATTCCAAACTCTATCTATCTATCTATCTATCTATCTATCTATCTATCTATCTATCTATCTATCTATCTATCTATCTATCTATCTACCTACCTATCTATCTATCTATCTATCTATCTATCTATCTGCTGTACCTGGCTCCGGTCAAGCACCCTTTTAGCAAAAGTACAGGTTAAGTATCCCTTATCCAAAATGCTTGGGACCAGAAGAATTTTGGATAATGGATTATTTCGTATTTCAGTATATTATTATATATATCAATGATGTATCTTGCATTAATGTTGTACAAACGGGAAACGGTCATCTGTCAGATCAGAATTAGGTCGACAGTCATTAGGTCGAACCCGGTCGAACCCGGAAGGTCAACTGGCCCCAAGGTCGACAGGGTTAAAGGTCGACATGACTTACTGTCGACATGGGTTTAGGTCGACAGTCATTAGGTCGACAAGAGTTTTTCACTTTTTTTTGAGCCGACATGTGCCGACAGGCGGTATTTCATGCCCTACCATCCACTAGCGCATTGTGGGAGAATAAAATAGTGCCGTACCCGAAGCATTGCGAGCGAAGCGAGCGATGCGAGGGGCTGCGGTTCAACTCCAACTGCGTCCATGTCGACCGTGTCGCCATTCGAGTAAAAAAAAAACAGTGAAAAACTCATTTCGACCTAATGACTGTCGACCTAAACCCATGTCGACCTTGGCCCATGTCGACCTTAAGTCATGTCGACCTTGACCCATGTCGACCTTTAACCCTGTCGACCTTGGGGCCAGTCGACCTTCCGTGGTCGACCTAATGACTGTAAACCTAAGTCTGTTCTGACAGATGTACCGCTTCCGTACAAACACACCAAACACATGAAATACACACAGATATAGTTATATATTTTTGTGTATAAAACAAGGTTTCAAAACATGAAACAAAGTTTGTGTACTATCTTGCACTGAATGTGAATGCCAAGCAATCATTTTCTTGCACATATTTAGTGTCAGTTACATATCATGCCCCCAGCAGTGCCAGTTAAATATCATGTCCTCAGTAGTGCCAGTTACATATCATGTCCCCTGTAGTGCCAGTTACATATCATGCCCCCAGTTGGGCCAGTTACATATCATGTCCTCAGTAGTGCCAGTTACATATCATGTCCCCAGTAGTGCCAGTTACATATCATTCCCCAGTAGTGCCAGTTACATATCATGCCCCCAGTAGTGCCAGCTACATATCACGTCCCCAGTAGTGCCAGTTATATATCATGTCCCCAGTAGTGCCAGTTACATATAATGTCCCCAGTAGTGCCAGTTACATATTATTCCCCGAGTAGTGCCAGTTACATATCATGTCCCCAGTAGTGCCAGTTACATATCATGTCCCCAGTAGTGACAGTTACATATCATGCCCCCAGTAGTGACAGTTACATATCATGCCCCCAGTAGTGCCAGTTACATATCATGTCCCCAGTAGTGCCAGTTACATATCATGTCCCCTGTACTGCCAGTTACATATCATGCCCCCAGTTGGGCCAGTTACATATCATGTCCTTAGTAGTGCCAGTTACATATCATGTCCCCAGTAGTGCCAGTTACATATCATTCCCCCAGTAGTGCCAGTTACATATAATGTCCCCAGTAGTGCCAGTTACATATTATTCCCCCAGTAGTGCCAGTTACATATCATGTCCCCAGTAGTGGCAGTTACATATCATGTCCCCAGTAGTGACAGTTACATATCATGTCCCCAGTAGTGACAGTTACATATCATGTCCCCAGTAGTGCCAGTTACATATCATGTCCCCAGTAGTGACAGTTACATATCATGCCCCCAGTAGTGACAGTTACATATCATGTCCCCAGTAGTGCCAGTTACATATTATTCCCCCAGTAGTGCCAGTTACAGATGTCCCCAGTAGGTTTTTAGCAAGACAATTTTTTTGCTTCACTTTCTGGAATATATGGTTTTCGGAATAATTCGGATAAGGGAAACTCAACCTGTACTGTCATTACCAAGAGATTTTCTCCTAGGCATTGTAAAATCGTAAAACAAAAATTAACTGGTTTTTGGGCCTTCTGATCGATATGGTTTGTAATATTGCTCAGTGTCTATGCTCAGTATTGCTAATGTGCGCACTCACACAGGTTGTTAAGGACATCCCCCTTGCCACGGCGCTCAATAATGACTGCATGTACAGCCGGGGACCCGATGACGTCACTTTATGATATTGTTAGCAATATTGTTCTGTGTGTATGCAGTATATCAGTTGTGGGAAATCTTTGAATTTATCATTTGTAAATTATATTGTCTAGTGAGTATGGGGTGTTAGCCTTAATTTTGCCTGGGAAAATAAGCTGCATAATGGTGAAAAGTGCATCACAATCAATGCAGTGGTTTCAGAATTCATCTCAATCAAACAGACTTTCTCATTTACAAGATACTAGCGACCTGCCAAACTTCACACAGGAGCAGGAGCGCCCTTCCACCGTCTGCCACCACCAATGGTCCCCATCACCACCCCGACCCCCCCCCCCCCCTAACCCTGCCCATCTCCCTGAAGCGGAGATAAGCAGGGTCCCACCACCCAGCCACCGAGAGACTGTGACTACACGCATCTCAGTCTGATGGAGTCCCTCGCCACCGGCTCTCGCCAGCAGGGACGTTCTGGCGAGAGCCCAGAGGGGCTCCGTCTGTATAACTGTCATGGGACAAAAGTATACTAGTACAATTTGAGTAATAAATTAAACAGAATAAAATACTTAAACCATTGTAGTAAGTATCAGCCAGAAATATAGAATGAACCCAACAGGAAAAGAAACCCAGAATTAACCAGGAACAAAGATGAAACTAAAAAAAATTTGGCCATGATTCCGACTGTCAGAAACGTTCTGAAAGTTAGAATCAAACATTGAATAACCCCTATTGAACATTTTTTTTTTACATTTTACTTAATAAAGAGATGGAGATTATCCATTGCCATATATAAATCTATTGATAAATCTATCTGACGCGCTGGTAGAAACGCCGCAGAAATAACCTCAAAAGTAGTCAATGTCTACTGCAGTTGAATTGCTTTCCCGACTTTGACCAAACAATATTAAAATGTTTATTAAAGTGCTCCACAAGAAGAGATGTTTTCAGGCCACAACAGTTACATTTGCTATGGGTGAGCCACATGTATACTCTCACACAAGCTGACCATATGTGCACTTAAGACAATCCCTGTGCTTGGACGGACGTTTGTTCTTTTATTTGCTTCACTAAAACCGTCACTACAGGTGAAGGAGGAGCATTCTCCAGTATGAAAAATCAAATGAGCACTTGGGTGTACATCAGGGGTAAAAGTAAGCGGTTACGCAGAGGTACAGCATACCATAAGAAATATGGTGCAGGTATGCCATAGCACCAACCCACTGTGGCACCACAGGGCTCAGGGTCTCTGTCTGCATGGACAGAAACCCAGCAACCCTTCAAAAATGGCTGCCACCTTGGAGGAAACAGATGCTAGAGAACTAATTTGACCCCTATCATCTGTAGGGGAGAACAGCATGCCCAGCATTACCCAAAAGTGCTATATCAATTCCATGTGCATTGATCAGACTCCCAGACTACAGTCAATCTTCCTCTGCCCTGTCATGCCAGGGGTTGGCAACACACAGATGGGACAGTTTCATTCCTATAAGCTCAGAAAAGCTAACCTGGAACCAGCAATTGAGCAGATAGTGGGATGCAACCAGCTACTCAGGATCCAGGAAGCACAGGAGATGGACACTGTTTGTAATCTACAAGCTGAATAACAACTGTAAAGAGACACAGATATAGTTTGCAGCTGGTCAGAAAGCAACACAGCACTGGCAGCTTGGGAGTATCCAAGAAACTCCCTGTATACACATGGCTAACTATGAATTAACCACAGCGTCATTACAGGATGACCTCTTGCTTTTCATTTGGCAGTCATGTGAGAGGAACCAAGATGGCTGTGATGACTGGCCCAGCCACCAGTGCCATGTGGAATGCTGCAGATGCCTCGCATGGCCACAGACAGGACCTGAGCCACCTCCGATAGTCCAGAAACTTATTTGGCAGGAGGGGGGGGGGGGTCCTAGTTATGCCACTGTCCTAGTCAGTCTCATTCAGATACACACTGGTTTGATGGAGAGAAGCTTGAGTGGGTCGGGTTGTCATAGAGCTCACCAGCTGGAGAGTGCACACAGGATGGGAGGAGCAGCAGCATAGGATCCCTTTCAAAATGCTTTTACAGCAGGTATATCGCAGGACTCACTGGAGCCAAGTGGTGCACAACTGTGTACCACTGCATTGCTCTTTGTGTCATCTGCAAAAAGGCATACTTTCACTTCAATACCATTTGCAATGTCAGTTAGAAAGATATTAAAAAGCACTTGTCAAAGTACACATCCCTAGGGTACTCCACTCGTAACATTACCCTCCTGTGAATGCAATCCATTTACTACAACTGTTTTCTATCCTGCAACCAAGATCTTATCCATACAACCATTTTAGTTTCTAATCCTGTGCTTTCGAGTTTATTTAGAAGTCTGTGATGTGGTACAGTGTCAAAAGCCTTACTAAAGTCTAGATAAGCTACATCTCCCACTTTTATCTATTACTTTAGTCACCCAGTCAAAAAAGTCAACAAGGGTGGTTTGACATGATCTCCCCTGAGTAAATCCATGCTTTTTGGTATCCTGTAAATTGCTGGGTTTGCGATAATCTACTACTCTTTCATTTAAGAGTGTTTCCATCACTTTCCCTACTGATATTCTCTGAGGGGAGAAGTCACATACAATGCCCATGGGAGCTTCCAGGGCAGCAGGGAAACACATGATACATCATATGTGTGAGTCGAAGGTCAGACGTGCAGCAGGTCCAACTCAATCCAATACGCATGGAACCGCGCATCGAATTTGATCAGCCATCAAACACCTCTGATTTGGAAACATTTCACCTGATTTCTCTTTTCAATCTTCTAAAATTACAGATGGAGCACCTCTCTTTCATTCTCAGTGCTCGCCAGAACCTCCCCGCTGGCGAGCGCTGGCAGAGAGGGACTCCATCAGACTGGGACGCGCGTGCCTCTCACACGCGTCCCAGTCTCTCTGTAACTGGGCGGCGTGACCCTACCCATTTCCATTGAAGGGAGAGAGGCAGGGTTAGGGGGGTTTCAGGGCGGTGGTGGGGACCGGCGATGGTGGCGGGGGAGGTGGCAGACAGAGGGGTGAGCTCCGTCAGAACAGGGCGCGCAAGCGTCTTGTGCGCACCCCCTTCCGGCGGCTGGTGTATGGAATCCCCAGCCCGTGCAAGGAAGAGGCTGACTCCATCTCTAAGTGAAAAGAAGCCATCGGACAAGTGTATGGGGGCCTTAAGGCTTATTGCTTGCATCTTCCCTGCTCCACTTATGTGCAGTGGTACAATGTTCACACTTTTTGAGTCCTCAAGAATTACTCATGTAGCTAGTGACTGGTTGAATAATTCTGATAATGTTGCTACCAGTCTTTTAGTATCCTTGTATTTATTCCTGGCCTCATTAATTCATCTTCTTTTAGTTTTAAGAGTTCAGTTAGTACCTTCTCCTCTGTAAATGTACTATTTTTTTAAAATATCCCTACTACTTAACTGTGGCCCCTTCCAGTCTCTTTTAGCAGTGAATACTCCAAGCTCTGCCTCTTCCCCTGGCTCTTGATGATGCGCCGCTGCTCCACCCGCCCGCCCCGTTTCTGACGTCCAGGTTGGACCTATGTCTAAATCCCATGTACGACCCGGCATTTTCAATGTGAAAGGGGTATTAGTATTCTCATTCCCCTTTTGTATAAGCTCCTGTCTTGACAAATGTTGTGACTATGGTCTATAAATCCAAATCTCTCCTTATTGCACCACATCCGTTAAGCAAACATTGAAGTTTATGTTGCAATAAATTCTATCTTCCCTGTGTAGTGGCAACACTTCTGAAAAAGTTGAAGTGGTTGCCACCTGCTTCTGAGCAATCCCTAACTTCCTAAATTCATCTTTTACAGCCACGACTTCAGTATTAGTCATTTGCCACTAGGTGGACAATAACATTCACCTCCCCATATTTTTTGCTGTCTTCACAATTCTTAGCTTGCACTATTTACCTCTTGGAGCCCTGGCAATGGTAGTACAGTCCAGATGTGTCCACATTCACTTTTACTCAAAAATATACACAATTGGTTATTATGAAAATAAAATAAAGATGAATTATTGTTTTTTTAAATACATTGTTTTAACTGAGAAACTTGGAACAATTACAGTAATAATTGAGGGATTACTGGGTAAAACACTTCTCTGAGATCTAGGGAGTTACCTTTGGCTGCCCAATAAGGGAGTCATCTACAATACACTTAATAAAGTCTATATATTGGTGCACTCTAGGGTAAGGGGTTAATATGTGTAAGAATGGTGTTGATTAAAGTTAGAACTTGTCCAGGTGTATACAGTACTGTATGTAAGGAAAAATATTGTATGCTGTAGAACTTGAAGGGGTGTTCTTAAATCAGGAACGGGATTTGAGATCCCTCTATTGAATGTAAAGGAAAATCCAAATGTCAAGTTCAGGAGGAAGACCTCTCTGTAGAGAGGTGAGTGGTCCAGATGTGGACTAAAATAGCAATCCATCACTATAATTGTAACAACTCATCCCCTAAGATAATAAGAAAGAGGTGCCATGTCAGGATAATGGGGAAGCAGTGGGGGTATGATCGTAGTAACTCACCCAGATGATTAGATGAATTCAGCTCCTCTGTCACTCCAGTCTGCAAACTCCTGTTGGGAATGATAGTACCTGGAGGCGTGTGTGGGTGAGTGTGGTGTGTGAGAAGGGATAAGGCAAAAGAACACTGTGGTAAAATCCCCCAGTATTTAATAACAGTTATCTTAACAGGTCTATTAGAGGTCAGGTACATCCTGCATACAGTAGCTGTGTTAGTCATATGATGAGTCTATATTTGTGTGCCAACGTGTTAAGTCCTTATTTCACTTCCTCAATGGCATTTTTCAAGACAACTACACCTTTACAAATGGATGCCACAATATAGGTTCAATTAAATATTTATCAAGGGAACTGTGAATTTTAGAAAGAGAATGTTTATCAGAATTGAACCTTGAGCCCAAAAGAGTGTGTTCTTATTTTTTAAATAAAATGTTTAAATACTGTTGCAAGTACGGGAAGCATGAGGCAAACAGATTTTAGAAATAAGAGGTAAGAAATATGGTTAGAAAGCAATGGGAACGATAAGGGATAAAAACGCAAGCATTCAAATTGTTGAAGCTAGAAAAAACTGAAAATTCATTATGGAAATACAAGGAATCTAGCAAAGTATGTTAAAATGAAATCAGGTTAGAACAGATTGAAGTTGAAAAGGAGATTTCTAAAGATAGTAAGTCTAATCCCAAAACCTTTTCCAAGTGCATAAACAATAAGGAGAATAAAACTGATAATATAGAGCCACTAAAATAGAAAATAGAAAAATAATTGTGGAAAGAAGGAGTATGCTGATCTCATGAACTTTTCTATATCTCTGTTCAAAAAAGGTAAATTTTATACCAAAAAAATTGGTTATGTAGCAAAAGCCAGTGTACACCCATATATCTTACCTGAAGTGGTGCAGTTAAAACAAAGGTCCTTATTCAGATCTGATCTCAGTGCAAATTTGTTCTCAAAACCATGTGCACTGCAGGTGGGGCAGATGTAACATGTATAGAGTGTTAGATTTGTGGGAGTTATTTTGTTTCTGTGCAGAGTAAATACTGGCTGCATTATTTTACACTGCAACTTAGATTAAAGTTTCAACACACCCCACCCAAATCTAACTCTGTCTGCACATGTTACATCTGCCCCACCTGCAGTGCACATGGTTTTGCCCATTTTGAGAACAAATTTGTTCTGAGATCAGATCTAAATAAGGGCCTTTGTTTTAACTCAAATTTTAACAAAATGTGTTAGAAAGGAACCAAGTTTAGATAATGACAGAACACTATGGTCCTCTTTTTACTTAAAAATATTGAGCACTACGTTACATACTTACATAGTAGGTGAGGCTGAATAAAGACTTGCGTCCATCTATTTCAACCTATGTTTATAATAGTTTATCCCTTGTTGTATAGTATGTTCTGATATTTTAAAGACAGATTGTGTTACTTATTCGTACCCTTGGATGTTTTTAACCAATAAATGTTTATCCAATCTTATTTTAAACGTATTTATAGTGTCTGCCGACACCACTTCTCCAGGAAGAGAGTTCCAAAGTTTTTTAGTGCAGCATTTATATTATAAGTTTACACCATTTTCAATACACTGAAAGAAAACATACATCAATTTAATGTGATAGGTCATTGTGGCGTTGTAGAAACACTTGTAGCAGTAGCACATCAAAGCCACCATTTTGGAAAAGGCATCACTGGTAGATATTGGGACCTACACTCCGGTATGGTATGCCATATAGAATTCCAAGTGATCCTCAGACTATAACATCTTTACACTTGTTGAATGGCTCTTCTTTTCATGTTTCTGCTAAGAAGACTTGCTCCTTTGTTATCTGTAGACTTTATGTTTATGTTTAACAGTTGGAATACAAATCTAAGAAGTTTCATTATCACCTGGACCTTGATATTTATGATATGTTTTGATAAATATGCTTACAAACAAGATGTTATAACTATGCTTTATATAGGGATGGATTATACTAGGGTATAGTTCCCATTTCTTTTTACATCTTGAAGGAATTCTGGAGCCAAAGTTTAGACCGACCTTGCCACTCTTTTGAAAATCCATTAGGAGAATAAAAAAAACTTGTTTGGGCATTCGATTTAACAATTCCTATTTGTTTTGGTCCACATGCGGAAAGAGGAATAAAAAGTTTAATGAATTATGTAAATGCCAGTGAAATTTTTTAACAGAAAAAGAAAAATAATACACAATTTACCATGATAAGCATTATGGTGGGTATAAAATAATGGCAGTCACCCTGTGTGGACAGTCACAGTCAACAATGTTAATTCTATGTTCGAGGAACCTCACAAAAATTGTGTGTCCTATCTGTATATTGTAGCTGTATACTGAAACATATACAATATAGTGCTGTCGATAATACATTTTAACAATGTCATCTATAATCTACAATTGTTCATTTTCGTATGGCACCAAAAACATTCTATTGTTCTAGAGTAAGACCATGTTGTCCTTAAAATCCCAACATTAAAGAGGATGACAGTGCTGGAATCCCGGTTGCCGGGATGCTGAATGTAATATGCCAGGGTGGGTTAGGGTTATGCCAAGGAAAAGGGATTAGGATAAGACACTAAAGGGGGATTTAGGGTTAGGCTGTGGTAGGGGGGTGGTTTAGAGTTAGGATGAAGGAGGGATGGTTAGGCACTTAGAAGGATGAGTTAGGTGGCGGGGTATTGGTGTACATTTTAGGCATTAACGGGGAGGGTTAGGGCAGTGGTGTAGCTGGAAATTTTTCTCCCCCCAGCCAAAAGAGTTGCTGGCACCCCCATACGCACACCCCCAACAAAAAAGTTGCACATAACTATGGAGTGCCCATTCCAAGAAGGGTGTATCTCACTGCAAGGCACATGGTCTTGCCACACACCGGAATTACTTTATTACCAGTTATTTATATAGCACACATATTCCGCAGACCTTTGCAGAGAATATTCGAACATTCACATCAGTTACTGCTCCAGTGGAGTTTACAATCTATTTCCCCTTCCACATGTACATGCACACACAGACATTCTAGGGTTAATTTTGTTGGGAGCCAATTCATCTACCAGCATACTGTTAATAAATAAATAATAAATATCTTTAGAAGTGGGAGGAAACCAGAGTACCTGGAGGAAACCCATGCAAGCACAGGGAGAATATACAAACTTTGCACAATTAGTGCCATGGTGGGAATCTAACCCATGACCTCAGCGCTGTGAGGCAGTAATGCTAACCATTTCACTGTCTGTGCTGCCCATAATGCTCATTCAACAATATGCAACATACCATAATTCCCATTATACATTATGCCCCACACCATAATGTCCATTACACATTATACCACACACCATAATGTCCATTAAAAATTATACCACACACCATAATGCCCCTTACACAATATGCCAAATGCCATAATGCCTCTTACACAATATGCCACACATCATAATGCACCTTTCACTTTATGCCACAAACCATAATGTACCTTACACAAAATATGCCTTAAACCATAATGGCTATTACATATTATGCCTTAAACCATAATGGCTATTACATATTATACCACACACCGTAATGGCCATTTCAGAATAGGGCAGACACCGTATTACCCATTGCACATTATGCCACACACCATAATGCCCATAGCACACTATGCCACCCACTGTAATGCCAATTACTCCACAATGTAATGCCCAGTGCACATTATACCACACACCTCAATGCCAATTACAGAATTATTTTATACAGTTATAGTATGCCCTTGCACTCAGCCTGCCCTTATTCATCAAATAATAAACATTTAGAGATTGGTAAAGATAAAAGTTTATCTTCTCCTATGGATCCTGTCACACCAGGTGACAACAGATGCCCTTCCTATAATGTAATTTATATTAATGTATAACATCAGAGAAAGCACACACACTACTGGCATCATAACCCTTCTGGATGTTTCATAACTGCTGCTGCCGGAGATAAGCATGGGCTGCAGGTTCTTCAAGCCTGCACCCCAATTGCAGGCTCTGCTGGGCTGGCTGGGAGTGGACAACGCTGCCTGCGGTTCACTCGGAAGGATGGAGGGAGAGAAGGCGGCGCCCAGCTACAGGGGCCAGTTGCTGTGCCTAAATAGGTGGCAGCTCCCGTGACTGCCTGTCAGACCTGGCGCTCCCCTAAGCCACTGCGGAGTCTGCAGGCCCATTGTTGCGCCACTGGTTTAGGGTCAAGCTGCGGGAAGGGTGGACAATTAGGGTTAGGCTGCGGGAAGGGAGGGTTAGGGGGAGCCAGGGGGAAAGTAGGTATACTTACCTGGCCCTTGTCGATATTCCCTCCTTTGGGATGCTGGTGTTGGTACTGACTCCTGAAAACCCTTCTGCCAATATATGTGGGTTTGTGGAATTGCACATACTGTGTTTACAGTAAATGACAATAAGTAACATGATAAAACAAGGAAAAAGTAACAACTTAATCCTGCTTTCTTTTTTTTATAATCCTCATGAGATAAATGGGTATGTGGTGTGCTTGTCAACAATCAAAATATCTACAAACTCAATGGAGACACCAGAAGGTGAGTGAAAAGTATTTTAAGTAGCATTTTACACCAGTCTTTACCTGCCATCCGGGGTAAAAAGTTTATTTAGAATATTTTAACAGAATATGTTGTTTGTTTTGAAAAGCGTTAGAATATTTTACTCTTTTTTTCCCATCTCACTCACTTACTGAATAAACTTCATGAATATTGCCCAAAAAAAGACACATTGCTTTTGAGGGTGCTATTCACATCCATATGTTTGCAATATGTACAATTTACTTGGTATTAACGGTTACTTTTGCTACTGGATTTATAAAGGAATACTTAGTTACTGCCATCAGTATAATTATTCTATAAATAATTATCAGTCTATCATCTCCTGGAATTTCTTTTAAACTTCATCATACAACAGTCTAGAAATCCTAGTTAAACCCTGTCATTAAGTCAACTTCAAATTTTATCCATTAGGCTCTTCCTTTAGTAAAGGCAAAGGACTTAAATATACTTTGTCTTAAAAGAGGAAATAATACTGTAATGGGGACTATTTAATACACCTTATAATTATACACTTTCAAAAGAAAGTTTCATATTTCGAAGTGGATTTGCGTCTGATATGTCTTGAGCTGCTCACATTTGCAGAAGACAAACATTACTTAATTATGTCAATTGAAACACTGTCACATAAAAACTTTAGTTTTAATAAATGTGATGTAACCCAGAGTATGTAGTTATAATCAGAATCAGAATCATCTTTATTGGCCAGGTATACTTGCGTATGCTTGGAATTTTTTGTGGTAACAGTGCAGCATCATTTAGGGAACACAAAGGGGGTGGGAAGAGAGGCATAAACATACATCACATACATTTCACATGTATCTAGAAAAGTTCGAGTTAGTATTTAGTATTTGGTATGTTCAATACGGTTTAGTTGGTGGACAGCTATTGGGAAGAAGCCTTTTGTAGTTCTTGTCGTCTTTGCTGGGATGGACCTAAAACGTCTGCCTGACGGAAGGGGTTCAAACAGGTTGTGGCCATGGTGTAGCTTGACCGCCAAGATCTTTCCTGCACGCTTATTGACCCTGGCTAGGTATAGTTCTTGGACAGTGGGGAGCTCCGCCCCAATGATCTTTTCTGCCATCCTCACCACTCTTTGCAACCTTCGTCTGTCATTCTCGTTTGCTCCTCCGAACCAGATTGTGATCGAGGAGCAAAGGACAGACTCTACTATGGCAGTGTAGAAGATGAGCAGCAGCTCCTGCGGGATGTTGAATTTCTTGAGTTGCCTCAGGAAGAACAACCACTGCTGAGCCTTCTTGACAGTTGATGATGTTGATGATGTTGGGACCCCATTTGAGGTCGCAGGAAATCTTTGTTCCTAGGAATTTGAAGGAGTCGACCCTCGACACTACTCTGTCAGATATTATGAGTGGGTGCATGGCATTTGGGTTCCTTCTGAAGTCCACCACCATCTCCACCGTTTTGAGGGGGTTGAGGTCAAGGTTGTTTCCGCTACACCATTTAGTTAGCCAATCCACCTCCCGTCTGTATGCCGACTCGTTTCCATCCATGATTAGGCCGATAACCGTTGTGTCGTCTGCAAATTTTATAATTTTTACTGACTGTTCTGCTGAGGTGCAGTCGTTTGTGTAAAGGTTGAGTGATGTTAACATTTATAATGTTAACATAAATGTTTGATGTTGACATTATTGAAATGCATAAAAATTCTCTGTCCACTTTAAAGACTAAATGGGAGGCAGATATTGGGCATATTGAAGATGTGGAATGGGAGGAGGCGGTGGCACTACCGTAGTATGCTACGGTAACTGCAAGAGTTCAGCAAGTGCAACTATTCATACTACATAGGATATATATGACCCCTGCAGGACTGTTAGGTTTGGAGGTCGTGCCGCCTCAGACTACCCTAAATGCCATTCCCTGCGAGGGTGTTTTTGGCATCTCCTATGGGATTGCCCCCTGGTCTCTTCATTTTGTGAGAATGTCAAGATGACTATAGTCTCCACTGGGATACCCAAACAGGCCTTAACGCCCAAGCTTTGTGCACTGGGGAGTGGGGAAGTCCCCCTCAACAAATCTGAATGCCAATATGTAATAAATCTATGCTCTCTATCTAAAGTCATAATAGCTAGGTCCTGGATGGCTGCTTCGGGACACGCGCTGATCGAGTGGAAAGCTCAGTAAACACCACTATACAACATGAAAAGTATGTATACATGTCCCGTGGTGCAATGCCCAAATTTTGTAAGATTTGGAACAGATGGCTGGACTCTCCACACTCCCTACTTGCATAGAGACAATGGATCAGACCATCTGTAGCTATCCTGCGAAAAGTTGTTGTTCTAAAGGGTGATATTGATATACTATATTGTACTACACCACCTAGCATCCATTTACTTGTTAACTAAGTACATTATTACATTGACACGCTACCCTCTCTTAGACAGAGTACGTATTAATTGTCCCTTGCATGATACCATTCTTGTGTTTCTTTCTTTCTCTTTCTTTCTTGCTATCTATAATAAAATTGATATTATTGTTGTTTCAATACGAAGTTTATACAGAACTCAGACACCGTATGATGTTAATGCCACAAATGTATTCATATAACTTTGCATAATGAACACATCTGTTACAGTTTAATGTACAGCACAGTTGGACTTGAACTGGAAATGTGTTGACGTTGCTGTTTGTTACCGTATATTGTCATGCAATGTTCTGTGATATTACTTTTGTCTAAAAAACAAACGTTATTCAAAATTTTGACACTGAACATGTCAGTAGGTGCAACATGATGAGAACTGGGAACAGGGGGGATAGGGAGTTGTACTCAAGCACTGGTTACACGATTAGTTTTTGTTTCAGATGATAGAGAAGATAATTTATAGGAAAATATATAGTTAATCCACAATTATATAGTATGACACAGCCGTATCAGTTACCCTAGTGGAGGTGCTCACTTAAGAGCATCTATGGAAGAGAAAAACGTATGTGCAACATGTCAACATTTCTGCATGGACCTGCAGCAAAAGATTAGTGTGAGGCACTACAGGGAGGGTTAGGGCTAGGTACAGGAGGGGAAGTTAAACGTAGGTACTAGGGGGAGGGCTAGAACAGAAAGTCATCAAAAGAAAGTGCAAGACCACCCAGAACAGGTAGGTCACCACTAGTCCACCAGGGATGTTGACATTTTATCAGTGAGATTTATTCTTATGGGTTATAGATGCAGATAAGGAAAATTGGTACTTATATGTTAGTTGGGCGCCCACTAAGCTATTTGCTTAGTTTTAAATGTCCCCTCGCGGGGCTCGCTACGCTTCGGGCTCGGTGCCTTGCTGCGCTCGGCACACTATATAAAATCAACTCCATGCCGACATGGATAGTGACGGTATGAGCGTACTAACTATAGTGGGCGCCCAACTAACACATAAGTATCGGAAATTTCTATTCAATATACATGTCTGCAAATATATGTATTTATTGGCTGGCAGTTCATTTTGCAAATATGGACCAAAAAAAAGTCAATCAGAATGCAGTAATTCAATACATTTCAATATCTATTCCTTTCCCTAAAGAGCAATGCTTCTTGTACCTTTAAGAAAAACTAATACAAAAGACATTTGACTATGTAAAAATCTATTGGGTGCAGATATAAAAATAGCGCCAGGGAAATAAAGAATGGGCCAATGGGGAGTATGGGGTTGTTTGGAAAATCTGTCTTACTAGTTTTTTCTCCATTCAGTCAACATATTGTTAGTTGCAATGACCCTCACACTAAGCATTTGACACCATGGTCCGTCTCGATCAGGAAGTGTTGTATACAGCCTCAAACTATATGAGCACAGAGTTTTTAGTGGCACAGAACTCCACTGTTACACATACTGCACAAAATGCAGAGGTAGGCAATGAGCATAGGTAGGCAATGAGCCTTATAAACAGGCTCATTGAATAAATTCACACAACGGGCAGGGGATGCAGAAAGATAAGTGCCAGGCAAGTCTTAACATTACCCCCTGTGTCTTTCTATAAAATGGTGTGCATCCCAAACTGGTGGCATAGGGGCAGCGACTCTGGGGGGATTGGAACTAAATCCCAGTGGTCGGAATCCCGGTGTTCAAAATCCCAACTGCTGAAATCCCGACAAGGGGGGGACGTGGATCGCCACAAAGTGGGCCCGGTGCCTCGCTACACTCAGCACACTAATTTATTCTCCCTCTATGGGTGTCATGGACACCCATAGAGGGAGAAAGTATTGGGATTTCAGCGGTCGTGATTCCGGCGTCGGGATTTTGAACGCCGGGATTGTAACTGCATCCCACTGTGCCACCTATTCAACCTGGTAACAGCACTAATCGTACACCCTTAGTTAAGGCTTTGTTTAAATATGTTTCTTGAGCAACTCTAGCCTGTGAGAGAGAGAGAGAGAGAGAGAGAGAGAGAGAGAGAGAGAGAGAATGTTTATTTGGTTACCTGCATAAAGGGAAGTATACTACAGGACTCCGAGAATCCTCTACAATAAATTGTTATAAAGCAATAAAATCTTTAGAAGAGCCTGGACAGTCACTCGCTATTACAGTCCAATAAAAAATAATACAGGAATCAATGATAATGTCATAACTTTGAATTAGTGTCAGAAACAAAAGCCTGCAGGGCTAAAGTGTGATTGGAAAATCAAATCCATATTTCCATGATATCTTAAGTATAGTTCGTTCAGCCAGAGATTTTATTTTATGTACTCTTCAGTGAGATAAATGATTTGCTGACTTTTCTTTAGGAACACAGAAAGATTGAATTTGAGATGGATCTACTGTACTAATCTCAGCATAGGTTTAAACAACTGTGTAGCACAAAGTAAGTATGTATGCCATTCTCTCACTGACAGAAGTCAACTTGGTGGATTTTGAAAAAAATGTTGTAAGTGTAAACACACTCGTAGCTCCTCAGTTGGTAAGGTGTCAGGACCTTCATTTATTTTTTCTTCACTCATGGATGCCTACTTTGACCCAGAGGGCACGATCTATAGTGTAATTTATTTTCCCAGGAACCCCTGGAGGACGGAAATATTTTTATTGGGGGGGGGGTCTCAATTCCTCCAGGGTCCTGGCCAAGGCTGACTAGCCACAGGATAATGCTATGGCTGGGGGACCTTGTATAAAAAGTGTTCCCCAGCTGTGGCATTAGCCTGCTGGCTGTTTATGCCCGATGCTAGTATTTTGGGAACCAGGAACAAGCCACGTGCCTGGTTATAGAAGTACAGGGAGACCCCAGCTTTTCCCCCTGTATTTCTGCAACCAGGACCATCTCTAAACGCCTGGAGCAGGTTATTGCTGGGCGGGGGGACCGCATGCCATTTTTAAAAAATTGTTTATTTATCCTACATGGATTTGACTGATCCATGTAGTCTTCAGCCAAATACAACCCAAAAATGTGGTCTATTTGACATTCGTAATTTACTGATGAATTTATATCCAAATTCACCAGTATGAATGATTGTAAATTTGCCGATCACATAGAACACTATGCCAAATTCTTCTGACCTTGCCATACATACATACATACATACCGCAAATCAGCCACATATAGGCCGTTTTGGTGATCCTTCTCCTTCATCAAAGATGCCCTTTGAAGAAGGTGAAGAATCACTTGGCAGAGATTGATTATATGCTGTCTTCAGCTACTGCCTGACTTCAATAAGGATTGATAAACATCTATGGATTTTTTGGCAATTATATATATAAAAAATATAAAAAATATTACTAAATGACAAGAATATAAAGCAGATAAAAGGACAAGGATTGCTTAACTGAGCTATCCTGAGGCAAGGATCTTCCAACGCATTTCGTCCAACTGACTTCTTCAAGGGGCATAAAAAAAAACAGTTGCACTTGGAGTCTGTATAAAAGGTGTGTATGCAATTTGTAGTCACATCCATACGCCTAAGTTTCAGGGGTTTAGCACTCCTTTGTCGAGGCATGTTCAATGTGAAAAAAAGCCTCTTCCCTTTGTAATAGAAGCATCTGTGAAGACACCTGGCAACATCCATTCCCTTCTCTGGCCTAAGCTTCCTGTTACCGACTGGTCAGCGCCATTCTCCTCCTATGGCCATTGCACAAATCCCAGGTCGGAATGCAGTGGGTGTGAGCGTTGTCCAGACAACATGACATGCTCTGATACACAGGGGGTGTTCCAGCTGAGGAAAATAAACAAAGAAAAAGTGAGTTGCAGATGGGAAACAGAAGAGCATTTAAAAAACAGATAAAACATCAAGCAGAGGTGAAAATATAAGGTGTGGCTTCATGATCTATAAAGAATGCAGGGCAGCACTGACAACATAACTAGAGTAAAGCATGCCATAATACTACAAGTTGCACAAGGCACTACAAAAAGACAAACAAGAATAAGAAATGGAAAACAGCAAGAAGGAATGTATTAGGGAAATGGGTTGGGATAATTCCAAATGAACAGACAATTTGCCGTGAATTACAAGCCCACAGCCTTCCTCAAACAGTGATAGTGAGTTTGCAGAACCAGCCCTTCTACCTCAACACCAACTCCAAAACCGCCAATAAAACCCTCAAGGAGGTACAGTCCACCACGTTTGACAACTTTTTACAAAAGAGGTCGTCATCCACATTTGACCCATCATGCACTAACCCTTCGCTTAAATCATTTGTAAGATTACTTGATTCATCAGTCATTAGATACACACAATCTTCCACTATGATACATCACAATCTCATCACAATCTGAGATTTTCCGACAAGGGCTGGGAGCTGGTGGTCCAAGACCTCAAGGATTATATCGCAGAAATTGACCGCCAGTTAGGGACCTCAATATATACTGTCTATTGGACAAAGACCCCACCAAACAATTTAAGAGTGAACGAGACAATCTTCTACATGTGGCATATAAAGAGAGTAAGCACACAAATAAAATGCATAGAGCATTTCTAATGGTTCCAAAAATTCATAAAAATTTAGAAACACCGCCAGGTAGGCCAATCATCTTGGCTTGTGAGTCTATATACTAGTCAGTGTCAATACTCAAGCAAAAAACTTTCATCAAGGACACCACCAACTTTTTACATTGCCAGAGATGTCCAAGGGCACTATCATGTGTGCCATGGATGTGTGCATCTGATAAACTGGTATACCCCATGAGGATGGGCGCATTGCTATTAGCAACTTTTTGGAACAAGATCATATAAACAAGATCAACCGTGACCTATTTTGGAGCCTCCTTCAACTTACTCTGGAAAGAAACTATTTCCTCTCTAACAGAAAGTTTTATCTGCAGTGTAGGGGCGATGCCATGGGCAGTAATGTGGCACCTTCATATGCTAGTGTCTTTATGTTTCAGGTGGTGAGGAAATCTATTTTTTTTAGACCACGTGGTAACAAACAAATCAGTTTTTGCCAACCTCTTTATGATTTGGTCTGGAGGAGAGGATTCAAATACAAGAGTATACTGGCTAAGCCATCAATACCATACCCGCACGCCAATTAAACAATCAATATAAACATTTTTTTTTTTGTACATCAACCCAAGTAATCTAAGTCATAATTTGCCCTTGCAGCTTGGGCAAAGCCACACAGACAATCAGGGGCGGATTGGCCCACCGGGAAACCGGGCCGTTTCCCGGTGGGCCGGCACATTTTACATCAAAAGTGGCCGCCCACCTACACTATATGGGCCGCGGCCCGCCGAACTGCTATCTCTGGGCGGGCTGGCCGCGGCCGCAGCACTATTCCCTAATTGAAGATGGCCGCGGCCTTCCTCGGCTGCTCCCAGAGTTAAAATGGCCGCGGGAGGGCTGGTGCGCATGCGCGAGCGCCCACAGCCGCTCCCGCGGTCTGACAGAAGTATGGCAGCGCTGCCTGCCTTCCCATGTGATGCTCCCCAGCAGCAGCAACAGCGCGCTGGGCTGGGGAGCCGGAACGGAGGAGCCGGGAGCAGCAGTGACAGCAGCAGACAGTCAGCAGCACAAAAAGTCTGACTGACTGAGGGCAGCCACAGGAGCCGGGTAAAGTGCAATAATTAATAATACAGCCTGCTGCATTATATATATATATATATATATATATATATATATATATATATATATATAGATATATATAGATATATATAGATATATATATAGATATATAGATATATATACATATATGTGTGTGTATATATATATATGTATATGTGTGTGTGTATATATATATATATATATATATAGATATATATACATATATGTGTGTATATATATATATATGTGTGTGTGTACATATATGTGTGTGTGTACATTATATATATATATATGTGTGTGTGTGTGTGTGTGGGGAATGTGGGCATATTCAGTATGTGTGCCTGGGGGGTGTTCGTATACAGTGTGTGCGCGGGGGGGATGTGTGCGTATACAGTGTGTGTGCGGGGGGATGTGTGCGTATACAGTGTGTGCGCGGGGGATGTGTGCGTATACAGTGTGTGTGCGGGGGGATGTGTGCGTATACAGTGTGTGCCTGGGGGGTGTTCGTATACAGTGTGTGCGCGGGGGGATGTGTGCGTATACAGTGTGTGTGCGGGGGGATGTGTACGTATACAGTGTGTGCCTGGGGGGTGTTCGTATACAGTGTGTGCGCGGGGGGATGTGTGCGTATACAGTGTGTGTGCGGGGGGATGTGTGCGTATACAGTGTGTGCCTGGGGGGTGTTCGTATACAGTGTGTGCGCGGGGGGATGTGTGCGTATACAGTGTGTGTATGGGTGTTCATCTACAGTATATATATGCAGTGGCGGAACTCCCGGAGGCAATGGAGTCATCTGCCGCCGGGCGCCAGGCTTAAAGGGGGCAGTGGCTCCACTGCCTCCGATGTTCTGCCCTGATTACATTGGGGGGCACTGTGCACAAGGCTACGGGGAGGGGGGGCCCGCGCTGTGTTGCATAACTGCCGCCTGTCGCACTTATCTTATTCAGCAACATGCGGCTATATTATGCATATGCAGCACCCCCTCCTCCGTAGCCTTGTGCGCAGTGGTGCGGACGTGCGGCCCCCTCCCCGTAACCTTGTGTGGTGTGGGTGGGCGATCCCCCCCTGCTCCCCGTACTATTGTGTGCAGTGGTAGATAGTGGTGCGTGTGTTCTGGCGGCCCCGCCCCCTCCCCTGTACCATTGCGTGTGTGCGGCCGCGGCCGCGGCAACGTCACCACTCCACACTGTCACTTAGCTGGGGCGGAAGTCGACCTGCCTGAGGCTGAGCAAGCCAGCCAGCCAGCCTGCCAACAATGTCACTGTGGGACAGTGATGAAGAGCTGGGAGTCCACGCAGCGGCAGACGGTGAGTCTGTGACATCCTCTCTCTCCCTAACATTCTTTCTTTCTCTGACACTTCTTTCTCTATTTCTCCTTCATTCATTCATTTATTCATTCATTCTCTCTCTCTCTCTCTCTCTCTCGGGGGGGGGGGCACTAACTTTTATCTTGCCTCCGGGCTGCATGGGGTAACTTACGCCACTGTATATATGTGTGTATATACTTAGTATGTGTGTGTGGGGGATGTGTGCATTTACAGTATGTGTGTAAGGGGATGTGTGTGTATACAGTATGTGTGTGAGGGGATATGTGTGTATACAGTATGTGTGTGGGGGATGTGTGCGTATACAGTGTGGTGTTCATATACAGTATATATGTGTGTGTATATGTGTGTGTGTGGGGGATGTGTGCATTTACAGTATGTGTGTGGGAGGGATGTGTGCGTATACAGTGTGTGTGTGGTGTTCATACACAGTATATGTGTGGGAGGGATGTGTGCATATACAGTGTGGTGTTCATATACAGTATATATGTGTGTATATGTGTGTGTGGGGGATGTGTGCATTTACAGTATGTGTGTGGGAGGGATGTGTGTATATACAGTGTGTGTGTGGTGTTCATATACAGTATATGTGTGGGAGGGATGTGTGCGTATACAGTGTGTGTGTGGTGTTCATACACAGTATATGTGTGGGAGGGATGTGTGCATAAACATATATTTGTGGGGGGATGTGCGGATATAGTATGTGTGTGTGTGTCGGATAGGGGGTGTTGGTGTATATACAGTATGTCTGTGTGTGGGGAACGCTAAGCAGAAGTGCGCAGCTCACTATTTTTGCTGTGCTGTGTCTCCAGGCTTCCTTGACTTCCGCCGCCGTGTCCATGTCTGCCGTGCTGTCCACCAGGGATGCTACTGGATATCCGGGACAGATTAGCGCATCTGCTGTAAGGGACTCCCTGCCACATGATGAAACTCAAGCAGGTGCAAAGCGCAAGGTTAGTACACTACACTACACTACATCGCCCCTGACAGCCCAAACCATATACCCCACAGCCTAACCCTAACCATACACCCCAGCCAGGCAGCCTAATCCTAACCATACCACCCCCATAGCCTAACCATAACGCCCCACACACACAGCCTTGCTCTACCCATACACGCATACTCCCCTCCCTGCATCCTCTGTCACTCTGCGTTCCCCCCTCACATTCTGCGTCCTATGCCACCCTGCATACGTCCTCCCAGCATTCTACGCCACCCTGCGCCCCCCCTCCCATGGGCCTATTCTACAGCCTGAGGAGCTGGGAACATAGCCAGCAGCTCAGAGAGCCACTAGCCATGCCCCCCACAGCGGCGAAAATGGGGCGTGACCTAGTTGAAATAGGCCACCCCCCCATATTGCTAGGCCACACCCCCAAAAAAATTGCACGCGCAACAGGTCCCCCCCCCCCCCCGTTAGGGCTGCTTCAGACTATTTCCCGGGCTGCTTTTAATTCCCAATCCGCCCCTGCAGACAATGCAGGAATCGCTTGGTCATCAAAGCGGCACTTTCAAGAAAATTGAAGACCGACCCGTGGCAAAGCACTTTTTTGGGGATGAACCATAGCCTATAGGGGATTCTTGTGGGTTTTGGAATGGATCCTATATAAGTCTGCAAACTGCTGTATATAGGTCCAGTGGTTCTGCTGTATAAGTCCAGCAGTGGTGTCCTGTGCTGTGCTGTGCTGCCCTGTGATGCCATGCATCACTGTGATAAGTGCAGCTGTATAGGTCCAGTGGTGGGGTCCTGTCTTGTGCTGCCTATAGATCCAGCAGTGTTGCTGTGTAAGTCCAGCGGTGCTGTCCTTTGCTGCTGTATAATTTCAGCTGTCCTGCTGTATAAGTCCAGCTGTGATGCTGCATAAGTCCAGCAGTGGTATCCTGTGCTGCACTGCTGTATAAGTTCAATGGTAGTGTCATCGGTTGCTGTATAAGTCCAGTGGTGCGGCTGTATAAGTCCAGTGGTGGTGTCCTGTGCTGTGCTGCCATATAAGTCTAGCGGTGCTGCACTGTGTTGCCGTATAAGTACAGCGGAGGTGGAGGACACACAATTTAAAGATCAGCAGCCGCTTCCTAGTGCTGAAGCTGCTGCCACTAGTTATGACATTGATGATGAAAGTCCCTCATTGTCATCTGATAAGGCCGATGCCCAAAGAGGGCATGAAAAAACTAATTTAAAAAAATGTATGCTTAAAAGAAAAGTCAGTAAAGGAAAATCTTAAAATTGGCAATATGCCATCACGACAACAAGTGGCAAGAAAATGCTAAGGTCTTGGCCTATGTTCATGTCTGGTGGTTTAGCTTCTCCCGAAGATGGAAGCCTAAATCCCTTATGAAAAATTAAAAGATAAAACCGGTTAAAGTACAGATATTGCAAATTCGAAGGAGAGTCCAAGTGTGTCATCGCTTTCGATGTGTAGGCCTGACCTTCCCAAAACTGTACGGGAAGCAGAGGCTCCTTCCACCATTTGCAAACCCTCTACAACTGCTGGGAGGAGCACTGCCAATCCAGTTGCTATATTAAGTTTGAGGATTTCGCTGTAGATGTACACAGGATGAGGAGGATATTGGTGTATCTGGCATTGAGAAGGAAGTTGACGATGAGGCTTCTGTTTTTTTTAAATCATGCACCATTAGAGAAAGTTGTTGGCCATGCCTGGGCAAAAGACCAAAAAAATCCACCTCTTTGGTTTGGAATTATTTCTATCCAAATCCAGACAACAACTGTCTCACCACATGTAATCTTTATAAAAGTGTAATAAGTAAGAGGAATTATGCTAACCAACTGGGCAAAGGAGGGGGAATACACCTGACTGAGTGGGGAATGATCTCCGTTTTGTGCAAGGTAATCCAATCCTTCGAATTTGCCACACGTGAAGTCAGTTAAGACCATGCCAGCTTGAGTCAGATCATTCCACTCCTCAGGCTTTTGCAGAAGCAGCTAGAGAAAGTGAATGAGGAGCTACAGTAAAACAAAATGATTCTGCTAACTATGAGGGCCTTGTGGATGGAGCCCTTCATTCTCTTTGCCAGTATTCAAGAGTAGTCAATCCGTTGCAATCAGAACACTACATTTTGGCCACCATGCTCGATCCCAGGATTAAGCCTACATTGTAACTCACTTTCCGGTGAACACAAGTCTGCAGAGGTGCACAGACCTGCTGGTGAGAAAATTGTCAGCTCAAGCTGAACATGACACAGCAACAGCTCATTCTTCATTTTGTCCTGCAACTGGGGCTGCAAAGGGGAAAAAAACATTTTCATAGCAGATCTGCTGTCAGTGGTGTAGGGCAGTCCAGAGCAACGTTGAACGTTGAACATCTTGTCCAGACTGAAGGAGCTGCCTACAATGAATGACATGTCTACTGTCACTGCATATGATGCTGTCACCATTGAAAGAATGGTGTAAGATTATATCGGTGGTAGCATCCAAGTAGACATGTCAGACAGTCCGTATATATATATATACTGGCAGGAAATGAGGCAATTTGGAGGCCCTTGCTCAAAACTGGCTTTATATGACCTAATTTGTCGTGTCCCCCCCCCCTCTTCCAGTCTGTACTCCAATAGAGTTTTTGTCCATCTGGGAACTTTGTCAGTGATCGGCATAGAAGATTTTTCTCCTGCAACGTTTTTAAATAGTTTCAATTCTTCTCCGAATCTATTTCTTTTATCTTCATTTTATCTAGAGTAACTTACCATTACTTTCCACTTTGAGATTGGTAGACACTGATTCATTAAAACTCTCTCTCACTAAGGACCAGGACACATAAGTGACACCACTCATCCACTACTCACATATACATGTATATAAAACTTACATTCTCTCGTTCTCAAAGGAGTTTCATGATTTGGCTATTTAGTGCCATAAGGTTTTTGCTACAGGCAATATTTCATTTTGCTTAAACAGAACTAACAAAATTGAAGCTCTCAGTTAAAAAGTAGTAAAATGCCCATCTGCAACACAATGTTTCTTGGCCATTGGATTCGTCACAGTGTGCATATGGCTGTAGAGGGCCTCCCAGGTAGAAGGTGAGCTGATCATGTGATGCTTACATCCAATCCAGAGATGCTATCTTCAGACATGGACAGGAAATTTCCAGACAATGGCAATAAATATTTCATTGCAGCTGAGTGTTTCAATAAACTTTAATAAATGAAAATATGCTGACAATTCAGCTCTATATTATCATGTATGTCCGAATGTTTTATTGATAATATTAAATACAAAAGTGTAAATAATATTTGGCCAAAGTATATAATTCATCTTTACAGGAGACTAGGATGCATTTTTTGGTTTCATACCTGAACACAAGTTAAACTAAAACAAATGCTGAAATACAGCTTCCCGTTACATGACTGATTTACAGCATTGCAAAAATATATTGTACATCATAACTTCCAATAACAATATGTTGCTGCTTATCTGGTTTATATGTTTAAATTTGTCCGTAATTGTCGGGAACATTATAAGGTTTATTCCTGGAAATGACTATGGGGGTTATTGTGATCCACTCGGAAAGGCACAATCACTCTCTAATGGACAAAACCATGTGCACTGCAGGTGGGGCTGATGTAACATGTGCGGCGAGAGTTAGATTTGGGTGGGGGGTGTACTTCAAACTGATATCTATATTGCAGTGTAAATATAAAGTAGCCAGTAATTACCCTGCACAGTAACAATAAAACACCCAAATCTAACTCTCTCTGCACATGTTACATCTGCCCCACCTGCAGTGCATATGGTTTTATCCATTAGAGAGTGATTATGCATTTCCGAGTGAATCAGAATAACCCCCTATGTTTTTAACAGCTAATTACAATTGAAAAAAACAATTATAATCTAACCCGCTGTCTCACTGCTGGGTTTTAAAAGTTTATATTCCTTGGTATGCAACATTCAGGAAAGTTTTCATCAGTCTTTAATTTACATTGCACAACAAACATAATCATGGGTATACAGACAGCTGATATACTGTACAGTATAATAACACATAGAAACAGAACAAGGACATATCACTTGTAATGTAGGGGAAGAAAGTAATGCTAAGACAGTGGCGGGTGATTCAGAGGTGGAAATAGTAGAGTAGTAGCAGATATACTTTTCTTTGCTATTACTGTACCTAAGATGCACAACCAGCAGGGTATAAGGACACAATGGGCGTTGGACATTGCACAAAATTCCCATGGATTCACGGTCACTGGTGTCAGTGGAGTCTTTAGTTGAAACCTCTGACACAGGCATGCCCATGACACCCCTCTAGTCACAGCCCAGAAATGATCATCAACCGGCATTGTTCTCCATGCAATTCTGTTCTGTGGCCTCCGGCAGTAACCACTGGGTTGGGATGCGTAGCCCAAGTGCAATTCTTACTTCTGTCCTCCTGCGGTAACTATTGGCACTTCTGCCTGGTAGTTTCTGTTAGGGATGTGCACGGCCATGTTTTTTGTTTTGGATCTGGATGTGATTTGAAACACCACCCTTCCGTGTTTTATGTTTTGGATCTGTATTTTTTTGGAAAAAACATTGCAGAATTTGGGGATTTTTTTGCTCCTACGCTATTATTGACCTCAATAACATTTATTTCCATTCATTTCCTGTCAATTCTGAACACTAAACACCACACTATTGTTTTTAGCCAAAGGTTGCAGTGAGCTAGCTGGATGACTAAGCTAAGCGGCACAAGTGGGCGGCACAAACACCTGGCACATCTAGCAGTGGCACTGCAGTGACAGAGAGAATGGCAGACTTAAAAACTAGGCTTCATGTAGCGTGTGCTGGACACGATGAGAGAAGCAGCATGGAGTGTGTGCAGAGACCCGGGAGAACCACATCGACATGCAGTCAGCATCTGCAAACTGGTACGATAGGAGAGGTTGTGTTTTCATTGAATTTTTGCACTGAATTCAGCAAAGGGGTGAAAATAGACTTTGGAAAAGATAAACTACATTTTAGTTGTCTAGGAGGACCTGATGGTTTTAAACAATTAAGTGAAGTTGACCTGTATCAGTCTATTGACCCCAATGAATCGAAACATAAAAGAAAAGACATATCTGTCCTGGCCAAGATTCACAAAAGAGAAAGCAAAGCTCAACTGGCTTAGTGTGGATTTTAACAACTGAAAAGATTGGGAAGACGACTCCGATGAAGACCGATCCAATTTTGACCACTTTTCAGAGATGATGAACAACATAGAAGCAGATGAGGATGTAGAAGTACCAGAAGTAGATGGTGCAGATGATGGTTTACCAGACAGTAATGATGGAAAAATGCCTGACCAGGAATAAGAAGAGAACATCCTTGGCTTTTGGGAGCTGGGTGGGAGAATTAGTGAAAAGAATATCTCAGCACTCTGCAACAGTTGCTAATACCCAAGTTGGAAATAAAGTAACTGAGTACTTCCAGTAGGCCTTGTTCGTGTATTATCACCAAATGATGCAAGTCAGGGGTTAGATATTTACAATTATACAGGATATCCTTATACCTTCACTGCTACCACCTACAAGGCTCTCTCCTCCTCCACCGCTCCTTACCTCTCTTCACTGATCTCTATCCACACTCCCTCCCGTCCTCTTCGCTCCATCGCTGACCGCCGACTGACCTCTCACCTAATCACCTCCTCCCACTCCCATGTCCAAGATTTGCAACCCCCCCCCCCTCCAACCCGGGGGGGTCCATGGGAATCAAATGACCCAAAGAGGAGCGTGTCATTTTAGCCCCGCCTTCCACAGTGCAAGGCCTATAATACTAGCAGTGAGCGGTGGGGACATTCCCCCAATACAGTATCCCCCCCCCCCATACTGCCCCTTTTATGTCCTGCCAGCGGTCCTCGACCCCCCCCCCCCCCCTGCTTCCCGGAGCCGGCTGCCAGAAAGCATGCCCTATGTTTATTATTAATGTGAACAACAGGATTGTTCCCGGTAATGGAGTTAAGAAGTTAAAACACGATTGCTGTGTAGCTGTATCCTATACATGCTGCTGACATTGCGGCCACTGAGTATACCAACAAATTGCATTCTAGATAATATACTGATGAAGATGTTCCCATTATTCAGGAACATGTCTCGTTTTAACTGAGAATCGGGTCACTTCATATAATGTATTAACGAGCTGAGATGTCATAAAAATATAGACGCAGATCGTAAACACTTATCATCTGTACAAAGCTGGCTGGGAGGGAATATTCTCCAACCGGCAGCAGCATTTCTCAGGCCTATCGCACTTCCACACATCCATCCAGCTTCATTATGCTGAATCGATATTCGTTTAGTCAGAAGGGTTATTGACATATTTTAAAATAAAAGTCTACCCTTCAGCAAGTGCTCTCATTACAGGTAATTTGTCTTGTCAGTGAGCAGTGAATATTATGCCAGCGCTGTCACGGCCTGTCAGCTTTTAAAGATTCCCTCTTCATGGTTACAACTGTAAATAATTTTAAGGGAAAATATTGAAAAATCAATGGCTGCTTCCTGCGGACTGTCACAAACAAATCAATCAGAGCATCTCGGTTTGCAGGGTTAAGAGGCGCTGGGAGTACATGTAATTCTTCGCTGGGTTTTCCCTTCTTGTGAATCTCTGTAACACTGTCATCATAACCCTTACATCATATCAGTGCAGACTCGACATAGAAGGCTGGAAGCTAGAACGCAGGCAATCTGTCAGTTCTAAACTATCTTGTACTTCCAATGAGCCGTACAGTGACAGATCGACTTCCCAGAGGTTAGTGCCGAATATTTCTTATGATTCTCTATTTAAGGTCGGCGTTTTCACTTTATGTAATACCAGTAATAGTATTGCACATTAATGTACCTTTTGCCTTATGTGATGGAAGTAATAGGAGGGGACATTACTGAACGGCATAAATTGTTTTTATTTGTTTGGAAAAAAAATGATTACGAATATATTAATTAAAATGCAGATGAGCTAATGAGTAGCAAGCATGCTCCTCGGGGCGCTAATATCTCTGCTAAGTAAAATATCACAACTTCTATTATGCTGAGAATACATTGTCCCGATCTGCTGATTATTTGCATACTGTGCCAATAATCACATAACGTGATCACATTGATCAGTCTGTTGAACATACAAAATCAATTGGAATGTCCGACAGATCCGATAATTGGTGAGCTGCAAAGCAGCTACAGAGGGCAGTGTATGCAATACCCCTGACAAGATGCCCAACATTTCCTTCAAATTGCATCATGGATGGGAAATATTTCACTTGTTTTTTACCTGAATGTCGACACAGTTGACGTGGACATAGTTTGAAGTGCACCGCATCCCCTCGTACTATTTTATTCTCCCACCATGCCCTAATGGGTTGTAGGGCATGAAATACCGCCTGTCCGCACATGTCGGCTCAAAAAACAGTGAAAAACCCCATGTTGACCTAAACACTGTTAACCTAATGATTGTGTCAACCTAATGACATGTTGCCCTAAACCCATGTTGACAATGGTGTCGACCCAATGCTTGTTGACCAACATAATGTAGACCAGGGGCATAACTACAAACAGCCTTTTTTAGGGGAATTTACTAAAATGGAATGGGTACAAATCCACACATTCATACCTATTTGATCTTAAACATGGCCGGGAGACCCTGGTTGGCATATTTACTAAGTGCTGAATTTGGCTGAGTTTCTGTTTTTACAAACGGCAAACTCAGCCAAATCCAGTATTACAAATGTGTAGACCATCGATAGAAATTGGGCGCATATGGCCATAAAATTCTTTGGTGGTCGGCACACTTGCTATAACTCGTAATGCTTCTGGCAGGGAACAAAATAAATAAGGACCCCCGTATTTAATAAACCAGCACCTGGATTATAGAGGCTGGATACATTCATATCAAGGTATCTTTAATCTTGATTCCCTCTATCGTTTGTATGATCTTGATCCCCAAATATAGGAAGTGGACAGTTATTGAAAGAATCCTTTAAACACCTTTAACTCCTAATTTATGTGTGAGTCAGATACGCCTCATTTTTACGTACAGAAGAAAAGAAGGAACACTTCTTGCAGTGACTTTTGTTCTTGACTTTATTTTAAGCTGTATTACATTGTCATTTCACGTATTATTTCCATATTTCCGAATACTACGGAGAAATATTGGATCATCCAACTGCAAACCGAATCACATGGAAAAATGACCACCAATCAAACCCTACCAGTGGTGTTTGGACACTTACTGTTGAAGTAAAATATTTGGTGTCATTTTATTCACAATGATTCACTGTTTTTTAATTTAGTGCCTTTGATTGCTCTTTTATTCAAAATATTTTTCGTTTGCACTATAGTGGGTTGCTGGTGACAACTTACTGAGTTTTAAAAGGCTACCCATTGGTTGCTCTTGCGTAGACTTTCAGTGGCACATCGAAAACCTGTTTTGCTGTTTGGCAGGACTGTAGCAAAGATACATCTATGTAATACCATTCAAAGTAACAGCTACCTGTATTATAATGAATTCTATTATCAATAATAAAAGTAACAAATGAATTTCTCAGCCATATGTCTGTATAGATACAATGTATGTATCAATGGTGGTGACGATATAACATGAACATACATTTGATACATTGCGTACAAAGTGACTCAGCATGAACTAAGCATTAATAAGGTATAATGGTAAATCAACAATCTGAGGATAACGTTTCCAAACAACTGCAATGTAAATCAATTGCATAGGTATCAGCATTAACCAGGTAGTGAACATACGGTTAGAGTTATAGGTGAAAGATATCCACCTTTATATTGTTTACCCAATGGCATTTAACCACAAAGGCGAGAGTCCAGCACAGTAATCTATGAGCATAGCAGGAAGATAAGAATATGTATTACACATACCTGGATAATGCTGAATCCTTGACTCACATTATATACAATTGTGCAGTCTATCAAATGTATGTTCACGATATATTTTTGCCACAAGATATCTATCTTGTATTTATACAAACATGGTAGAGAGATGACTTTACTACTCACATTATTGATAACACAGTGTAATAACCATATATATATATATATATATATATATATATATATATGTATGGGCCCCACACTGCCCTAAAACACCAAGTGAGCAGCTACTCTGCAAGGGTCCCCTGTTAGACGGAATCAAATAGAGGAATAGAGATCAACAAATTGATTCAGAGTGCGCTAAACCTCAGAGCAATATATTTAAGTAATATTTAATAAAAATGGAAAAAGTAGAGTGAGACTAGACCTTCTGTGCGCCTAGGCAGCCTGAAGGGAATTACACCTAATTGATAGCTCTAAAATATCAAATGTGGACAAGATACAAAAACAAAGTGCAGGTGATATTCCCAAGTAGCGCCCTAATAGGAAGAGTACGTCCCTGTTATTAAAGGGACGATCCTCTTCTCCGTATATGTAAGATATTGTATAATACCGGCACGCTCCTTCTGATCGTCAAGAGGTCCTCTTCTCCGTATCAGACAGACCAACACAATGATAGTGTGTACCTGGACCACCCGAAGGTAACCAAATTTCCTCCCCAATTATGGATACTGGAAAAAATGGATAAAAAATGGCACATAGAGTAATACCATTTATTCAACAAAAGCATAAAAATACATGAAGTGAGGTAGACAGTGGCTAATTACCAAGTTGGTGGAGAACTAGGGCAAGCCAAGTTCTCTAAAGCGCATGGAAAGGAAGGTAGGTACCCGGGATGTACCTCCACGTCCAGGCTGATAGGTAAGAAAGTCCAGTGTCCAATCCTCAATAAAAACAACAGGCAACAGGAGCTCCAAGCGCGCTTTCAATCATCTACTGTGATCTTCTTCAAAGGGAGTGCTCCTGTTTGCCACTCCTTCCTATTTAACATAGCAGCATCCAATCACACATAAGCAGTATTTGGCCCACCCTACACCTACACCAATCAAATATAGGGCAGCTAAAACCAGAGTCCGTACATTTCATTCAAATGTCCTACCCGGAAGTACCCCACTTCCGGGTTGCGTTCCAGTTACTCTATGAGTAGACGCGATACCGGAAGTTCCCCGCTTCCGGGTTGCATTCCACTCGCTCAGTACATAGACGCTAGACCGGAAGAGTCCAACTTCCGGGTTGCGTCTCATCAACTCCATTCCCCAGATCTCGATGGATATTGCTGTGACGCCGCATCACTTCCTCCGGAAGTGTGGCTCCATATGATACTTCAGCGCCATCTTAGAGGTGGAAATAGCGGCAGAACAGTCCCAATATGAGGAATAAAGTGTCTCCATCTATGCAGTCAACGGCGCCATTTTATTGGTTGGGTGCATCACTTCATATTGTGTTCAAAACGTCTTAACTTTGATGTTTTTGATAGATGTTGGGCACATTTGTATTCTGGAGACACATCAGAGTAGATGGAGTTTTGATCATCACCATAAAGGCATCCCAATGGGGAAGATGTCCTCAAAATTAGAACAGAGAGATATATGTAAACACAAGGTCAGAAAGTGCACTAATGTGCAAAATAGCAAATAGTATAAAATATATCACACATATACAAAAATTAAAAAGATGGCATAATACATGTTAAAAGATAGAATAAAATATCAAAGAAACCATTTGACCTCAAAGTCCATATTAAGTCCACCAGGTGTGAGGGTATTCAATTCATATATGCATTTCATTTCTTCCCTCGCTAAGGTACTTGCCAGATTTCTGTTACGGACATTGGTGTTAATTTGTTTTAATCCTAAAAATTTTACAATATGGTTACACGAAGAATCATGTTTGGTTTTAAAATGTTGTGGTAAGGAATGTGATTCCAGACCTTTCTTTATATTATTAAGGTGTTCACCTATCCTTATTTTCAATGGTCTGGAAGTGCGTCCGATGTAAAATAAATTACAAGAACATTCCACAGCATATATAACGTTCTTACTGTTACATGTAATAAAGTCATCTATTGTGAAAGAGACCCCATTAATAGTCACCGTAGTATATTTAGAGGTGCCATTGCTTTTAATTTCACGACACCCTTTACACAATCCACACCTGTGGAATCCTTTTGTCAGTGTTCTCCCCTTATTTGGGGCGGTTATCAATGCACTGCGAACAATTTTATTCCTCATGTTGGGAGCTTTCCTATATTTAAATTTGGAGCGATCTGGTAGGATTACCCCCAATATCGGGTCTTTTTTTAAAATCCCCCAATTTTTTTTAAAAGATCTTTCTAATGTTTTAAACTGTGCATTAAAACCAGTGATAAAAGCACAGCTAAAATTGTCCGTATTTGTCCTGGTGGGCTTAAAATTATTTAAAAGTTCACTTCTTTCTATAGTTCTAGAAAGAAGTGAACTTTTAAATGATTTTAAGCCCACCAGGACAAATACGGACAATTTTAGCTGTGCTTTTATCACTGGTTTTAATGCACAGTTTAAAACATTAGAAAGATCTTTTAAAAAAAATTGGGGGATTTTAAAAAAAGACCCGATATTGGGGGTAATCCTACCAGATCGCCCCAAATTTATATATAGGAAAGCTCCCAACATGAGGAAATAAATTGTTCGCAGTGCATTGATAACCGCCCCAAATAAGGGGAGGGTACTCTTTACCTAGATGGGCGCCAGCGATTGAAATCGCGGGCGTCGGGGGTAAAAATCGCGGTCATCGCGGGTAAATCGGGATGCCCGCGATGACCGCGATTTTTCCATAGGGAACAATGTTAAAAAGGCTGATTGACCGCGATTTTACTGTTAAATGCCTCAATGGACCCGATTTGGCCATAGGAATCAATGTTAAATGGGCCACAGAGCCCAAATAGGCACAATTAACCCTTAAATGTCCCCCCCAATTTTTAACGCCACCCCACGATCCACGCCAACCCGAAGCGTGGCGAGCGCAGCGAGCCCGCGAGGGGCGGCAGTACGCGTCCTCCGACCTTTTCATGCCCTACTATCCACTAGGGCGTGGAGTGAGAATATAATAGTGTGGCGAGCGCAGCGAGCCACCGAGCCCGAAGCGTGGCGAGCGCAGCGAGCCCCGCGAGGGGACGCGGATACCTTCACAGTTATACGCGTCCCCTCGCGGGCTTCACAGGTGTCCGTGGCGACGCCGACACCTGTGAAGCCCGCGAGGGGACGCGTCTACCTGTGAAGGTATCCGCGTCCCCTCGCGGGGCTCGCTGCGCTCGCCACGCTTCGGGCTCGGTGGCTCGCTGCGCTCGCCACACTATTATATTCTCACTCCACGCCCTAGTGGATAGTAGGGCATGAAAAGGTCGGAGGACGCGTACCGCCGCCCCTCGCGGGCTCGCTGCGCTCGCCACGCTTCGGGTTGGCGTGGATCGTGGGGTGGCGTTAAAAATTTGGGGGGACATTTAAGGGTTAATGGGCTCTGTGGCCCATTTAACATTGATTCCTATGGCCAAATCGGGTCCATTGAGCCATTTAACAGTAAAATCGGGTCCATCGCGCCTTTTAACATTGATTCCTATGGTAAATCGGGAGCATCGCGTCGCGGGCATCGCGGGTACATTTATGGCCGGCCGCGACGCGACCGACACGATTTCCATGTTTAACATGGGTTTCAATGGGAAATCGCGGGCATCGCGTCGGTCGCGTCGCGGCCAGACATAAATGTACCCGCGATGACCGCGACGGGCGCCCAACTAAGTAAAGAGTACCAAGGGGAGAACACTGACAAAAGGATTCCACAGGTGTGGATTGTGTAAAGGGTGTCGTGAAATTAAAAGCAATGGCACCTCTAAATATACTACGGTGACTATTAATGGGGTCTCTTTCACAATAGATGACTTTATTACATGTAACAGTAAGAACGTTATATATGCTGTGGAATGTTCTTGTAATTTATTTTACATCGGACGCACTTCCAGACCATTGAAAATAAGGATAGGTGAACACCTTAATAATATAAAGAAAGGTCTGGAATCACATTCCTTACCACAACATTTTAAAACCAAACATGATTCTTCGTGTAACCATATTGTAAAATTTTTAGGATTAAAACAAATTAACACCAATGTCCGTAACAGAAATCTGGCAAGTACCTTAGCGAGGGAAGAAATGAAATGCATATATGAATTGAATACCCTCACACCTGGTGGACTTAATATGGACTTTGAGGTCAAATGGTTTCTTTGATATTTTATTCTATCTTTTAACATGTATTATGCCATCTTTTTAATTTTTGTATATGTGTGATATATTTTATACTATTTGCTATTTTGCACATTAGTGCACTTTCTGACCTTGTGTTTACATATATCTCTCTGTTCTAATTTTGAGGACATCTTCCCCATTGGGATGCCTTTATGGTGATGATCAAAACTCCATCTACTCTGATGTGTCTCCAGAATACAAATGTGCCCAACATCTATCAAAAACATCAAAGTTAAGACGTTTTGAACACAATATGAAGTGATGCACCCAACCAATAAAATGGCGCCATTGACTGCATAGATGGAGACACTTTATTCCTCATATTGGGACTGTTCTGCCGCTATTTCCACCTCTAAGATGGCGCTGAAGTATCATATGGAGCCACACTTCCGGAGGAAGTGATGCGGCATCACAGCAATATCCATCGAGATCTGGGGAATGGAGTTGATGAGACGCAACCCGGAAGTTGGACTCTTCCGGTCTAGCGTCTATGTACTGAGCGAGTGGAATGCAACCCGGAAGCGGGGAACTTCCGGTATCGCGTCTACTCATAGAGTAACTGGAACGCAACCCGGAAGTGGGGTACTTCCGGGTAGGACATTTGAATGAAATGTACGGACTCTGGTTTTAGCTGCCCTATATTTGATTGGTGTAGGTGTAGGGTGGGCCAAATACTGCTTATGTGTGATTGGATGCTGCTATGTTAAATAGGAAGGAGTGGCAAACAGGAGCACTCCCTTTGAAGAAGATCACAGTAGATGATTGAAAGCACGCTTGGAGCTCCTGTTGCCTGTTGTTTTTATTGAGGATTGGACACTGGACTTTCTTACCTATCAGCCTGGACATGGAGGTACATCCCGGGTACCTACCTTCCTTTCCATGCGCTTTAGAGAACTTGGCTTGCCCTAGTTCTCCACCAACTTGGTAATTAGCCACTGTCTACCTCACTTCATGTATTTTTATGCTTTTGTTGAATAAATGGTATTACTCTATGTGCCATTTTTTATCCATTTTTTCCGGTATCCATAATTGGGGAGGAAATTTGGTTACCTTCGGGTGGTCCAGGAACACACTATCATTGGGTTGGTCTGTCTGATACGGAGAAGAGGACCCCTTGACGATCAGAAGGAGCGTGGCGGTATTATACAATATCTTACATATACGGAGAAGAGGATCGTCCCTTTAATAACAGGGACGTACTCTTCCTATTAGGGCGCCACTTGGGAATATCACCTGCACTTTGTTTTTGTATTTAATAAAAATGCCCTCAGGGCGTAGCAGTGGGCATACAGGTTTTTACAGTACAGTTCAGTGAATAAAAAAAGATAAAAACCGATCCTCTTATCAAATACACATAATAGTCAATCAGACAAAATGGTTATCCCAACGCGATCGTCATGGTGTTGACTTCATCAGGGGCAAAGGGTACATCAACTTGTTGAGATGATCACACAATCTTATTGGTGGGATTCCTCAAAAGTGTGTATTGGTCCAATGTAAATCCCTTAGGTATTGTGGATTTGAAAGATATCCACCATCAGTTGTTCAACAAAGTTTTAGGAGAGTTCTTATACTTCTTTCAAATCGGTGAAATCAAGGCGCTATGTGGTTTAACAGGAAAAAAGAAAGGTACGCTGTGCTATGTATTTAAATGAATATCTTAAAAATGATAATAATGCTGTTGTGCCAATTGGGTCTAAAATACAGTTGCATTTATTAAAAAAATAAAGACAAGACATGACATGGTTAAAAAATGGGCAATGCAACAGAGGGAACTGTTACTTAACCCAATCTATACGGTACCATATTTACAGAGTACTGTATGGAGTAGGTCCGTTCCTATAATACTTCCTTGGCTGGATATAATATACAAAGCCAACTTAGTAATGACCAGCAATTCGAGTCAATGTTGTAGATTGTAAAATGCGTGCAAATCAACCGAGGTGGGGTCTTTTGTTTAGGGTATAGCACTACCTGGCTTGCTTTCGACCTCCGCTCAGGTTGGGGCGTGAGTTTTTGGCCTTTAGAAAGAGATGGATGATGACTACTGGCAAGTGGGCACAGTGGGTAAAGAGGCTGGTCCGGATCCTGATGCAGGTGATAACAACATACTTGAAAAGGATCTAGGAGTCCAAATAGACAGCAATCTAGGATGTAGTGCCCATTGTAATGTAGCTACAAAAAAGGGCAACAAAATTCTGGCATGTATTAAGAGGGGAATGGAAACTAGGGACTCAAGGGTAATTATGCCACTATATAAAGCATTGGTGAGACCTCACCTAGAGTACGGAGTACAGTTCTGGGCCCCACACTTTAAAAAGGACATCATAGAATTAGAAAAAGTCCAAAGGCGAGCAACAAAGCTTATTAGGGGAATGGAGAATTTAAGCTACGGGGAGAGATTAAGCAATTTGGGACTATTTACATTAGAAAAGAGACGTTTAAGGGGGGACATGCTCAACATGTACAAGTATATCAAGGGCCAATATAAGGAACTGTCACACACCCTATTTTCTACTAGAAAGGAATCTAGGACGTGAGGGCATGAGTATAGATTAGAAGAAAAAAGATTTAATTCAGCTAGTAGAAAGAATTTCTTTACGGTCAGAACAGTCAAACTCTGGAACTCTCTTCCCAGAGAGGTGGTAACGGCTGGCTCATTAAATGCGTTCAAGGCAAAGTTGGACAAACATTTACTGGAGAAAAACATCCATGGGTACAAATAAGAAATATAATTTGTCTGTAAAATACCAGAACCTACCAAATCAGCAATGGATATCTATACCAGGTTGAACTAGATGGACGCAAGTCAGCCTTACCTACTATGTAACTATGTAACTATGTAACAATGTAGATATGGCTGGTATGATTCCCCCTCTGATTCCCCCCCCCCCCTTGTGGAGCATCGCGGCAGCCGCACCAAGCCCCCACCCCCCCACCCCTCCGTGGAGCGATGCAGCGGCCTGTGCCACATCACCGGCTCTGGATCCAGTGAGGAAATAGTTCACAGCTCAACTCCTAAATCAGGAATTCAACAAAAGTGGACAGTAATACAATTTCCTTCTCAATTTGCTGTGGTTTTGGTCCCCAAAGGCGTCCAACAGGTACAACACCCCCCCATGTGTGAGGCCCAAATTGCATCATCCCTTATACCAGAATTGCATGTTTTATTAATTGGTCACTTATTACACCATTTTATTAAATTTATTTTGATGTGAAATCTGTCCAATCTTTATATTTTAATTTTCATACATCAAATCTATCATAAGTTAAGTGCTGCTACCCCCCAAATTTTTTGTTTTCTTTTATACACACACGCTGATTACAAGCAAACAGATCACAGGTGAGGATGGTTACCTTTAGTAGCCATTCAAACCCGGTTGTGTCAACTTGTGTGCATGTTATCAGGCCAAAATCTCCAGGGTGTGTAAACTTTTGATCAGGGACATTTGGGTAGTTTCTGTTGTCATTATGATTTAAACACAGTTGTTTGACAATAAATGGCTTCACCCAACCACTAACCATGAGTGACAGAAAGGTTTGTGAGTTATCATTCATATTCTCTGACAAATGACCAGAAAATCGCAAATTCTGCTAGAATACATAAATTTATGAGCACAACTGTATATATGCCTCATTTTTAGTTATTTGCTATTAAAGTTTCTAAATATTATATGTGCATATTATCAATATACTTGTATTAAATCAGTGGTGACTATTCTTCTTTTTGGAGGACCCCTGCAATGAAAGAACCTTTCTGCGTACCAATCACAGCTTCAGCACTTCCTATTACACCAAGGGTCAGCTGAATGCCTGTATTGTAAGCACTGTTATTCTGTTGAACTGCTGTCATTATCATTAACAGAGCTTGTTGCTCACTCACAATAAACTCCGGCAGACATTGACAGTTAAGTTTTATTTGGTGAAACATGATTACAATGCTTACACTTACTGTAAATACATTCAGAGTATGTTATTATTATATGCAGTGTGTGCTTTAACCCTTTGAGTGTCAATTTGTCAAAATTGGTGTGAAAATTGGCAAACAAACTTTTTCATTCATCATAATGACCTGCAATGTTACCTTATATAGGGAATATAAGCTTTTTTTACACATTTTTTTATTTGAATTTATATAACAAATGTGAGTGTCGATGGCATTTTTAGCAGATATTTTGCACATTGTTCACAGAGATGTTGGCACCCAAAACATACATTATTAAGAATTACCAGGTGACCTAATGGGCAAGTACACAGGGCCATCTTAACACAGTCAGGGGACCCTGAGCAGAACATTAGCCCCCCCCCCCCCACTGGAGCCCAGGTGCTGTGGCAGATAGTTACCCCAGTGGCTGCAGTCTCTCCAGATGGTCCTCTTCCCACTGACTGCGGAGAGCGGCTTACACCCGGATGGGAGTGAGACTGGCTGCCATGACATCTTCACCAGAGCTGGTCGGGGCTACTGTTGCTGTCTCAGAGTCAGCACCTCCCCAATTCGGGAAGCAGGAGGAGTGCCGGAGAGAGTCGTGTATACGGCTCCTGCCATAAGAGCCAGCTATCCGCGCTGCATGTCACTTTACTAGCAGCGGTGACAGGTGACCAGCGCACCTCCATGCTGCCCCGAACACACATCGCTCTCCTCGTCCGACATTGGGGAGTTGCTGGGAGTGGCGGGGAGCGCTGCTGATTTTGAAAAGATTGGGCAGATGCTGATTGGCTGAGAGAATTCAGCCAATCAGCGTCCGGCTAGTCTCTTTAAAATCAGCTTCCCGCCCGCTGCCCAGGCCTGGCAAATAGCGTAGCGCACACAGCGCTACAAGGTTCAATCCAATGGGATTTTCCACTGGCAAAGCATGCATGGATGTTTGCATTTGTACTGTTGTCATACTATACTGTAAGTTTGATTGGCCACATTGTGTGAATATTTATAAACAGGGGTGCTTTAAGAACGAAGAGGCCAGGTTGCATCCTCCTCGATTTGAACCCACTCCTCTGTGCCATACGCAGCTCCCTTCCGCCCAGTACAGCACTAGAGGAAGAGAAGGATCTAGGTGTCACTATTTCAGGGGACTTAAAAGCAGGTAGGCAATGTAACAAAGCAATGAAGAAGGCAAGTCAGATGCTTGGTTGCATAGGGAGAGGTATCAGCAGTAGGAAGAAAGAAGTAATAATACCACTGTATAGGCCATTGGTACAACCCCATCTAGAGTATTGTGTTAAGTTCTGGAGGCCATATCTCCAGAAGGATATAAATACATTAGCGACTGTACAAAGAAGGGCGACTAAAATGGTGCATGGCCTACAACACAAAACGTACCAGGAAAGACTAAAAGATCTTAATATGTATACTTTAGAGCAGAGAAGGTAAAGGGGGGACATGATAGAAACTTTCAAATATATCAAGGGTTTTACCAAGGTACAGGTGGGAGACATTCTTTACAGGAAGAGGAGCAGCAGAACACGAGGACATGCACTGAAACTAGAGGGAGGAAGGTACAGGTGGGAGACGTTCTCCACAGGAAGAGGAGCAGCAGAACACGAGGACATGGATTGACACTAGAGGGAGGAAGATTCAGGGGAAATGTGAGGAAGAATTACTTCATAGAAAGGGTAGTGGATAAGTGGAATAGCCTACCATCAGAGCTGGTAGAGGCAAATACAGTAGTACAATTTAAACATGCTTGGGATAGGCATATTGATATCCTTACAAAAAAATAAGGATCAAATATGGTTTGAGGTAACATGTTTAAAAAGGGGCAGACCAGATGGGCCAAGTGGTTCTTATCTGCCGTCAAATTCTATGTTTCTATGACTCTATTGCATATGCGCAGACCTCTGGAAAAAGGGCAATTTGTCCGATGATTCTGGCAGCGCTGCTTCCTTCATCGCGAGACTGGAGGGTATTAGAAAATGGGTGCAGTGTGTGCGTTGTGGGACTCAGGGATCCTTGTGCACCACGCGCATTACTCCCATTGTAAATACGACACTGTGCGTATTTATAATGGGTGCCAAGGTAGTTGTAAAATAAAGTGTATTTTTTCTTAAATTAACAAAATGGAAGTACTTAGGGGCACATTTATCAAACAATATTTGCGGCCAAATCCCTGAAAACACCCATTTTTGGGGGTTAGCTGCAAATTTTAACCATCCCCCGAATGTATCAAAGGGGGGCCTCAGCAGGAATTTCTGATCCCTGCTGCGATCCCCCCTGCATCTCTTCCGGCCGCCTCCCCCATAGATTTATATGGGGGATGCAAAGCTGGCCGATGTATCAACACCGGGCAGCCCAGATTCTCATCCCTGGGCTATCACCATTCTGAGATGGCGATAGTCCAGTGTAGCCCTGGTGGGAAGTGCGGTCAGCAGAGTTGCCGGGGGTCAGAGCTAACCGTGCATGCGCAGACCCCCCAGCTTCCGGCTCAGGACTTCGCAGGGATGGGATCACATTTTACAATGCTATCCTCAGGGCAGGCGACAGGGGGGGTCAAGGGGGAAAAGTGTGACGGGCCCCAGAGATCTGAAGGGCCCCAGAGTTTCCATACCCCGACACGGCCACTGCCTGTACTAGCTGGCCTGTCAGTGACCCTTGCGGGCCGGCCGTCTACTGTGCACCATCTGTTTTTGGCAAGGTCTGACTGACTCACTGTGTGCCACTGCCGTCTACTGTGTGTGCGCCCTGTCACTTGGCACGCAGAGCCATCTACTCTGTGTGTGCGCACGGCCTGGGGCCTCAGGCGCACACCCGTACCCCCCCCCCCCCCCGCAGGTGCTGTGGCCTCAGTCTCCTGTACTTTTACTGCGCATGCGCAGGTCGTCTGTTCCGCACTCTGCGTACGACCTGCCCTGCCTGCTCGTAGTGCTCAGCATTCTTTTGTGAAAGGTGACAGGCCAGCAGCAGCAGGAGCCAGCAGGAAGCAGCAGCCGGGAGCCAGCAGGAAGCAGCAGCTGGGAGCCAGCAGGAAGCAGCAGCCAGGAGCCAGGCCAGCAGGACTGAGAACGAGAGAAGTCCGCACCTGAAAGCAGGATCTGGAGCAGCAAAAGGTTAAATGAGGCTCATGCAGAAGAGCGTTGTGTGGATTTGGGATTAGGTGGGGGCCCCCAGAAATATTATTGTACAGGGCCCCAAGATTTCTGTTGCCGGCAATGGCTATCCTGGTCAGTAACATTTTGTCCAGATCACATTGTAAATGCGATTCGTGCTAAATGGGCCCAATAGAAGTTAGGAATATTATGCAAGGTGCGGATTATCAGATTAACAGTTTATACTTCAACAGTCAAAAGCTTGACATGGAAAAAGTTGAGATGAAAACGTTAGACACATGAAAAGTGCAACATGAGTTATTCACATTTTTCGTTTCAATGTCCAAAAATGAAAAAAATTGTGAAAAACTCATGTCGATCTTTTAACTATGTCAACCTTTTTACCCTGTCAACCTGCTGCATGTCAACCTTTTGGTGTTGACCTATTAACTGTCTATTTAGACACTGTAGATGTATCAACTGAAACCAATCGTGCAAATGTACAATGATCATGGTGGAATTCCAAAGAAGTAGAGAGCATCTTACAAAGTCAAATATTCATACATTCACCAATATTGTATTTGTGTTACGCGGCCCTGACGCTTCTGATGACAAGTAAATGCCCACACAACAAGTAATGTTCTCAAATCTCTTCTAAATAAATATTTTTTGACAACATTATCGCACAGAAACCTTTTGGCCAAGTACATGGATAGTCAATGAATGGTTCAACCAGATACAGCTCGTTCACAATGTAGCAATATGTTCATGTACTGTATATCGTATAGCCAGAGCTGGATACAGACATTCTTGGCCCCAGGCAACAATACTGGTTCAGAGGACAATCTTTATTAATTCAGTTTCTTTTCTTAAAAGAGCTTTTCACTGTTTGATAAATTGTACGTTAGTGCAGGAACAGGGATCCCTGACTAGGAATTGGGGGAATTGGGCTACGTATGTTTGGTTGATGGTTATGCTGTAGAGCACGGGTGTCAAACACAAGGCCCGTGGGCCAAATCCGGCCCGACAGACCTCGTCATGTGGCCCGCGCAGCCGCCGCCAGCCTTCACCTTTTATTCTCTTTTTTGAGAGGTTTTTTTTGCACTGCCGGCGACTATGTTCCTGTGGTCTTTTAAGATGTCTGCGGCCACAGGAACATGGCCGCCGGCCTCCACGGCTACGTGGAGGAGGGCCCGGCAGCCTGTTCCCTCTTATCGAGGCAGTGGCAGACGCTGGGTGGGGACGTCATGACGATGACGCCTCCCACCCACGCATCTGCAGAGAGGAAGGAAGGCAGGCCGAGTCGGGGGTCCGCAGCAGGACAGGCCGCGGCGCAGAGGAATTGAAATTACTGGAGCCGCAGCAGCAGCAGCAGCAGTAAAGGAGCCTGAGGGATAAAATACAGTAAGTTACATAAAAAAACAATATATCTGGTGGTGGTGTCATGGCATTACTTTTATATTATACAGGGGAGCAGCCTGTGGTGTCATTATTATTGTACAGGGGGAGCAGCCTGTGGTGTCATGGCATTATGCCATGACACCACAGGCTGCTCTCCCTGTATAATAATAATTCCATGACACCACAGGCTGCTCCCCCTGTATAATATAAAAGTAATGCCATGACACGACAGGCTGCTCCCTCTGTATAACAGTAATGCAATGACACCACAGGCTGCTCCCCCTGTATAATAATTTGTGTCATGGCTTTACTATTGTTATATTATACAGCGGGAGCAGCCTGTGCCGTCATTGCATTATTATTATACAGCGGGAGCAGCCTGTGCCGTCATTGCATTATTATTATACAGCGGGAGCAGCCTGTGCTGTCATTGCATTATTATTATACAGCGGGAGCAGCCTGTGCCGTCATTGCATTATTATTATACAGCGGGAGCAGCCTGTGCTGTCATTGCATTATTATTATACAGCGGCCCTTTGAGGGTGACCAAACTGCTGATGCGGCCCCCGATGAATTTGAGTTTGACACCCCTGCTGTAGAGAATAAAACTGTTGACAACATAATGTTGTCTGTAGAATACCGACACAGTAGTAATGTTCATTAAAGCATTTTCAACATGTTTCCATTAAAACTGTGGAAATTACGGTAAAGCGTCATGTTTACCGTTACAATGCGGAATGTAAAAATTATTTAAGTAATCCTTTAAATAATACTACTGTGTCCCTAAAGTCAACATTATGCTGTTGAGATTTTGACTGTCAACAGCATAATTGTCAAGTACATATGTCCATCCCCATCTAGCCATGGATTCATCAGTGGAATCACAGTTCTAAGGGCAACACAGAAAAAATACATGAAATAACATAACTGTCCGTGTTCCGTGGCCAACCTTCTATCAACATTTTGACTGCTGGCCATTTAACTACATCCCCTGCTATGGTATGAAATGCCCGTTTGTGTATTTAATGTTGGGATTTTAAGCTAGATGAATAGGAACCATAATGTCTAAATTGGATCTTATTTTGCTCCTCTTATGTGGAGAATACAATTGTGCCTTCGTATATGTGGCTTATGTTCGGCAGCCATCAAGACTTCGTCAACTTCAAAAGAAGAGGAGGAAGATGGCAAGGGGTGAAGAAAATAGACCGGGAAATCAAAATATGGAAAGAAGGTGCAGGCAAAAGAAAAGGTGGTTCGTTAGTGGGAAAATATGTGTTGATGGGAAATCCTTGAAAAAAATGGATTGGCAGTTGCAGTTGCCTCTCCCGTCTTCCCTTCAGTGGCAGATATTGAGAGATGGGTCCATGCATCCAGTTTGTGCACATTGAATAGACATGACAGACCTCATGCACTTTTTATATTTTTTTTTTACATTCAATGAAAAGTAATAAATAAAAACTCCACTAATACAGACAATTGAATTTTTAACAATGTTTTTATTTAATACATGCAGAAGAAGTCAGATGTCACAAGTTGAATTGAAGTTTGCTGGTTTGATGAGTTGCCTGGTTGGCTGGTCTGAGAAAAAAGTTAAGTAGGTGGTAGTTTCAGACATGCAGAAGTGGGGCACCGGGCTGGTCATTAGCATACGGGAATGCATCTGTGCCCAGTGTTTCATGGGCGTTCCCAGTGTTTTCATGCTTATGGGGCCGTGACACACATGCCGGGGGCAGGAATCTGACATCACCGGATATCAGCTGCCCATCCACTTCCCCCCGAGTGTACACGCATATGTAAGGTTGCTCAGAGCATGCACCTTCCACATCTTTCCATGATCGGATGTGGGAGGTTCCTACTGAAATGCGAATGGATGTTTATGTAAAACATAACCTTGTGAATGCTGGGCTGTTGTACCACCATTTGCAAGGCGGGATCTGGTTCACTCACAAGGATGCAAATTCATATCCGAGCGAATAAACCAGAATAAACCTCTAAGTCTTTTTAGCACAACTAAAGTGTTGCCCTGCACAATTCATGTGCTTTCCAAGGCCGGTGCAAGGATTTTTAGCGCCCTAGGCAAAACTTCAGCTTACGGCTCCCACCACCACCAACATACCAATGCTGATTTTACAAAACCTCAGGTGAAAGTGCGAAGGTGGTGTCTTGGTAGTTCAACATTTGCTGTTTTCATTTAACTATGATTCCTCTCTCAGTCATTTTTAATTTTGTGACTGTTATGCAGCCCACAAACGCACCGATCCCGGCTTAACTAGCACACATAGCATCGCATCGTATGCCTTGTGCATACGATGTGCATGCGATGCGATGCTATGCTAGAAAAGGCTAGTACAAAAAGTATGTGCAGCACTTTTTGTACTGTACGATGAGGTGCCACGGGAGCGCGCACCCCATCGTACAGCATCGCACCGCCCACATCGGTGCGTGTGTGGCCTCCATTAGAGTCAAGGGACCCTAGACAGCTGCCTAAAGCTTCCTAATGGTAGAGCCGGCCCTGAGCATAACCAGCCCCGGGCTCATTGAGCTGGACTTGGTTCCAAAAATATGGGGGACAAAAATGTAGGGTTAACCCTGTATTTCAGAAACCAGCCCTGGACTCTTGGACCAGTCCTGGTTATAAAATATGGGGGCCCCCCAGTTTTTTCATCCCCCCATATTTTTGGAACCAGGACAGCTCCAAGAGTCCTGGGCTGGTTTCAGCAATATGGGGGACCCCTACGCTTTTTGTCCCCCATATTTTTGGAACCAGGTCTAGCTCGATGAGCTCGGGCCAGCTATGCTCGTGCAATTTTTTTTTTTTTTTTTACTAAATACTGCACACTTTCAGGTCTAAAAAAAAATTGCACATGTCAAAAAAAATCACACATTATCATTACTAAAAAGTGCACATGTCTAAAAATCGCACATTTTCATTAGTAAAACCCTCACTTTTTTCTTAAAAATCACACTATCTTGCATGCAAATTCTGACTTTTTGAAATCTCACCCTATTACTATCCCCCCAATTGTTCCTTAGGTTATTTGCAGAAATAGCAGTGAGCTAAGTTGAGTACAGGAGGTGAGTAGCGTTATTCAGTATAAATTTACTATAGGTTGATTTAGAGTAAACTTAATGTTCTTCCACAATTACATAGTAATTTAAAATGTATATGTATTCCCCTGTTACAAATAGCAGTTTGTTTGCAGGTAATTGAGAGCATGACCTCATCAGCACATTCTCATGGTATCTAAATAAATTACATATATTTTATTACATTATTTAATGCTTTTTTATAATGCTTAAATAGGTTTGATAGTTTTCCATTGACTAATAAAAATATGTTTCATTTTAGCAATTTTTGGTATGCATTAAAACACCAGACTAATAATAGATTATTTACTGCATTGTAAATGACACAGTGTAAGGTTTTGTCAAAATATAATTTGGTGTTAAAATGTCTGGACTTGGTTCAAAACCCCTTGGCCATCACCCTTTTTAACTAATGGTGTGTACACACGGTCAGATGTGCCTTCAGATACTATCCACGATCTGATCAGATAGGATCGTGGATAGTATCTGAAGGCACATCCGATTTGCATACAATCTTGACTATATAGTGCAGATCTGCACTATATAGTCAAGGCAGACAAGACTTTCTGCCTTGCGATACGTGAACGCGCATCGGAATCGGATCGGGATCTGAAGGGTTAAAACCCTTGCGATCTGCTTCCGATCCGATGTTGACTATATCATCAACATCGGAAGGCAAAAAGTACCGTGTGTACACACCATAAGATGATTGTACAGTATTTATTTTTCATTCGTCAATAATAATAAGATGTCAGTTTTATGTTAAAAAAAGTGCATTGTGTTGGAAATGGGGGTACAAGGTATGGGTCAGGTTTAATATCAGTGTTTTTAGGCTTGCAGGTAGGAGTCATCTATTAGTGCTTTTAATTGACCCAAATATATATTTTTACTCATTTTCATGTCTCCTGATCATTTATTTTCCACTAAAAATTTTTGCTTTTTCACTTTTTCCAGTTTTTTTGTTAAATGCATATTGCAGTCATTTTACATATTTTAATTATAAAAAAATGGTGTTTTCATGCTTTCATACTTTGATCCTAATTTTGTCCTTTTTTCGGATATAGATTGGTAGCCCAAGTTTCACCTGTACTTGTAGCTGGGTAACACATTGCAGGCCCACAGTTTTTGGAAATTTGTAATAGGATAATTTAAAAATAGAAGTGCGCATATCAGCGAAAAAAAAAAGGCTTTTTTAGCAGATAAGTGGAATCACTGCAATCGTAGATTATCTTGGTTAATCGGATAACTCTCTTGCCTTAATTATTATTAATCTACAGCAACAGAGAAATGGATCATTCCCCTTCGAAATTTATTTTTTTATAATATTTTTTTACAGCTGCTGCACCAAGGAGGTGTAACCCAAGAAGAAAGCTACCAACTACGGGAGACATGGAGGCTGGTAAATATCAGGTTGTGCACATAATAACACACAACATTACCTACAGGTAGATGGTTCACCATATCTCTGTACTCTTAAGGGGCCTACACACTGGGCGATTTCAGGGTATTTCCTGAGTGATCTCACTAAATCGCTTAGAAAGTGCCTCCTACATCGCTCCGCATGTAGGGGTCATAGCGATAGCAATGCGCGTCCCTGTGATAATATCCAGCATGCTAGAGCTTATCCCATGTGTACAGCCAAGTACACTGTGTATGGTGGTTAGTGAAAATTGACTTGCCTTTGCAGTCTATCTAGCCAGGGGATAGCAACACTGTGTTTTATGAAGCATATTGTGAATTTTGACTTAATCTATGTAGCATTATGTGATTTTTGGCTCAATCTGTGAGGCATCATGTGAATTTTGGCTCAATTCGTGGGGCATTATGTGAATTTTGGCTCAATTCGTGTTGCATTATGTGAATTTTGGCTCAATCCATTTGGCATTATGTGAATTTTGGCTCAATCCATTTGGCATTATGTGAATTTCGGCACAATCCATTTGGCATTATGTGAATTTTGGCTCATTCCATTTGGCATCATGTGTAAGGGGCAAGTACAATGGGGTCTAGTATTTTGTTGCATAAAGTGGAGAGGTGGTATATGGTGTGGTACACTACACTCAAGGACATGCTTCCTTTTGAGTGACCACACCCCCTTCTCTGGAGCGCGCCTTCGGTGTGCACACAACTACATCCTTCAATTTTGACACCAAGGTGTGCCTGTGTACTTTTAACGCCAGGGCCTATTTTTATTCCCATTCCCGCCATCTCTCTGTTCTCCTCCTCTCTCTTGCTGCTCTCTTAGCATGTGCACTGGTACCCAGTGGGGTAACTATAGCCCCACAGCACCCATGGTGGCGGGGAGTGTCACTTTTTATTAGCAGCAGGAGCCGGGACCTGCAGACAGAAGCGCCGTCAGCGGGAGGTAACGGCCGCACGGGGGGGGGGGGGTTGTTAACCCTACGGGGGGTTGTTAACCCTAATTTGCGGCAGGGGGGTGCAAATTTAATAACTATGCCACTGCTGGTACCACTAACACCTTCCTCCCAAACCCTCTCCTGTCATGGTGCCCCCTGTCATTTTCTATTGGATCCACCCCTGTCCATGGCAGTGGTCCTTTTGACACAGTTCCTGGTCACTTTTTTTAAGGCAAGTGCTGGCCATTTCTGGTTTTGTACTCCATTAGTGTTGCTGGACAGTACTTTGCAGTCACTTCCTGAGGTTTCCAGGAAGTGGACATGATGTCAGACTGTGTGACTTGTTTAACAGTAGGTAGAGGTTCGGTCATTTTTTTTAAATGACAGCAATTGTGTGTTCATGTACCTCAGAAAAAAAAAGAAGAATCTGAAAAAAGAAAATGTATTAATCTGGTTGTAAACATGAATTATAAACGTGTGTGTGTGTGTGTGTGTGTGTGTGTGTGTGTGTGTGTGTGTGTGTGTGTCAACAGAACCGTTGTATTTCAAAATCCTGGTTTTAACCCGATGGAGATTTTGAAATTCGAAAATTGTTTGCATCTTTGCATTTGTTAAATCTCTCTACATATTTATTTCCTTCCAGTTTGGATTAATATGTATTAACCCTGTGAAATGTTTGATAGAGTTTGGAGACCATTGAAGATCGGTGTAAAAATGGTCTGGCACGTGATGTGTAATGGGACCTTTTTTGATGTTTTTGAAGTGTTCACTGATATGGGTTCTGGGCGGGGCCAGACTGGGAGCAGAAATCGGCCCTAAAATTTTGAGCACACAAACCCACCTGCAGCAGGCAGGACCCTTGCGCTGTGAAAAGGGGGCGTGGTCTCATGGAGAAGAGGTGTGGCATCAGAAAAAGGAGGCTTAACACATTATGGAACACACCGTAATGCCCATTACAGGGCTGCTCCCTGTGTATAATAACAGGACACAACAGTCTGTTCCCCCTGTATGATAACAGGAAACCACAGGCTGCAGCCCTGCACAGTAACAGAAAACCACAGGCTGCTCCTCCTGCACAATAACTGGACACTACAGGCTGCTCCCCCTGCACAATAACTGGACACCACAGGCTGATCCTCTGCACAATAACTGGACACCACAGGCTGCTCCCCCTGCACAATAACTGGACACCACAGGCTGATCCCCTGCACAATAACTGGACACCACAGGCTGCTCCCCCTGCCCAATAACGGGACACCACAGGCTTCTCCGCCTGCACAATAACAGAACACCACAGGCTGCTCCCCCTGCACAATAACTGGACACCACAGGCTGATCCCCTGCACAATAACTGGACACCACAGGCTGCTCCCCCTGCACAATAACTGGACACCACAGGCTGCTCCCCCTGCACAATAACTGGACACCACAGGCTGATCCCCCTGCACAATAACAGGACTGAGGAGTCAGGACACCACGGGCTTCTCTCAGAGAAGTTCTCTGGGAGAAGCCTGTGGTGTCCTGGCTCCTCAGTCCTGTTCTCCCCTGTACAAATGCTATTTATCTGAGGCTGTAAAGCTGATTTAGGATGGACACGAGGCTGTCTGCAGGCCTGCAGCACTAGCAGGGGGAAGTAATGTGCATGCATAAACCAGCCGGAAGTAGGAAGTATGGTGCCTTGTTAGGATCAGCACAGGCAGGCTGTGCTGCTTCTATCCTGGCTTCTCCTCCTGCCCCTCGTCCCGCCCGATGCCGGCCTTGTGCACTATCTAGACAGGTCCTCAGTGCAGGAGGCCGGCGGCCATGTTCCCAAAGCAGCAGCCATATCCTTAAAGCCGCAGCCAGCGCCGATGAACAGAGGAGAGTTCCAGCCGCTGCCAGCAGGAAGCGGGACTCAAATTCGGCCCACCTGGCCATCGGCCCTTACGGCATTTGCCAGAAGGGCCAGATGGCCTGTCCGGCCCTGGTTTTGGTTGCCCTGGCAGTTCTTCTGCCACAGTTACATTCTACCAGATATACTACATTTGTGGTGTTACAAGTTATGAAGTCCTTGAAGTTCAAAGCAGATCCATTTACTGACATGTGTATGTGAGTTTTTCACTTCTGATGTGTTTTCAAGGTATACATATCCCACATCTGTGGAATCATTTTGGTTATGATGGGGTTAATAGACTTTAATGGTAATCCACATTTTGCTTGGTGTCCTTCAAGTTTGTGGATTTTCTGTATATAAATGTTTGTTGGTTGAGGAGGATGTCATCTATGTATCAGCACCATTTGAGTATAACTGCACCCCAAGTTACACTTAGTAGAATTTCATTGAATTCCTAATAAGCCATGACTACAGTATGTCAGCAATACTGGGGGCAAAACAGGTGACTATTGTCGTCCCATTCTTCTGTAGTTAGTAGTCTCAATTGAAGTTATTTTCAAGTATGAAATGATTCCGTAATGAATTTCTTTTATTCTTCTGAGTGTTATGATCAGCCCAGTGACCATCTGATGGCTTCCTTTTCTTTGTTGTGTTCTACTATTGTGTATTATGATGTCAAGTCAGCAGTTATAAGTGATTCCAATTTTATTTCTTGTTCTTTATTTCCAAGTTAAGAGTTCTTCTTTAGTTCTTGTTGTTGATATTTTATAGATCTTTATTGACTAATTGTGGGAAGGTATTGATAACATTTCCTCTTATGTGGGTAGTATAAAATTGTGATGCTTTCTTAAATTTCTTACTATGACTCTTGATTTCTCCTGACTTGATGTAGTCCAAATGTATGGGTTCCTCTGTGAGCGTCACCATTGTTTCTTTTTCTTTACTTTTGAAAAATTTGCACAATAATATTTTTCTTGTAAACTTAATGTTTTTATTCTTGGTTGATGGGCATTTGTCGATGGTTCATTCTGTCTTGATCTCTATCTCACCTATATGTTTAACTATATTCCTGAGGTATATTGTGATCATTGTTTATTCTGTCATGATGGTTTTTTTCATAAGATTGCAATTTGTAATAAGTGGTTATTTTTCTATCTTAAACTTTAACAGCATGTATTAAACAATTGCACTCACATGCTAATACATATAAATAGCGTTGATACTATAAAATGTGTGTATTCTCACAGGATCATCAGTCCTCTGAATCAGTGGTAGTCCTCCTCCACAGATGTTAGTAATCGACAACATGAACCTCAAGTTGACTGGTTGGTGTCCAAAGAGATGCTTCTATTTTTGCCTAAATGCTTAAACGGACCTTTGTTGGCTAGATTTTTTGATAAAACTATTATCTTTTAACTATTATAGTTTCCTAGGTACCTTAATTTTTTCCATCTTTCACTTATAGATGCAAATCTAAAAATACAGTTACTTCCTGGCCTTTAAAAATATTATAAATAAATTAAATAAAAATTGCTCATGTTTAAAGAATCACAAAACAATTTTTGGCCTTCCACCAGCATATCTCAATATCACACAGTTTGATCTTCCCAGTATGACATGAAGAGATTTGCATAGCTAAGGGCAAACCTGGTGCCCATCACCATTCCTATAGGTTGTACATAACCATTTAAAAATAAAAATAATTATTCCCTAAAATGTATTTGATATTTGATCAATAAAAACAATCTTCAGCTCTCCTTAGTAGTCAGAGTTTTCTAAAAAAAAAAAAAATATATTAAATTTCTTCAATTTATTTCTCCTCTCTTATGGCATAGTACAGAGTTGAAACATTTGCACTAACTAAAATATATTGATCAATGCGGCACTGCACAGATCCCGCTGTCTGGCCAGGTACCACCTGCCTCCGTCCGGGGGGCACCCTGAGTGGGGACAGAGGAATTTCATATTATATTATATATTGCAGCTCGTCTCTTCCCGGCCACAACTTCTCGCTCCCCGGCAGGCGGGACATTAAATCCCACCTGCACGTTCTCGGTCGAGCTGACCGAGAACAGGATTGGGTCACGGCAGTCGAGCAAGCTCAACCGCTGTGACCCTCACATTGAATACCCCCCTTAATATCACTGACACACAAAATTCTGGGCCAAACCCATCAAGATGCCCTGGCTTGCAAGCTATGCCACGTATTGTATCTAGTTTTTATAATCCATACCAGGACTACGCTGCTGATGGATTTGGTTTGGTTTTGGAAAGGCAGCACATTTTTTTCTCCGGAGAACAGATTTATATCATAATTTACGATACAAAGGTGTTTTTTCTTAAACGTTGATCATAGCGCTGGGTTCCCCTGTGCGGTGCTGGGTCTTCATGTACACAGTGATCCAGTGCTGCCTTTTGGCTTCAGCAAAACTTTCTGGGCAGTGGCAACTCCAGAGGTGAGGCTGCAGCAGGCCAATGTTCAAATAGGGGAGCCACACCAACTGCCTCTCTAAACATTGCCCAACATTGCTTGCCGGGACTAACGGGCAGTTGGCGTGTTAACCTTATTTGAATTCTGAACTGTGTTGCAGCCTCACATGACATAGAAGTCTGTCTCTGCCAGATTGATGTTGTCAGCGGGAGTGCGGAGTATGCCGCTGAGGGAGGCAATGTTGGTAAGTATTTATTGGATTTAAGCTGTATTTTGGTTGGTATCACAGTGATACTATACAATAAATGCATAAGGTGATACATTATTGTTGATAACTGGGGCCTTTAGTGTGAAAAATAAATCAATGCAGTAATATATATGGATACTCCAATAAACACTGCTAAAAGTTTCCATTTTGATTGCGATGCAAACTGTTTTACAAATACCCCTCTTACACGTCCACGGTATTTGAACACACATCAACCTGGGTTTTCTGCAAGTCTTGATGCAAAATACCTGGGACTAAGGGGGTGATTCAGGTTGGTTTGCAAAATCAAACTCCTATTTTAATGGACAAAACCATGCTTCACTGCAGGTGGAGCTGATGTAACATGTGCAGAGAGAGTTAGATTTGGTTGAGATATTATGGGTGAAATTTAATAGGATGAGAGATTCAGATAGTGAGAGATTTGGTTAGAAATCTCCAGTTTTTTTACAGTGGTAATCATTTACACTTTAAAATCAAACTGGTTTTGCAGTGTAAATGATTGCCGCTTTAAAAATAGCTGTTCCTGTGCAGGGTAAATACTGGCTGCTTTATTTTTTTACACTGCAATTTAGATTTCCGTTTGAACTCACCCCACCCAAATCTAACTCTCTGCACATGTTACATCTGCCTCATTTTGCCCATTAGAGAGAGTTTTTGCTTTTGTGAGCCAACTTGAATTGGGCACTAAGTGCCAAGTCCCCGACCCTGCTCTTTACCAGGGTAAGGGCTGAGACCCGGCAAATTCCAGACAGTTGGTCTAAAAGTGGCTAATGAGGAACAATACCTATAGTATACACAATGCACAGTCTCTTTTTACATCCTACTGAATGTCAAGAATCCATGGAAAATCTTAGAGCATCGGTACTGCGCGCATTCGCATGCAGTACCCATGTTGTGCGTCTGCGCACGCGCAGGCGTGTTTCTGCGCATGTGCAGGCGCATGGTGCGTGCACTCACGGCGACCTTTCGGGTCGCCGGGTGCACGCACCCATGGCAGCGAGGGGGGGGCGGAGATGGGCGGGGAGCGCCGGGCTGCCCCATTACCATATGGGAATGCCCAGCGTTCCATAGTCGTTTTCATGAGAACGCTGGTGTATTTCAGTCATCGATTCTAGGTATTTGTTTTGAACACTATTATCCTTTAATGCCTTGTTTTTTTGTATATTTTTTGTTTTAAGGTTCCAAGTGAATGAATTGCCAAGCAAACATTTGTATTCACCATAATGACCTGTGAGGTTTATCTTATATAGGAAACAAGTTTGAGCGATGCTGGTATTTTTATGCGATAATTTGTGCATCTCTTACAGAGATCTTGGCACTCAAAGGGTTAAGCAGTAAAGGGAAAGAGTGGTAAGAGCACAATGGTGCTCTTGTGTTCTGTGTCCTAGTAACCGCTCCAATTGCGCATCTAATAGGTCCAATTACAGCAATTCAATTTTGAAGGTGTAAAACAAAGGGAAATGTCTTGCACTCTAACATCATCTACATAAATATAATTAAACAATGTTTGTGTGTGTGTGTGTGTATATTTGTGTGTGTGTGTAGGGATGTTCCACAATAACCCACGAAAGCCTTAACTTATCGTCTTCAAACTTTGCACAATACCTTATCCTCTTAAGGGACAATCTAAGGCCCTTAAGAGGATCTGATCGCAGTACAAATTTGTTTGGAAAATGGGCAAAACCATGTGCACTGCAGGTGGGGCAGATGTAACAGAGAGAGTTAGATTTGGGTGAGTTATTGTGTTTCTGTGCAGGGTAAATACTGGCTGCTTTATACTTACACTGCAATTTAGATTTCAGTTTCAACACACCCCACCCAAATCTAATTCTCTGCACATGTTACATCTGCCCCACCTGCAGTGCACATGGTTTTTCCCATTTTCCAAACAAATTTGTACATACGATCAGATCTGAATAAGGGCCTAAGTTTCAAGATGGGTTTAATTGGACAACCCCTTAAGGTCGCTGTCATAAGGGTCCTTGCTATTTCTGTTGTTTTCATGCATTGTGATATGAGGTTGGAAAACTTATGACTTTCTGAATACAACAAGGAAAGTGCCTCCAGGCCTCAAAATATGGGCGTGGTCAACAGGAGGTGCATATCCAATGGGAGGAGCATGGTCACGCCCCTGTAAAAAAAAAACATTTGCAGTGGGGTGCGGGCTGTGTGCCTCTCTCCCCAGCTCAGCACTTGTCACTAAGCAGCATGTGCTGAGTGGGGGAGAGAGACTGTGCTCCTATGGCAGCCTCTGCTCTCTACTTCCACTGCCCGGTCTCTGCAGCAGGTGAAGGGGCAAGGACCCAAGCCCCTCCAACAGACCCAAGCCTGGGTAAAAAGTACCTGCCCTCCCCTCTCGATGGCATTGAATACAACACAATAAACAGACTCCCTTAAGTGGACCCTTAACCCCTTGAGTGGCGGGTTTTCCTGGGACAGGACAAACCTACCAGGGCAGGTTTGTCCTGCCTCAGAAATACTCACCACAGGAGGGGCAGCCGCTGCCTTCTGCAGCATCTCCTGCTCCCCTGGGGCTGCTGCTGCCGGCTTCAGCGGATTGTGGCCACTTGGAGAAGTTCGGGGCCGTTTGGAGGGGCCCGGGAGCACTCAGCCATTAGACTAGTCACCAATAGGAACTACTTACTCTTGTTTGGACTGCCTGCATTAGTTCAAACATTTATGATTCATCCGAAATATTATTCATTTCAGTTATGCACATTCATGTCACATTTACATAGAATCCTGACGATAAGTGGAAGTCTGGCTGAAGTTATAAAGTGTCAATTGTTGAAAGATTTCTTTAATATATTGTTTAACACTATAATGCTTTACGTGCATGAATTGTACATTGCATACCATTTAGGGTGTATTTGCCTGTATGTGCATTGTACCGAATTCAACCCCAAACAATCTAGTGCAAGTTCTAGATCATTTACACTTCAACACAGAATCTTGACCAGAGTTCAGCACATTTCTGCCCCATCCTGGGGGTAGGGAACCGCTGACACTCTTTATCATCAGTGGTGGCTCCTACCTCTTTCAGGGAGGGGGGCTGCCTCTGCCCGCAGGCATCCCCCTCCCCCTGTCACCACCGCTGCCTTCAGGTCCCCGGCGCCTGTCCTATGATGACAGGCGCCGAGACTGGCGCATGCGCAGTACAAATATATGTACTGCGCATATGGCCAGCTTCTATGGGCTGCTTCGGCAGCAGCCCACAGAAGTAATCATGGTCCCGGCGCCTGTATGTTACAGGCACCGGGACCAGCCTGTGCGCAGTACCGATATAGTACCGATATAGGTACTGCACATGCCCATTCCTTCATATCACATGTGGGTTCTCTCACCTGTCACTTACCAGGGAGTTAGGATTATGAAGCCCGATGTCCAGAATTTATACCTTTTATTTCTGCTTATACCTAGTGCTAGTTAGTAAAGGTAACGCTACAGTATACAATAAAAATAACATTCCATTGAACACCGGTGGGAAAAACCTTTATCACTTTATTCTGTCTAGCTTACCTTTATCACTTCATACATGTTCTAACAGTATATAAAGCTTTACTTACCTGATGTAACATGTTCTAGGTCTGCTTCAGTTGCAAAGCATTCTAGGTACAGCAGTGTCTTCAAGGGATGCAGTTATAATCCCGGCGGTCAGAATCTCGGCGTTCAAAATCCCGACCGCTGAAATCCCAACACTTTCTCCCTCTATGGGTGTCCACGACACCCATAGAGGGAGAATAAATTAGTGTACCGAGCATAGCGAGGCACCGGGCCCGCTGCGTGGGCCTGGAAGGGGTGGTGATCCATGTCCTCCCCTTGTCGGGATTTCAGCATTCGGGATTCTGGCATCAGGATTTTCAATGCCGGGATTCTGACCGCCGGGATTTTGTATCAAACCCGTCTTCAAATCTCTTCCACCCTACACATTCTCTTTATATATTGGAAAACTCCCAAATACTTATATTCTCCCAGTCATGTGTGGTATGTGATTAAGGGCCCAAATGGAAATGTGATAGTCATTAAACATAATCAATATTATTGGAGATTTATTTTGGAATAAAAATATTTGGTACTTATGTAATATCTGGGCTCCCGTTTTTCTTATGAGACCGCGTCCGCTCGCCACACTATATAAAATCAACTCCATGCGTAGTTGGAAAATAGGGTAATGAAAAAATGGGGTGCATTTAACATGGGAGCCCAGATAATACATAAGTACCAAATATTTTAACTGGCAAAAGGAACTATTGTACTGGGGCACATTTTTCAGTTTGCAATGCACTATACCTGGGGTAAAAGGGGCTCCATTAAAAGAATTTGCCACTAACTGAATCTCAGAACTTCCTCTCTGCATCTGCCCTCTGGTTGTGCAGCAAAGTTGTCATTAAATTGTAGACAAGTCTTCATTTACTTCTGCACTTCATCGTAGATACATTCAAAATATGACCTATCCAAAGCAAGTTGGAATTTTCTTTATCTAGTAGTGGACTATAATAGGGTGCCGGACGGGGTCCCGACATTTACCCGACATCGGGATCCCGACTGTTAAAACACCGACGGCCGCTGGCTATTCTCCCTCGTGGGGGTCCATACGCCTGAGAGCTGGACTAATCCACTTTATATATATATATATATATAGTACACAATATCTCTAGATTTTGCGCTGAGCAGAGTTGGTCGCTTTATAACACTTGATCCCCTACTAGAGAGATCCACAACCAATAGCCAAACCAATAGTGTTATGTAGCGCCCTATATAATTGATCAGAATACTTCCAGTCTTTCCTTTATAATATAATTACCATAAACATTTTTCAATATAAAACATTTATTAAAACATTTAAAACAAAATGCAAATGCAAGTTTTGAGACAATTTTACAGATCGTGATGGTTTTCAAAGGTTACCCAACGCGTTTCGTCTCTTTATGAGACTTCATCAGGGGTGAACAATTTAATATCAGATCTACAAAGTAGAATATAATTTTAAAATTTCATAGGAAAGACAAATACAAACATATTAACAACTATAATTCAAAGTGAATTTATAAAAGGAGGAGGAAGGAGAACAGAAGAGGACAAAAAGTGCATATATACACATAACATTTAGCAAACCATGTTGATTTATATATTGGAATAAGGTGAGGAAACAAAAAAGACTCTGCATCCAGGTGAAGTGAGGAAACAAGAGAGACTCTGCATCCAAAATTGGTATTACATGTTCATATCACCACCCATTTTTAAGTGATTATATAGGGTAACTATAGTAGAATGTTACTGTACCTTAATAGGTCTTTTATCGGAACAAAAAGTCTTGCTATTTTGCAGTAGTACAAGGTCCGTTTAAAGGCTCAAGTTTTTAACTAGAAATAGATATATAATAGCATAAGGGTATATATATATATATAGATGTACGTGTAGCTTATATGTAGGTGTAAGTGATTATATAGGGTAACTATAGTAGGATGTTACTGTACCTTAATAGGTCTTTTATCGGAACAAAAGTCTTGCTATTTTGCAGTAGTACAAGGTCCGTTTTAAAGCCTCAAGTTTTTAACTAAAAATAAATATAAATATACACATATAATAGCATATGGGTTTTTATTTCGGTATACGTGTAGCTCCAGAATAAATGATAGATAGTTACCTCTAATGGGTAGAGGAGTGAACTCCTGGATCTTTCTATTATATTAAAGACCTTTAAGTAGTGGGCGGTTGCCCGTACTTGCAGCTCGAAGGATTATAGTTTATTCATAATTTTAGGTACCTATTGGTGTATAATTGAAAACATGGATAACTTTTAGTGACTCCCCCATTATAGGTTATTATTAAACTATTAACTGTGGTCTTTAATACCTACCATTAACGTATCTTTACTGTTCTTGAATCTTAATTTGAATATAGTTTATAGGATATAATCTTAGAAAGAGTGGTCCCTTTATATAATAATCGGGAGTTAACTGAAATAGATGATCATAATAATAATTAATTATCATTGATTAGGGAAAATAATATATATTAATTTTATAAAGAATGACTAACATACCTCCAATATCCAATAAGCTCCTCAAGGATCACAGGAGTGAAAATGTGGTCCCAAAAACCTACCCAATAATACAGATAGTGTTTAGTATTTCCTATTAAAGTTTTAAATAGGAAGAATTAAGTGAATAATGATATATTACCTTTCTGGCTCCTAGAGATGTGCGCTCTCCTGTGTCCAAACACCAAGTGAACTATTAGCTGCCCTAGCTGTGATATTTATAGGGAGTGGGTAGTGACATCACTTCCTGTTAGAGATGTTTTACTTATTATAATTTTAAGTGTTTTTAAAGTGTTTTTTTATGGCTAAAGTGTTAATTTTATAGCTCATTTATATTTTTACTTATTAGTGGTAAGATGAAATATATTTTTTTGAAATTTTTTTAGATTTTTTAGAAAAATTATTTTAGCTGTGTAAATAAAAAAAAAAATTAATTAATTTTAAAGTTTAATTTCATATTCTTCCTAATTCGGAGTGTATTAAAGGTTATTGTCTCAAAATCGGGATTAAAATCCCTTAAGGTGTACCTAAAACGACTTAATTGTATGGTTTGCGTTCCACCTGTCCGACGGTGGAACGCACAGCCATTAACGTGATCAATCTTATTTCATTATCCATCTACTTATTAGTTTAATGGGTGATCTACCTTTTTTAAGGTAGAACACCTAGCGATAAATCCGGTGGTGATCGTGCTCTAAGTATTATTTAGTAGGAGTAATATACGGAGCGGTAATCTCTGTGCGTTCCATCCTACAGCGGGTGGAACGCACCGCCATTTTGAAAGTAGTAATGGTATTGGGAGTACAATGCATTTATAGCGGTGTGTACGGTAGTTATCCTTATGCGTTCCACCCTATAATGGGTGGAGCGCACAGCCATTTTAATGCGGAAGTAAGTTTTAAAGATGTTCTTTTTCTGATACTAAAAGAACTTTTGTAGCGCATTCAATTATCTAATGAGTGGAGCGTAGTTCTATTTCCAAAAGGTACTATAAGTTTGTATCAGATAGTAACTACTTGGATATTTAGTACAGTTATACGTTAGCTTGATCCTTTTCTATAGGTAGTTAATTCTATTTAGAACGGGGGAATAATTATTTAATATTAAGTAATAGATATATTCTCAAATTAATTATTTTATTATATTATATTGGGAGCAAGGGTATGGATATATGTTCTTATTCACTATATGGGCTAAATATTTTTAGATAGCTATCCATAATAGGTTTTAATGGAAAAGGAAGATATAGATACTGATAGATAAGCATCATTCTATGGTGTGGTGGTAATTCTATTTCTATATACAAATATACCTTAGATGCAGTGTCACTCCTTAACCATCATCTTTTGCCAATATGAACAGTCGAATATTACATATTGCAACCTTCATCATTGTACTTATAATCAGAGTTTTTATAGTTTATAAATTTTAACCATCAATAGGTATGTAATATAAGAAGAATGACATTATATCACCTTTCTTCATATTTTTCATTTACTTCAAGGTTGGATTAATACCCTTATGAATATACATTATGTCATAGAGGTATACAAAAGATTAATAATCCTAAGTACATCATCACCATTTAGTCAAATATCCATTATGGACATAACATCATAATTATCTCAATGTACAGTTTAAAGCGGGCTCCATAGAAACCAGTAACAGTTTGTATAATCAGATGTTACATATTATAATCATGAACACTGTGTCCTTAAATATAGTGATTATTTACATAGTCAGATGTTACATATTGTAACCATAACAATTGTAGTCCCAATCATAGTTACACAGTCTAAGATTTACATTCAAAATACATTGCACTGATGATAACAGTGCTATATTAGCGTGGCTGTGGTGGGTCGTAGCTAGGGGTATAAAAAAGTTCTAATTAATCATTTTACATTTTTATCGATGTCTGTGTTATTCCATTATAAAAATGGGGTGATTTCAGTGTTCTCGTTAAGGCCCTTAGGGGCCAGCGTATCAAGAGAGAAAATCCAAAATGATTCTCTCATGGTCAGTTGTTTTTCTCTGTCGCCTCCCCTAGGGTTTTCCTTAACGTGCTCTAATACGGAGAATTTAAATGTGCTGATGTCCGAATTATGTTTTTGTTCAAAATGCCTGGGGAGGCTATGTGTTTGAACTTTTCTTTTTATATTTCGCAAATGTTCTTGAATTCTGATTTTTAAGTTTCTTTTTGTTTTTCCCACGTACGACATGCCACAGCCACACTTTACAATATACACTACGAATGTTGAATTGCACGTTACTATAGTGTTCACTTTATACTCTCTTTTTAGGTGGTCAGGAATGGAGGGGCCATGTTTCTCAATGTGTTTGCAACAAATGCATTTGTTGCAGGGGTATAAGCCCCTACGATCAAATGCACTTTTTTGTGCATTTGTATTTAAGGTTTCTAGTTGTTTTAATTGACTGGGGGCTAAGATACTTTTTAAGTTTTTTGCTTTTCTGTACACTATATCGGGTTTAGCCGGGAGGTGGGGTCCTAGAATTGGATCCATTTGTAGCAGATGCCAATGTTTTTCAATACATCTCTTTATAAGTTTGTTTTCTTGGCTATACTGGGTAATAAATGGTCTCATTTTTTGGGGGGGTTGTTTAATTTTTGTTCCTAAAAGATCTTGTCTATTTAGTATAGCTGCCCTCTGTTGGTCTTTGAAAAGATCGGCCTTTTTATAACCCTTCTCAATAAAGTCTTTTAACAATTTTTCAGATTGTTCCCAATAGATTTGTGTGGAACTGCAATTTTTCCTAATCCTCACGAATTGGGCGTAAGGGACATTGGTTTTCCAACGGTCCAAATGACAACTATTAGCTGGTATAAAACTATTTGCATCTGTTTTTTTGAAAAAGGTTCTAGTACTTATCTTGTTTTCTGAATCAGTAGTTAGCACCACGTCAAGAAAATCTATTTCAACCTTATGTTCTTTATAGGTAAACTTTAAGTTATAATCATTACTTTGTAGTTTTAAGATAAATGTTTCTAGACTAATACTATCTCCATCCCATATAACTATTAGGTCGTCGATATACCTTTTGTATAGTTTAATGTTATTAATTTTATAACCGTCTCCATCATATAAAGTAGTTTGTTCCCAGCTGTCCATAAAGATGTTCGCATATGATGGCGCAAATTTTGTGCCCATCGCTGTTCCTTGTTTTTGGACATAATGGACTTTGTTAAACTCAAAATGATTATGGTTAAGTACAAAAGAGATTCCATCAAGTATGAATGTTCTTTCATTTATAGCCACATTGGGGTCATTGAGTAATACATTTTGGACTGCTTCGAGGCCTTTGAAGTGGGGTATACAAGTATACAGGGCCTGAACGTCTATAGTGGCCCATCTAAACGTAGATTCCCAATTAAATTTTTCCAGTTCTCGTAGTATTTGAGTGGAATCTTTTAAGTAAGATTTTTGTCTTTTAACATAAGGTTGTAAACGTAGGTCCAAATAGTGTGACAGGTTGGCTGTTAAAGATTCCATTCCTGCAACAATGGGACGGCCAGGAGGATTTGTTTTATCCTTATGTATCTTAGGGATATGATACAATAAGGGAATCCTTGGATTCTTTACATAAAGGAAATCAAACTCTTTTTTACAGATAATACCATCTTTATGGGCCTTATATAGTAGGATATACAGTTTGTCTTTATATGCGTCTATAGGGTTAGAATCTAACTTTTGATAAGTGTTGGGGTCACTGGTTAAATTGGTGGCCTCGGATAGGTAATTTGTCCTATCTTGTATCACCACTGCTCCCCCTTTATCAGCAATTTTAATTACTATCTCATCATCGTTTTTCAGTTCCTTCACTGCTTTTTGTTCTTGCGATGTTAGGTTGCTGTGTTTAAGGTCTTTAATTTTTAGTTTTTTCAAATCCTCTTTTACCAGTTCGTAAAACATTTCGACATGGGGACCCTTAGACTCTACAGGGAAGAACTTTGAGGGGAGAGCCACTAGCGGTTTGGATTCAGTCTGATCTTTAACAGGGTTTTTTAAAAAATGTCTCTCTAGAGTAGTAGAAAAGTCTAAGGGTCCCCATGTCGAAATGTTTTACGAACTGGTAAAAGAGGATTTGAAAAAACTAAAAATTAAAGACCTTAAACACAGCAACCTAACATCGCAAGAACAAAAAGCAGTGAAGGAACTGAAAAACGATGATGAGATAGTAATTAAAATTGCTGATAAAGGGGGAGCAGTGGTGATACAAGATAGGACAAATTACCTATCCGAGGCCACCAATTTAACCAGTGACCCCAACACTTATCAAAAGTTAGATTCTAACCCTATAGACGCATATAAAGACAAACTGTATATCCTACTATATAAGGCCCATAAAGATGGTATTATCTGTAAAAAAGAGTTTGATTTCCTTTATGTAAAGAATCCAAGGATTCCCTTATTGTATCATATCCCTAAGATACATAAGGATAAAACAAATCCTCCTGGCCGTCCCATTGTTGCAGGAATGGAATCTTTAACAGCCAACCTGTCACACTATTTGGACCTACGTTTAAAACCTTATGTTAAAAGACAAAAATCTTACTTAAAAGATTCCACTCAAATACTACGAGAACTGGAAAAATGTAATTGGGAATCTACGTTTAGATGGGCCACTATAGACGTTCAGGCCCTGTATACTTGTATACCCCACTTCAAAGGCCTCGAAGCAGTCCAAAATGTATTACTCAATGACCCCAATGTGGCTATAAATGAAAGAACATTCATACTTGATGGAATCTCTTTTGTACTTAACCATAATCATTTTGAGTTTAACAAAGTCCATTATGTCCAAAAACAAGGAACAGCGATGGGCACAAAATTTGCGCCATCATATGCGAACATCTTTATGGACAGCTGGGAACAAACTACTTTATATGATGGAGACGGTTATAAAATTAATAACATTAAACTATACAAAAGGTATATCGACGACCTAATAGTTATATGGGATGGAGATAGTATTAGTCTAGAAACATTTATCTTAAAACTACAAAGTAATGATTATAACTTAAAGTTTACCTATAAAGAACATAAGGTTGAAATAGATTTTCTTGACGTGGTGCTAACTACTGATTCAGAAAACAAGATAAGTACTAGAACCTTTTTCAAAAAAACAGATGCAAATAGTTTTATACCAGCTAATAGTTGTCATTTGGACCGTTGGAAAACCAATGTCCCTTACGCCCAATTCGTGAGGATTAGGAAAAATTGCAGTTCCACACAAATCTATTGGGAACAATCTGAAAAATTGTTAAAAGACTTTATTGAGAAGGGTTATAAAAAGGCCGATCTTTTCAAAGACCAACAGAGGGCAGCTATACTAAATAGACAAGATCTTTTAGGAACAAAAATTAAACAACCCCCCAAAAAAATGAGACCATTTATTACCCAGTATAGCCAAGAAAACAAACTTATAAAGAGATGTATTGAAAAACATTGGCATCTGCTACAAATGGATCCAATTCTAGGACCCCACCTCCCGGCTAAACCCGATATAGTGTACAGAAAAGCAAAAAACTTAAAAAGTATCTTAGCCCCCAGTCAATTAAAACAACTAGAAACCTTAAATACAAATGCACAAAAAAGTGCATTTGATCGTAGGGGCTTATACCCCTGCAACAAATGCATTTGTTGCAAACACATTGAGAAACATGGCCCCTCCATTCCTGACCACCTAAAAAGAGAGTATAAAATGAACACTATAGTAACGTGCAATTCAACATTCGTAGTGTATATTGTAAAGTGTGGCTGTGGCATGTCGTACGTGGGAAAAACAAAAAGAAACTTAAAAATCAGAATTCAAGAACATTTGCGAAATATAAAAAGAAAAGTTCAAACACATAGCCTCCCCAGGCATTTTGAACAAAAACATAATTCGGACATCAGCACATTTAAATTCTCCGTATTAGAGCACGTTAAGGAAAACCCTAGGGGAGGCGACAGAGAAAAACAACTGACCATGAGAGAATCATTTTGGATTTTCTCTCTTGATACGCTGGCCCCTAAGGGCCTTAACGAGAACATTGAAATCACCCCATTTTTATAATGGAATAACACAGACATCGATAAAAATGTAAAATGATTAATTAGAACTTTTTTATACCCCTAGCTACGACCCACCACAGCCACGCTAATATAGCACTGTTATCATCAGTGCAATGTATTTTGAATGTAAATCTTAGACTGTGTAACTATGATTGGGACTACAATTGTTATGGTTACAATATGTAACATCTGACTATGTAAATAATCACTATATTTAAGGACACAGTGTTCATGATTATAATATGTAACATCTGATTATACAAACTGTTACTGGTTTCTATGGAGCCCGCTTTAAACTGTACATTGAGATAATTATGATGTTATGTCCATAATGGATATTTGACTAAATGGTGATGATGTACTTAGGATTATTAATCTTTTGTATACCTCTATGACATAATGTATATTCATAAGGGTATTAATCCAACCTTGAAGTAAATGAAAAATATGAAGAAAGGTGATATAATGTCATTCTTCTTATATTACATACCTATTGATGGTTAAAATTTATAAACTATAAAAACTCTGATTATAAGTACAATGATGAAGGTTGCAATATGTAATATTCGACTGTTCATATTGGCAAAAGATGATGGTTAAGGAGTGACACTGCATCTAAGGTATATTTGTATATAGAAATAGAATTACCACCACACCATAGAATGATGCTTATCTATCAGTATCTATATCTTCCTTTTCCATTAAAACCTATTATGGATAGCTATCTAAAAATATTTAGCCCATATAGTGAATAAGAACATATATCCATACCCTTGCTCCCAATATAATATAATAAAATAATTAATTTGAGAATATATCTATTACTTAATATTAAATAATTATTCCCCTGTTCTAAATAGAATTAACTACCTATAGAAAAGGATCAAGCTAACGTATAACTGTACTAAATATCCAAGTAGTTACTATCTGATACAAACTTATAGTACCTTTTGGAAATAGAACTACGCTCCATTTATTAGATAATTGAATGCGCTACAAAAGTTCTTTTAGTATCAGAAAAAGAACATCTTTAAAACTTACTTCCGCATTAAAATGGCTGTGCGCTCCACCCATTATAGGGTGGAACGCATAAGGATAACTACCGTACACACCGCTATAAATGCATTGTACTCCCAATACCATTACTACTTTCAAAATGGCGGTGCGTTCCACCCGCTGTAGGATGGAACGCACAGAGATTACCGCTCCGTATATTACTCCTACTAAATAATACTTAGAGCACGATCACCACCGGATTTATCGCTAGGTGTTCTACCTTAAAAAAGGTAGATCACCCATTAAACTAATAAGTAGATGGATAATGAAATAAGATTGATCACGTTAATGGCTGTGCGTTCCACCGTCGGACAGGTGGAACGCAAACCATACAATTAAGTCGTTTTAGGTACACCTTAAGGGATTTTAATCCCGATTTTGAGACAATAACCTTTAATACACTCCGAATTAGGAAGAATATGAAATTAAACTTTAAAATTAATTAATTTTTATTTTTATTTACACAGCTAAAATAATTTTTCTAAAAAATCTAAAAAAAATTCAAAAAAATATATTTCATCTTACCACTAATAAGTAAAAATATAAATGAGCTATAAAATTAACACTTTAGCCATAAAAAAACACTTTAAAAACACTTAAAATTATAATAAGTAAAACATCTCTAACAGGAAGTGATGTCACTACCCACTCCCTATAAATATCACAGCTAGGGCAGCTAATAGTTCACTTGGTGTTTGGACACAGGAGAGCGCACATCTCTAGGAGCCAGAAAGGTAATATATCATTATTCACTTAATTCTTCCTATTTAAAACTTTAATAGGAAATACTAAACACTATCTGTATTATTGGGTAGGTTTTTGGGACCACATTTTCACTCCTGTGATCCTTGAGGAGCTTATTGGATATTGGAGGTATGTTAGTCATTCTTTATAAAATTAATATATATTATTTTCCCTAATCAATGATAATTAATTATTATTATGATCATCTATTTCAGTTAACTCCCGATTATTATATAAAGGGACCACTCTTTCTAAGATTATATCCTATAAACTATATTCAAATTAAGATTCAAGAACAGTAAAGATACGTTAATGGTAGGTATTAAAGACCACAGTTAATAGTTTAATAATAACCTATAATGGGGGAGTCACTAAAAGTTATCCATGTTTTCAATTATACACCAATAGGTACCTAAAATTATGAATAAACTATAATCCTTTGAGCTGCAAGTACGGGCAACCGCCCACTACTTAAAGGTCTTTAATATAATAGAAAGATCCAGGAGTTCACTCCTCTACCCATTAGAGGTAACTATCTATCATTTATTCTGGAGCTACACGTATACCGAAATAAAAACCCATATGCTATTATATGTGTATATTTATATTTATTTTTAGTTAAAAACTTGAGGCTTTAAAACGGACCTTGTACTACTGCAAAATAGCAAGACTTTTGTTCCGATAAAAGACCTATTAAGGTACAGTAACATCCTACTATAGTTACCCTATATAATCACTTACACCTACATATAAGCTACACGTACATCTATATATATATATATACCCTTATGCTATTATATATCTATTTCTAGTTAAAAACTTGAGCCTTTAAACGGACCTTGTACTACTGCAAAATAGCAAGACTTTTTGTTCCGATAAAAGACCTATTAAGGTACAGTAACATTCTACTATAGTTACCCTATATAATCACTTAAAAATGGGTGGTGATATGAACATGTAATACCAATTTTGGATGCAGAGTCTCTCTTGTTTCCTCACTTCACCTGGATGCAGAGTCTTTTTTGTTTCCTCACCTTATTCCAATATATAAATCAACATGGTTTGCTAAATGTTATGTGTATATATGCACTTTTTGTCCTCTTCTGTTCTCCTTCCTCCTCCTTTTATAAATTCACTTTGAATTATAGTTGTTAATATGTTTGTATTTGTCTTTCCTATGAAATTTTAAAATTATATTCTACTTTGTAGATCTGATATTAAATTGTTCACCCCTGATGAAGTCTCATAAAGAGACGAAACGCGTTGGGTAACCTTTGAAAACCATCACGATCTGTAAAATTGTCTCAAAACTTGCATTTGCATTTTGTTTTAAATGTTTTAATAAATGTTTTATATTGAAAAATGTTTATGGTAATTATATTATAAAGGAAAGACTGGAAGTATTCTGATCAATTATATAGGGCGCTACATAACACTATTGGTTTGGATATATATATATATATATATATATATATATATATATATATATATATATATATAGGTACTTTGGGAGACCGCACTCTCACAAGATATTTTGAAGTAAAGACAGGGGTGCCCACAAGAAATCCATACTTCACAGCATGAACACTATTTGTAGTCCAAAATTCCTCAAATCGAGGAGTAAGCACTCTCCTTATATAAATCAGGCAATCCAGGTAAAAGTTAATTTTCATTTATTCATCCATTATATGTGCATTGTGCCCATTTTTGCCCCGACGTTTCGGTCCATAAGAGGGACCTTTATCAAGGAGCCTGCAGTCAGAGGAGACAACATGCAAACAACAAAGTGAGTGCATGCAATCACCGCCACTTACAGAGTACACAATGGTTATAAACATCAGAAATAAAATCACTTACATGGGTCATGAAATCAAAACGATAAATCGATCAAAAGAGCCAAGGGTAGGAGAACCTCTCTGTAGCAGGAGGATATCTAAACTAGACCTGCCCGGGCCCGGCTTAAATACCCTGTGTATTGGTTCAATTTGGCGTCACGTGGAGCGGGAGATTTCCCGCCACTCGTCCCGGCGCCGGACCTCCGTCAGAGACCGGAAGTGACGTTGCCGGAAACGCAGCTCCGAGTGAGCCGCTAGTGACACACACTGGAAACCCGGAAGCGGGTACTGAGTGCGTGTCACCTGGGTGAGACGCATCTGGAGCGCATAGTGCCGGAAATAGGCACTGATGCGCTATCTATAAACATAAATACAAATGGGATTAATTCCAAATAGTACTGGAAGAAAAAACACAGAGAAGCCGGGGCTCCGGGGGCTTCCTAAAGAGAGATACCCGCCCACTATTAGGATAGATTTGGGCATATTCATGATTGATTTTAAGACTATCGATGTCTAATAGCTGCATCGATAAGTACTGGTGTATATAGGTTTTTGGGTATATTGCAATTAGGGAGCTCACTTAGAAACATGAAACAGACTGGTATTCTATCAATGAAAATATAGGAAAAATTATTTTTAAGGGGAAATAAATTTTTTAGAAAAGAATTTTTTAGAAAAGAATTTTTTGAAAAAGATCCTTTTTGGGAGAAAAAATGGTGATTGGTACTAAAAATGATTGCTAGAGAGCATCATTCCAGCTTAGTATCTTTCTAATTAAGGTGATTAAATTTTATTCTATATATATATATATATATATATATATATATATATATATATATATATATATATATATATATATACACACATATATACACATGTTTTTATTTTTAATTTTTATTTATATTTATATTTATGTGTATTTTCTATACAAGGAATTAAGGTATATTAGTTATTTAGGAGATATTTTTCACTGGAAGATACATCTAAATAATGGGAAAAACACAAAAGTAAGTCAAGAAAGGGTTAGACAAAAGCAATTAGAGATAAGACATGAAACCATAGGGATGGGCAACTCAGCTTTTTTAGTGTCAAGGGCGACACGAATGGAGTTCCTGTGATTGGCCATGCGTTCCCTGAATTTCCTCGTGGTCATATGTGGGCATGACCACGAGGGAATTCAGGGAACGCATGGCCAATCACAGGAACTCCATTCGTGTCGCCCTTGACACTAAAAAAGCTGAGTTGCCCATCCCTAGACATTTCCTTCAGGCCTGTCATCAGTTATCAAGTCTTAGATGCCGACTCATTGACTGGATACCACCCCCGATCCGTGGAGGGGATAGAGGTCTCCTATTGAAGAAACGAGAGAGTCGATGGATATTTCGGTTGGGGACATTGGCACCGAACGGACTTAATGAGAACAATCCGCTCAATATATTTCTCAAATAATTATTCGGACTATATCCATATAACCATGATCGGTGGCCGTAAACCTCCGTACCAGTCCGCATCCCCTTGATGAAATTTGATGTTACTTATTTTTTGGTTTCATGTCTTATCTCTAATTGCTTTTGTCTAACCCTTTCTTGACTTACTTTTGTGTTTTTCCCATTATTTAGATGTATATTTCAGTGAAAAATATCTCCTAAATAACTAATATACCTTAATTCCTTGTATAGAAAATACACATAAATATAAATATAAATAAAAATTAAAAAATAAAAATTAAAAATTAAAAATAAAAAATAAAAACATGTGTATATATGTATATATATATATATATATATATATATATATATATATATATATATATATATATATATAGAATAAAATTTAATCACCTTAATTAGAAAGATACTAAGCTGGAATGATGCTCTCTAGCAATCATTTTTAGTACCAATCACCATTTTTTCTCCCAAAAAGGATCTTTTTCAAAAAATTCTTTTCTAAAAAAATTCTTTCTAAAAAATTTATTTCCCCTTAAAAATAATTTTTCCTATATTTTCATTGATAGAATACCAGTCTGTTTCATGTTTCTAAGTGAGCTCCCTAATTGCAATATACCCAAAAACCTATATACACCAGTACTTATCGATGCAGCTATTAGACATCGATAGTCTTAAAATCAATCATGAATATGCCCAAATCTATCCTAATAGTGGGCGGGTATCTCTCTTTAGGAAGCCCCCGGAGCCCCGGCTTCTCTGTGTTTTTTCTTCCAGTACTATTTGGAATTAATCCCATTTGTATTTATGTTTATAGATAGCGCATCAGTGCCTATTTCCGGCACTATGCGCTCCAGATGCGTCTCACCCAGGTGACACGCACTCAGTACCCGCTTCCGGGTTTCCAGTGCGTGTCACTAGCGGCTCACTCGGAGCTGCGTTTCCGGCAACGTCACTTCCGGTCTCTGACGGAGGTCCGGCGCCGGGACGAGTGGCGGGAAATCTCCCGCTCCACGTGACGCCCAATTGAACCAATACACAGGGTATTTAAGCCGGGCCCGGGCAGGTCTAGTTTAGATGTCCTCCTGCTACAGAGAGGTTCTCCTACCCTTGGCTCTTTTGATCGATTTATCGTTTTGATTTCATGACCCATGTAAGTGATTTTATTTCTGATGTTTATAACCATTGTGTACTCTGTAAGTGGCGGTGATTGCATGCACTCACTTTGTTGTTTGCATGTTGTCTCCTCTGACTGCAGGCTCCTTGATAAAGGTCCCTCTTATGGACCGAAACGTCGGGGCAAAAATGGGCACAATGCACATATAATGGATGAATAAATGAAAATTAACTTTTACCTGGATTGCCTGATTTATATAAGGAGAGTGCTTACTCCTCGATTTGAGGAATTTTGGACTATATATATATATATATATATATATATATATATATATATATACAGTATATGGAATATCGATATTTAATGCCCAATACTATTTCCCTTTCCAATTGACACAAGTATTTCATACATCATCTGGAAGGATAAGTGCTCGGTTTGCCCTGTTAGAGAAGTTGTGTACAGAGATGGTCTCCACTGACTCCATTCGGTTTACATAGATGGTCTCCACTATGTATGCACCTAGTAGTGATGTAAGAAATATAAAGAACAAAAGATCCATATGGACCCTCCCATCACAGGTGCCGAATGACGCTCTGACGGCCATTATACCAACATCGGAATCTCCAATGTTAAATGGCGACAGTAGGCATCCCAACTGACAGGGGATATTCTCCCTCCTGGGGGCCACTACCCCCATAGAGGGAGAATAGAACCCACAAGCCTTTAAGTGGCATCTTAGCACTTGCCCCCTTATAGGTCTACCGACGGTAGGGGTTTCCATGTCTGGAAAATTGACCGTCGGAATTTCGACTGTCGGAGCATCATGTCACACACCCCATAGCCCATCCCTACACCTGACTCCTGGAGATCATTTTACCTTTAGCATTAATAATCAGACTTTCCTTTTTCTAGATGGCATCTCATATATATATATATATATATATATATATATATATATATATATATATATATATTCATAATAATGAAAAAAAAATGTTTTGTTCCCTCATATACTCTCTCAGCTCAATAAACCCATTTTTCATATTGTATGTGACAGCCAGGTTCACATTTCAGGGCACAACAATAAAGGTAAAATGCCGGCCTTAGTACAGGACTTGGACCCAATAATGATGTTATACATTGTATGTAATAATAAATACAATTGACCATCTTTGTATACCAGTGGTTTCCAAACTTTTTTTCATTGCACCCTAGAGTATAGGCATATTTTTAATGGCACCCCAAAGCCAAAATTTTCTAAAAGAGAGATTCAGAAAAAAAGTATTAAGTTAAGTCAACTGTACCTAACGCATCAACATGGTATCAGCACAGTGGTATCAGCACAGATAACATGATACTGGCACAGGAATACATGTGAGAGAAGCGGTATCAGCACAGATAACGTGTGCTGACCACTTCTTCTCCTTTACGGAGATAAATAAATCCCTACCCCAGTGTTTAAAAAAAAGACAATTAGGAGGTGGTTGATTGGTACGTTACCTCTCTCCAGGACTTAGTAAATACACCCAACAGTTCCCAGAATTTTACAAACAGCTGGCACATGGAAAAGCATGCAAAGTATAGAGAAGGAATTAATATGTTGGTGTCAGTGTAGGTCAAGTTCATTTGCTGCTACAGTACCTGCATCTTAAATTATTCAGGGAGAATTTGGGACCTACAGAAAATATTTCTCACCTTCAGGGCCGGTGCAAGCCGCCGGAGCGCCACACTGGGGGGGGGTGTTGCTGCGCGGCCCAGGGGGGGGGGTTCTGGGAGTGATGCGGCTTGGGGCGGGGGGTGTCGGGAGTGTTGCGGCGCGGCTCGGGGGGGGGGGTGTGCCGGGAGTGATGTGGCGCAGCTCAGGGAGGGGGTGCTGGGAGTGTTGTGGTACGGCTCTGGGGGGGTGCCGGGAGTGAAGCGGCGTGGCTTGCGTGGGGTGGGGGGTGCCTGGCAATCAGATGCTCACCTCCATGCCACAGGACCCAGGCTGCTGCTGCTGCCACTCCACGGGAGGCGGAGGGGAGGATGGGCGATGCGGAGATGGCCATACCATCCAGGGGGGGGACACCTGCTCCATCTTCTGCCCTCCAGTGGCCAGCACCCTAGGCAAATGCCTACAGCTGCCTAGTGGTGGCGCCGGCCCTGCTTACTTTTGCCAAAATATACCTAAAATCACAGACATGGCAAAAGAGTGACCGGCAAAAGGAAAGAGACAGGAACATTTTATGTATAATTATTATGTACTCACACATTTAATGAGACCAATCTCATTTCACTAATGTTATAATTTTTATTTCTATTACAGATAATTCCACAGGACAAGCTGAAGCCGTTATTGCCCGCCATGTCATTCAGTCGGGGGTTAACATATATTACAGCTCTCTTGGGCTATGGATGGATTTGTGTGTGTGTATATTTGCAAACATGCTTTAATGTTAATATATTCAACCTTTCGCTCTCAGTTCCTCATCGGGATCTTCCACTAGACACTGGAAATGGAAACTTAGGCACACACACCTCTCATTTATATATATATATATATATATATATATATATATATATATATATATATATATATGAGGAAATGCAGAGATAAAGGGGGCGCCAAATAGTGCAATAAAGTTGTTTTTTATAAAACATATAAAATAGACATTTAATATCAAAGACTCGTACCGGGTTTGACCTCAGCAGTAAACTGATTACCACTAGATATAAAACCTCCTCACTGGCAATACAGCATGCACAAAGCCATAGTCACCGCTTCAGAAGACTTCCACAGGACCTCCTGTTTCTCTGGACTGCCGGCGTCTCACGGAGTCCCAGGGCTGCTCTTTTACCGGCTTGCAATTGCTCTCTGCCAGGAGATTTGGAATAACGTCACAATGGCCACGCCCCTACGTGTTTCGTCATGGACTTCGTCACTATCTCTCTATCTCTCCATTTCCTCTAGAATCCTTGTGCTTGGGATAAGCAAGTCTCAGAGGCGAGCGACGGTCCAAAAATAAAAAAAGGACAAGTGCATTCACAAATAACATTTATTGTCTGGTTGCTTAAAATAGCACCGACAGAAAAGCCCTATCAGTGGGCTCATACCTGCACGTATCAGTGCTCTTATACCACCAACAATAACCCGAAAATGTATATATATATAAATATATATATATATATATATATATGGCAAGGGTCTGTCACCCAAGGACCATGAAAACTGCAGCCAGTGCCCTCACAAAATCAGTAGACACAATCATAGATGGTGCGGCAGTCGCGGCTTATTCAATCAAATTAAGCAGACGAACGCCATAGCAGGTCAGGTCAACGTTTCAATTTTCATACAAATTGTCCTCAGGACAATACTGATGACAATTTCTATGAAAATTGAAACGTTGACCTGACCTGCTATGGCATTTGTCTGCTTAATGTGATTGAATAAGCCGTGACTGCAGCACCTTCTATGTTTGTGTGTATATATATATATATATATATATATATATATATATATATACATGTTGAGTATCCCTTATCGGGACCATGAGCATTTCGGATAAGAGATTTTTCCGGATTTTGGAATATTTTTTTCCCATACTTTCCTGGTCCCCTGGTGGTGCCCTGATGGTCCCCCAATGTCCACTGTGTCCCACAGCGGCATCTCCAGGCCCAGGGGTTCATTGTGCGAGTGCGCAGGTGTGGCAGTGATGCCACCGGTGCGCCAGCACACTCGCGTAATGCACCCCTGGACACCGGAGATGTTGCTGAAGAGGATCCTGAAGGCCACCATGGACAACGGGGATGAGGTAAGTATGAAAAAATAAATAAAAGAACAAACGAAATATTCTGAAAAACCACGGTTTTTGGAATATTTTGGTCTTTGGAATATACCGATAAGGGAGACCTGTGTGTGTGTGTGTGTGTGTGTGTATATATAGATATATATATATGCGATTGGTGGTGGTACTAGTGCTGTCAGTCCTCCTAATAGTTCCTTGTAGTGTGTATACACTTTAAAAGAGTGTTATAGAACTCTTTCTATAGTAGTTCACACTTCTCCCTCATTCCAGGGTGGCTACTCCCTCTCCAAATGGTTCTAGTTCCAATTGAACCCTTGTAGTTTATCTGAAAAAGGAAGTGAGATGGGCGCCTCCTAGTGTAGTGTGTATATATATATAAACGTCCAGGAATCGGCACTCCCAATAAGATGCAGTAATGTTAAACCGGTGCCTTCACAATGGGTAGGTATGTAGGTAGGAACGGTGCGGCACTCCCAGCATAATAAAGAAACTCTTAAACACCAATAGTGGTCAACGTTTCAATTTTTATAGAAATTTTTTCTATAAAATCTGAAACGTTGACCACTATTGGTGTGTAAGAGTTTCTTTATTATGCTGGGAGTGCCGCACTATATATATAATTTTGTGAAGTTATCCTCCACCTGAGCGATAGATAGCACCCCCAAAATTTAAGGAGTACCATAGACAGTGGTATCCAATAACTGTGTTTTTAGCCTGAAGTATTAGTCCTCCTGCTGGCGGGAGTAATCCATATGATCCTTATTCCCTACGTCTCATCATCATTCATAGGTAAGACAAGAATATACAGGGAGCAGAGATATAGTGTAATACTGTTAAAATATTTAATTAAATTGACAAAATAGCAATTTAGTTGTGCGTACAATGTTTAAAAATGATGAAAGCTTATCTGGTGTATGCTCCAAGTTGCATACATTAGCACAGTCACTGGTCAGCTGTCAGAGTTCCCTCAACGCGTTTCATCCGTGCTTTCTGTTGGTGCCTTCTGTTGGTGTGTGTGTGTGTGTATACACACACACAAACACACAGAAACACAAACAAACATACCAAACTTTTTGCAGCAATGTACAGCAGTGTTTTTCAACCACCGTGCCGTGGAACACTAGTGTGCCTTGAGCCGTTCTCATGTGTGCCCCCAGATATAAGGATTCCCCAACCAGTTTACAGCCACCACCAGTTCAGCTGTTATTTACTAGTATCTTCCTTTCATGTAAAGGGATAATGTATTTTATTTTTGTTACCTGTGGGGACCAGTGTGATTGTTTTTTATATGGGGGCCAATTGGTTTGTATTTTTTCCTGTGGGGGCCAATGTGTTTTGCCCTGTGTGAGTCTCATGGTGTGCCTTGGCAATTTAAAAATCTTATTTAGTGTGCCGCAAGGTAAAAAGGTTCAAAATCACTGATGTACAGGGAAGAGGCACTGATAGCTCTGAATGGTAATGCCTCAGGAGACATTTAGAAGCAGATGCCTCTTGCTGGGGTACTAATCTGCAATGCATCCTAGGATGTAGCATTGGATCTTTCACCATCCAATGGTTTTCAGCACCTATGGTGACATGCAAGCCGCCTGTTGTCAGGAAATATCTGTCCGACCGAGGTAATCCATGGTCTTTTCCTTCCTACTAAATGGTGGTGTTTGGTGCTTACCATAACCTTGACATGCCCTATATATTATACTCACAGTAACAATTTCATTTTCACCTTACAAAGTGTCTACTCAGATATACCATGAGATAACAGCTGCAAAGTAGCATCCCACTTTTACCTCACATAAGGAGCAATGTATCAAATATTGGAGAGAGCTATAGTACAGAAAGATAAATCCTATAAAATGACACTTGGAAGCTTATTAAAAAAAATAAACCAATCATCTTCCAAATCTCATTTTATAGGGTATGCTAGAATATGACAGAAATGGGCTGGTAATGTATACCTGTACTTTATCTCTCTTCAATATGTAGCCGGCAGAGAGGTGCTCCATCTGATGGGGATGCGCAAGTGTCCCACATGCACACACATCCCCGTCACTCGGGGGTGGGGAGCGGAATTCCTGCCCATTTCCACTTCAGGGAGACAGGCAGGGTTGGGGATGTGGGCAGTGAAGGGGGAGTGGCAGGGAGGTGACGGTGGGCGGCGGTGGGCTCAGACAGAAGGTGGCATGCAAGTGCGCCCTTATGTCTGATGGCGGGTACTGGCGGTTGGCAATAAAATTGCCAGGATCCATAAGCATGAGAGGTGCTCTATCTGTACCCTAAACTCACACATTTCCACAATAGGTATGAGGGAAAGGTGGGGGAGGTTAGGGATAGGCTGCTGGGGTGGGGCAGGAGGAGAGCGGTTAGAGTTATGCTGGGTACACACCAAAACGATTTGGGCACAATCCCATCAATCTGGATCCAATTCAGACCGATTGGATGCAGATTGTATGTAGATTGGGCTTGTTTGGATCGGATTCCGTTCCGATTCCGATCCGATGCGCATCCCCGCCATCGTTTGGTCATTTTACAGATCCTACCCGCTGCTGGTAGGATCTGTAAAAGATCCATTCAACTGAATACAGGTCAGATCGGATGCAAATCAGATGCAAATCGTGTGCTCAAAAGATGGTGCGACCATCGCACGATCTGCTGACAATTTGCATCCAATCCGATTCCAACCCAAATAGTTTTGGTGTGTACCCAGCATTAGGCTGCAGGAGGTGAAGATTAAGGGTAGGATTAGGAATATGTCACAAATATTTACCATGATTTGTTGCGACCCCGGTGTCGGTAATCTGTCGGTCCTAGGATTTGGTACCCAACCCGTTTAATGTAAGCAGCAGGTGTATTTTTCAACCAGTACGTCTCATTACATAACACCTACAGAGATCACTTTGACCATCCTTATAATAATCCTAAATTAACCGTACGCAGTTGTCTTCGCTGAAGTTCTCTGTCCCTGTTGAACTATCCACACCACAGTTGGGGCTATAGGTTTACATTTTCAATGCTACATGAAACTAATTAATACCTTGGCTCAGGGTCAACGTTTTGTAGTTGTCCGATTCCTAGGTTGTCTCATATTTTAATGTCTCAGCAATGGGATCAGCTGCATCTGAAGTCAAGAGGGTCCTGTGTATATAGACAAAGTTCCACAGTTACATATGCGACATCTATTCTGGTGTACCCTATATATTACAGTCATAAGGCACGGCGCACACTGAACTACCGGAATGAATATAGCTAATCATGAGACTCCCCCTAATCTCTGTACCTCTGTACTCCGGGGGGGGGGGGGGGGGGGGGGGTCACGCTGTTAAAGCCCCTTACTAGTTTTAAGATGAGGAAATATGTATTATTTTCAGTTATTAAAACAGCATTGATTTTAAATGGAAAACACATAGGGGGAAATTTACTAAGATGGGCGATAAAGGCCCTTATTCTGGTTCACTCGCAAATGCAAATTTCTTCTCAAATGGACAAAACCATGTGCACTGCAGGGAGCAGTGTGCGGAGGGGGGGGTGGCGCATTAGGTCGCCAGCATGTTTGTTGATGGTTATTAGGTCGACACCATTAAGTCGACATGCATTTAGGTCAACATGCAGGAAGGTCGACATGAGTCTAGGTCGAAATGGGTTAGGTCGACAGGGTCATTAGGTCGACAGTCAAAAGGTCAATATGGTGTTTTTCAAAAGAAAAATTATCCTAAATGTCGACACAGTTGACATGGAAATTGAAACGTAGCACAGCATCCCCTCGCTTGGCTCGCTGCGCTCTCCTTGCTTGGGGCACGGTGCCTCACTGCGCTCGGCAAACTATTTTACTCTCCCACCACGCCCTAGTGGATGGTAGTGCATGAAACACCACCTGTCTGCACATGTCGGCTCAAAACATTTTTAAAAACCCATGTCGACTTTTTGACTGTCGACCTAACGCATGTCGACCTAATGACCCGGTCGACCTAACCCATGTTGACTCATGTCGACCTTTCTGCATGCCGACCTGGACTCATGTCGACTTAATGGTGTCGACCAACATGCTGGTGACCCATGCTGGTGCGTATATCGCAGAGAGAACATATGCAGATTTAGATTTAAGTGAGTTATTTTGTCTCTATGCAGGTTAAATACTGGCAGCTTTATTTTTACACTGCAATATAATGTAGATCCCGCTTTGAAGCAAAACCCCACCCAAATCTAACTCTCTCTGCACATGTTACATCCAGGGACGGCAATAGAAATCTTGGGGCCCCATATACTGATATCTCTGGGGGGCCCCTACCCCCTAGGGATAGGCACTAATGGGGAGTGCTACTGTAGGCCCTAGTGGGAAAGGTTCAGGTTAGGAACTAGTGAGGCCCCTAGTGGGGAGGGTTAGGCTACTGGGGGAGGGGGTTAGATCGCGGGAAGGGAGGGTAAGGGGGGCAGGGGAAGGGAATCCCTCTTTTGGGCTGGCATTCTAACCCCGGTCATCCAGATGTATCCCATATACAGTACTGTATCTACACACGTATACCTATACACATATAACCAAACATACATATATATATATATATATGCCTACACACACATTATATATATAAATATATATATATATATATATATATATATACCTACACACACACTATATATATATATATATATAAATAGATAGATACACATAAACATATATACTGTATTTGCTGACGTATAAGACTACTTTTTTCCCCTGAAAAACATGCCTCCAAGTGTGAGGGTCGTCTTATACGGCGAGTGCACTTATATATCAAACTCTATATTTTGAGTGTTAGGGGGTCGTCTTATACGCCGGCAAATACGGTACCTACAAACATAAAATACATGTAGACCTATGCACACATATATAAGCATACATACCTATTACATGCACCTGGAGGACTCACCGTTTCTATAGTCAGGCTGTCTCTTATCTGTAGGGACCAGGGACAGATACAGATGGGCGATTGGCTCCCCTAGGCTGCCCTGTGCCTCGGGCTGTGCATGTGATCACTGCAAGGAGAAGATCGGGGAGGGGATGTCCCTCACATCTGCTCCCTCCACCCGCAGGGCTGCACCTATTGCTGGGTGGGCTGCAGGGCTAATGGCTTGCGGTGGGAAACAGCAGCGAGGTCATGTGCCCTAGCGGGGACAGTTCAGCAGTGGGGCGGCAGCTTCTGCCACTGTCTTGCACTTGTGTGCCTGGCACAGGCAGGAGACTGGACTGCTCCGGAAGTTCCTCAGCAGCAAGAGGAACGAAAAAGCCGGCACAGCGTCATCGGAACGGGACTCGACCAAGTGGGTAAGGGGATAAATGCTGGTGCAGCCGCCGTAGTCCCTGTAGGTGTCTCTCATATCCATCCAGGCCCCTCTGACCCTCGAGGCCCATTACGGGTGTCCCCCCTGACCCCCCTGTCACCGGGCCTGGTTACATCTGCCCCCCGCAGTGCACATGGTTTTGTCCATTTCAGAAGGAATTTGCCTTTGCGAGTGAGCCAGAATAAGGGCCACAGATCACATGAGATGTTGCTATGGGCAACCAATCAGATACTATCTATTATCGTCTAAAAATAAATAAGAAGTAGATTTTGATGGGTTGCCCATGTAAAATAGAACTCCCGTCTTAGGGGTTGCATTCTATATAATTTACATTTTGCTGTCAAAACTGAAAAAGCCTCTTCTTAGTAAATCTATCCCGTGGTAGAGAAGTCTTCTGTGCAGGACAAACTGTGGTTCATGTGAGAAGAAATGGTAAAAGTTCTGTTTATCTCTCAAACATAACGGAAATTTGCACCAAGCTGAATGTAATTGGATGCAGGCATTTGTAGATCTGTTCTTGGGTTTCCCTTGGCAGTTGGTTCTCCTGCGGTTGATATTAGAATTACTACTTTTTATCAAGTAAGTTATTAACATCCTCATTCCATGAGGTAGTGACCTTAAAAAAGACTGACCTAAAGGGGGCACTTTATTATTAATACATATATCTTCGCACATCTCATACCTCCCAACGTTCTCCCACAATTATTCGGAACTCCTGCAACACCCACTGCGCCAATTCTCGAAATGATGTGTGGCCTTGCAAAACAGGGGCTTAGCGATGCGGGAATGTCCGCGACCAAGAGACACACCTCCATATTCCGTTACTATGAGGTCATGGTCAGTGCTCTGTGAGCTTCTGCATGCCCCATGTCCCTCTGTTTGCAGCATTTAGATGTTGAAGCTGATTCAGTATGAAATACCAACGGTCAAAATCCCGACGGTCAAAATCCCAACATGGTCAAAATACCAACATTTAAAATCTCGACAAGGCCAAAATAACGACATTTAAAATCCTGACAAGGTCAAAATACCGACATATAGAATATAGACAGGTGAAAAAAGTCAACATGACTTTCGGTCGACAGGTCACTAGGTCGACATGGGTTTTTTCACAGTTTTTTTATCCATGTGTAGACACAGTCGACATGGACACAGTTGGAAGTCAACCGCAGCCCCTCGCATCACTCGCTTTGCTCGCCATGCTTCGGGCACTATTTTATTCTCCCACCACTCCCTAGTGCAGGGCTGGGCAACACCGGCCCTCCAGATGTTAATGAACTACACATCCCAGCATGCCTTGCATCAGTTTCAGCATGGCCACATAGCAAAACTAATGCAAAGCATCCTGGGATGTGTAGTTCAATAACATCTGGAGGGCTGGGCCGGTGTTGCCCAGCTCTGCCCTAGTTGATGGTAGGGCATGAAATACCGCCTGTCGGCACACGTCGGTCAAAAAATAGTGGAAAAAACATGTCGACCTTGTGACCTATCGACCGAAAGTCATGTAGACTTTTTCACCTGTGTACATTCTATATGTCGGTATTTTGACCTTGACTGGATTTTAAATGTCGGGATTTTGACCATGTCGGGATTTTAAATGTCTGTATTTTGACCTTGTCGTGATTTTGACCTTGTCGGGATTTTACATTTCGGGATTTTGACCCTGTCGGGATTATGACCTTGTCAGGATTTTGACCGTTGGTCAATGGTTGTCGGTATTTTGACTGTCAGGATTTTGACCGTCAGGATTTTCACTGCATCCCATTGAAGCGAGTGACAGCCCCCCCCCCCCCCCCGCCTCGCTCACATGGGGCCCTGCTGCACGCAGGTGGGACGCGGGACAGTCACAGAGACTGTCCTGTAAAAATCAGGATAGTTGGGAAGTATGCACATATACAGCGCTTTCCAGTACTGACTCTTTATAAGTATCGCACCATAAGGTCTTATTCTATATCAGACTGACGTTCAAAGTCATCTAGGTATACATACTGTACCAGAATTTAATGCAAAACATTCTGTATTTAAGGGCAACTTTCAATAGTAACATCTACCATACGACAGAACCCATAGCTAATAAAATGATAATGGTAAAAGCATATTGAGAGAAATGTCACATGAAGCACAAAATATAGATGTTGTAAAAACATGGCTTCAAATTTGATAGAAAACGACAGTGAAATGAGCAATGACAGAACCACAGGCCTTGTCACTCAGGTGAAAATCATCTTCCTTGGTGATAAATGAATCTATGAAATATCTGTGCTGTAATCCAGGAATGTGTCTGCTGAAGGTGAATTCAAGTTCTAGTTGTTATTGTCAAATATGAGAGCTCCAGAACTGGTTCTGTTAAAACAAAAAACAAAAGAGATAAAGCATATGTATACTTTAATACAAATATACATGACAGTCAGTGGCGTAACTAAGTTTTGGGCGCCCCCCCGCCGCCGCCCCGCCAAGCACCCCCAATCCCCCGCCGCCCATGCAAACCCCCCCCCCCCAATCCCCCGCCGCCCATTCAAACCCCCCCCCAATCCCCTGCAGCCTTACCTATAGCGCTGGTCCCGGCGGCTTCGTTCTTCTTCTGCTGAGGACCACCACAAAATGGCCGCCCCCATACAGCAGACAGTTTCAGAGAACTGTGTGCTATATGGGGGCGGCCATTTTGTGGTGGTCCTCAGCAGAAGAACGGAGCCGCCGGGACCAGCGAGATAGGTAAGTCTGCGGGGGATTGGGGGGATGTAACTATAGCACCGCAGCCCCCGACGCCCCCACATGCACAGCGCCCCTCCCCGCGGTGGCGGGGGCTGCGGTGCTATAGTTACGCCGCTGATGACAGTGGCAGGACTAGCAAGTGATGAGCTCAAGTACACACACACAGATGCTGTGATATATCACACTACACTTATGCCCCTTTTACACCAAAAATCACGGATCTGACCCGACATTTGGAACACAGACAGAGACGGCACTGCCCCCAGCCCCCGTCTGCGAGATGAATGGATGCCGCACACAGGCATCCATTCACCTCCTCCATGCCGCCGCTTCTGTCTGCAGAGTACAGCAGTGGAGGCTGTGTGTGCCCCCCATCCAACCTGCGAACGCTGCGGTCCGCAGGTTGGACTTCCCCATTGATGTACACGGGAGCTGGGTCGGATGACCAGGGTACCAATTTACACTGCTCTCTACCCAGATCCTAGCCATGTTCAACCCAGGACAGGACCTGGGTGGAAGTTCAGTGTAAAGGAACACGGGGTGACCCATTTACACCACCGCTGGCTCGGGTCTGACCCGCTGCTGACCCAGGATTTTAAGGCGGTGTAAAAGGGGTATAAATCTCCCCTATGCACTGTGATGCATCACTACACTACATCCCCCATGCGCTGCACTACAATACATCCACTCACAGGCATCACATGGGGGTGCAGACTGCCAACCTTCCAAGCAGGGCCACTTTATGAGAGGAGGAGGCCTGGGTTCAGCCTTCTCCATTCAGCCCACTCCTCTCTGCCGGTCGCAGCACCCCGCTGTGTAATAGAGTCTGAGCACTGTAGTGCTCATGCTCTACACCGCATGCGCAGAACTCCGAAAAAAGGGTGCAGCAAACTTCATTGTGGGACTCTATAGGTGTAAGTATTAAAAAATGGGTGAATTGTATGCAGTGTGGGCCCTTTATTGTGCAGAACATATAATCCTGGCCCCACACTTCTCTGTAATGTGAAGGGGATGCAGGAATTTGACCCACTCTTCTGTTGGTCCATGTAAACATACCAGGAAAGTAAATTTAGACTGATCCTTCTCTACACAAAGCTACTGCCTATATTTTAGTATTTAATTATGAATATGCTTGGCCAGAATCAAGGTACAATGACCATATGACAGTAAGCCATCCTTCATTGCATCCTGGTCTTTCAATGAACCTGGAATAAGTCAGGTCTGATAGCCACTCCCTGGCAGGTACTTCCTGGCATACATCCAAAATGAAGTGGTAGACTGCAATGTCCAAAAGTCTCTTGATAATCTCTTCTCTCTGTGTAATGAAATCAACACCTACAGTACTTAAGAAAGTGTTTACAGGAAGAATATCAACTCAGAACATGCAGCCTCCTTGTGGGTCTCACACTCGCCAGTAAATGTTTTATCCTGATGACCATTCTAAGAAATCATGCATGAGAACCAAGTTCGTCTTTCCCATTTCCATCCCAAGTAAATGGGCAATTTCCCATTGTGCTGCAGAAGCAGGGGAAGAATGATGGGTTTTGCATACATCATTTTGTAAGCCACTGTTTCCTAAAGCTGGAAAACACCAATACCAAAGTGGTTCTGTAGAAGCAATCCTGGAAGATGATAACAGTGGATGAAACAAGATGATACAGGTTGAGTCTCCGATATCGAATATGTTTAGTTCCAGATGTATTTTGGATATCAGATTTTTCTTTTTTTATGTATATTTCCATATTATAATGAGATATCTTTGGGATAGGACACAAGTCTTAATATAGAATGCATTAATGTTTTATATACACATAGATTAAATTATTCTATAGAATATTTTTTAATATTTATGTGCATGAACCATCAAAAAAGCAAAGGTGTCGTTATATTAATTGTGCTCGAAAACTAATTGTATTTTAGAATTTTTCATTTAAAAAAATTGTGGATTTAAGAGACTCTACCTGTAATAAACGTATACTTCCCTTCTTATCAGAAATTCCTTATTGCATCTTTGAAGCCACAATAAGTTCTTTACTCGAGCTGCAAATCATTCCAGTATTTTGAAGTCCCTGAAATTAAACAGAAGAACTTACTTGTGCCTCAGTTAAAACAAGAGTGAAACAGATTTTGTCTTAACTTGACCTATTTTCCATCCAAACAAAAATACCTTAAAATCTACTCCTTACATTTCTATGGAAATTATTATGGATACATTATATAGCCCACTGGTTTCATAGTCATCAGGGTTATGCAAAACCTTATTATCTAAATCATTGTTGAAAGAGGTCTTCTTTCAATCTAGTATTTTATGGAGGATTTCTGATTGTTTCCAGATTATAGGCATTATTAAGTTGGATTTTCGTTATGTATACATAATACAGGGCTGTAACTAGGGCTATGTATCTGGTCCAAGAACTTTTGGGGTGTCTGGACCAGCTCCCATCTCCAGGCCTTCTGGAGTTTATCGAATCAAACACTACCTCTGCCCCATCACAATGCTATGAAACATTTGCTCCACGAGGAAGAGTTTGTACATAATAATTTTTTTCATGTCTAATAAACACAACTCCTCACTCCATTCACTGAAGTGTCTATTGCCAGCTTCTTCCTCTTCTGCTCTTACTGCTGTAGATGTGAACCACCATTGCCTCCCAACATTTAGCGTATTCTTTGACAATAAATCTGTTGTTACCTACCCCCACATTTGACATGAATCAACTTACATATTTGTGTTGTCCCTTGATTTTTTTTGTCCAACTTGTATCATCAGTTGGCTATTGAGGTTATCCCAAGAGCCACTGTTGGTGGCACAGTGGGTGTAGTTACAGCATAACGTTTCACTTGTCCTTACAGGTAGATCACAGTGCTTTAACCACAGATTTATGAGTATCTTCTAAAGTCCCTCAAATGGAGCTGGAGCATCTGAGCCATCAAAAGGCCAACATGACTGATGTTCTTTCATTCCTCTAGAATGATACAAGCACAATGCAGGAGATATAACCAATCATTCAGCCTGCACCCATCAGCACAATGCAATCCATCACGCAGCCAACCAGTTTCACCTAACTTAAGAAGCGCACCAACTATTTATTGATCAGCATAAAACAAACCCATGGCATCCACACTGTTGGCACCCCTGGCTTAGATTAATGGATATTAACAGTGTGGTCTTGCATTGTAGGTGTTAAACAATATTAATCCCTTCCATATCAAACATTCATCAATGATCTAGACAGATCATAGAAACATAGATCCCTGATCAAGAGATGCAAACAGCAATTACTTCTGCACTGCTTATGTATACTGGTTTCCTTTTGTCCCTAATTCCTAACTAAAAACCTGCTGGCAGCACCAGGACCTACCGTACTGTATCTGCAAACCAGAGCCCCATAGTTGGTTCCTGGTGACTTAGTTACCTTGCTGGAGGTATCAGGGACTTAGACTCAAGCCCCAGATGGCAACACCTATTCAGCACACATAACCTGGTGCCATTGTGAATTTGCACCCCCTTGAGGTTACAATGGCTGCTGCATGTACAGTATGTCACCACATATTACCGTGAAAACTGCTAATAGGTAAGGATTTTCCCCTATCAACTCCATACAATGGTGTAGCAAAATGTACAAATTAAACTTTCTTTTTGATTTTCTTGTAATTTCTATTTACCACCTGAAAAATTCAAGCTTGGTAGTTAAAAATCTTGATTTTCTACTAATAATGTCAAAATGCGGTGTATAATTGGCACATTTAGGAAACAAAAGAGTTCATATTTCGGGCAAATACTCTTTCTATACAATACACTGAAAAATGGATTTTAGAACTTTTTTTTTACTTTATTTTTATATTATAATTAAATCTGTAAAAAAATGGAAAAATATTTCTTATATTCATTAAAATTAGCTCTATTTCTTTGTACATCTGTTTCACAGGATACACTGGTAAAACATATTCCTCGGTGGTAAAACAGTCCAATTTATTGTCAATATAAAAAAAATACATATATTCAAAAGGATCCTATACAAAATTGTTATTTTCATTATTATAGATTTTCCAATATATAATCTTATTAAATTGTACCATAACGGTATCATATGTACTGTTACATCAGTCAGCCACTAAAGGATGTTTTATGGCTTCTACCGTAATTATTAAATGCCACATTACCTGCGCAAGTAAAATAATTAAATGCCACATTACCAGTTTTGCTCCCAGCAGATGTTGTGTTGGCAAATGCATAAATTACAAAGAATTACAAATGAAGTGACGACATACAATGTAAAATTCGGGGATGTCTAGATGAATAATTGCTTTTGTTTTTATTTCTAGATTTATTTTCCCATCTATTCTCAAAAACGTATTTTATTTTCTGAAATAACTTTGGTTTTTGTATTGAAAAATGTAGCTAGCAAATGCCTGTGTATGTCTTTTAAATAACAACATATTTTAACAGCAAACGCATCTGGTATGGCCTTTTACGTTCATCCTGAAAAATGTTATTATGTTAATATTATTAAGGAAATTCCATTTTCTTCTTCCTGTATCTCAATTAGTGCTATGCACATCTCACAGATATTCATCTTGGTTGGCATATTTGACCGCTGTTGTGTGATACAGTTTTAAAGACGACCAAGGATATGAACTGAAAGAATGCACCTTTGCCTACACTCATGTTTGATGTTGAAGAATGTATTATAGATACGCCTAATAAACATTATCTACTCAGTTATAGATTAACAATAGAATTGTAGACAGAACATGATTGATAACCCCTGAAACCTTCAGAACTCGATCTTATGCTTTTTGAACCACTTGAATTACATTTTTTATAAGGGCACACAACATTGCCTTAGTTCAGCTGTAAATAAATGATGCACACTGACAGCAATGTTTATACTCGCATTGAACAGTAACGATACCTCCCTATTGTTACAACAAGCGTTATACCTAATATTACATAATCTTCTAATAATGGTATACTCGCATCAGTGAGTTTGTACGAGAGAGGTCAGCCAACTGTCCCACCCCTTTTTTTATTACTAGAGGCCTGAACCCAAATACCTGATTTGAAAACCCACAGGCAATCATCCTTCAGTTGAAATCATGATTATATTCCCACAATAGAAAGCTAAAATGTTGTGATTTTCTGTTGGGATTATAGAGTGCATTCTTCAATCATAAATTCACTGGGGAGAGGTGCATGTTACACTGGTAACCGGGGAGATCCAAACAGGGTTGATGACCTGGAGCAGTTTTTAGATAAGTAACTATGAAATAATACAGCAATTCCTATATTAGAAACTCTATCTAGTTGGTAATCAGGAATTGCTGGCTATTTTGGCAGCAATAAGAGGTAAACTATACATTGGCTCCGCAAGTTATTTAAACTACTACATGATCTCGCTGTTCTCTTATAAACCGAATGACAACATAAACTGATTTTGTTTCGTAACTACCATCTATTGTGAGGTACAAATGTCAAATTACTTTGAATAATATTAACAACAATCTAGTTGACATGGCAGTTCGGCAAGTAAAACTATTTATGGTATGTATTCCTTCATTTTCCAGCATTGCACAGAAATTAGTGCTGAACTTTTAAGCAGCCCCAAGTCACTAAAGCAAAGCTCAAAGGTCTGCAAACAATCTCAATTTTTTTTTTTTAAAGACATTCATTGTAGCTATTAGTGAGAAGTCGGTTAGCCAGACAAATGTATCAAATAAGACAGATGCCTTGAAACAGTCAATGATTCACATCATACTAGGAACATTTTTCCTTAATGCCAGTTTTAAATAATGTTTATAAACAGTGCCTACCAAACTGCTTTCTAGTTCACTGCAATCTCCCCCCAGGGCTCTAGAAACACAGTCTGCTGGAAGACTATGTTTCAATTACTATTGCTTAGCATTCAACAATACTCCAAACTGGCTTAGTCTTGAACAAATATTATTTAACCACTACTGAACCAGACGCACTCTGTTTCTATTTGTCAGAGGACTATGAGGGTCACTGTTACAATATACTGGTTAATGTATAGATATAAGAAAAACGATTACCTTTATGTTTACTGCTGCATAGCATATGGTAATAGTGTTAAGGCCTTGCGTTCATTTCCTTTCAAGACTCAGGTAGTGCTGAGAAAGAGAGAGTGTGTGTGTGCGCGTGCGCGTGTGTGTGCGTGCGTGTGAGTGCTTGTGTGTGCGTGTGAAATAATATTGTAACCTCAATTACTGAGTTGAAAAGATAAACATCATCTGGGTGTAATGTTCTGTATAATACATTATCACAATTTAATAAAGAACAACTAACAATAAACTAATAGAATATTGGTGACCGCCAATGTAGAGTTACATTGTGGTTAACAGAAATTAGTTGGTTTATGTACTAAGCCCTAGAGAGAAAAAAAGTGGATAGAGAGAACGTATTGGCCCATCAGCCCCTAACTGCCATATTACTGTGTTTAAAATATGACAGTTAGTAGCTTGTTTTTTTGTTTAATTTATCTACGTCCGCTTTATCTGTCTCCAATGCTTGCTACATAGACCCCTCAGTTACCTAGACCCTTCTACAAGTTATAGCTTTTGCCTGTTACAATATATATATATATATATATATATATATATATATATACATACAGAGAGAGGGTCATCGCCTTCTTTCAGTTCCTAGCATTACTGAATAGACATGTTTCTCACACAGTCCTATTGCTTCCTATCACTTCTAGAATCCCTTGGCTTACCTGTACACTGTAACTCCTCCCACCCTTCACTCTTTCTTTGACAAGAAACTTTTGAAGTATTTTCAGCTCGTCTTTTTAGATATTATAATAAGACGATGATAGACAAAAACATATATCATCGATTCACAATCAATTTTTCAGCACACCTAACAAGTATACAACAGAATGTAATTATACATGTGTTATTAAATGAACGCCTTTCACAATTTTGCCCGTTGCAAAAATCTCATAATTCTATTCTTATTAGCAAATATGCCCCCTTTCCAATGTGAGGCCAGCGGACAGTGACACTGTATAAGTCTTTCTTTTGACCTTTCGGAGCAGTTCCAAAAATATCAATGTATTAAAACCATCTAATAATATCAGTGCAAAATGATTTTCAATATACTAATATAGGACATTGCAACTGATGAAACTGTATGCACAACCCATAACTGTATTTATACATAACGCTGCCTGCTTATGAAACATTATTTCAGCATATAAATGCCTAGGAGGCTTACAAATATATTTAGGCTCAGCAAAGATTATGCATTGCATTTCAAGAGGTAATTGAAATCAGAGTTTTGACACAGTTCCATTTAATTTGAATAATTATATTCAATGTATAGACCATTTTAAAATGTGAAATGGGTTTTTCTGTGCTTAAGTGAGGATTAAATATTTAGCATAGGTATTTTAAAACCGGTAAAAGAAACCAGAGGCATATTCCATTTCAATGAACTGTTGATATGATATTGTGGGGACATTAGCTATAATTTTGCCTTACCGTAATATCCCATTAGTCCAGGACAGTCATGGATTACACAGGTTAGGTGGCCGATTAAAACAAGGTGAAATGTAGTCTTAAAGTTCTAGCCGTAGAACCTGGATAAGTCATGAGAGTCCTGGTTAAAGGTATAGTTTGGTAAGCCAAGTTATAACAGAAGGTTAGGTTTTCACCTGTCCAGAGGTGACTTTAGAAGAGGGTTAATTAATGCTATAGAGGCATCAGGTATAATTTTGTCTGAGTAGTATTAATTCATATAGATTTGTCCCTTTGCATTGCAAGTAGAATTTTGATGGTAGATAAGAACCACTTGGTCCATCTAGTCCACACTCACACACACATATACACACACGTTTTTTTTTTTCAGGAGCCAATTAACCTACCAGTATATTTTTGGCTTGTGGGAGGAAACCAGAGTACCTGGAAGAAACCCACGCAAGCACAGGGAGAATATACAAACTCCACACAGTTAAGGCCATGATGGGAATCGCACCCACGTTTCACAAAAAGCCATGCGATGTGCGATGCAATTTCACTACGTTAGCGTACGTAGGAAATTTGGGTGCCCTGCTAGGAAACAAGTACTAACGATACATATATATATATATATATATATATATATATATATATATATATATATATATATATATATATATATATATATAACATTTTCTAAACAAAAATCTGGATAGCTGACAACCAACCTTTTTAAAAGCATGAAAAAATGATGAAATGAGACTGAAACTAAATAATGTTTTATTATTAACATTTCCAGTATTAATTGGCTGTGGTCACCCCTCACTCTCTCCTGTGAACCATAACTTCAAAACTGCCATTCCAATATTCATGGGAATCTGAAAAAGTTCCAATTATGAAACTAAATAACAGGTCTGAAATAAAATTTAAAAAAAAATTGTTTTGGGGTTTTTCTTTACTCCAGATTTGTTATTGGTATGAAAACAAAAGAACCTATGCAATTAAAATAAAGTAACAGACATATAAAATACAAAAAAAGGCAAAAGAACATGATGCAATTGAAAACTAAGCAACTGACATACAAGAAAGCAAAAGAATGTGATACCATTAAAAATCATAGAAATATAAATTGGGAAAGAGGGGGAGGGGGGGGGGAATCTTGTAAAGTTAAGTATTTTGGTGCAGTGCCTGACAGGCAGAATCACGTTAAATGGAAAGGAGATCGTCATCGATACAATGGGATCTCTCACAGAGGGACACCCCCGCACCCCTCTGCATATATAGGGACCTGTAAATATTGGAGGATGTGTGGCTGCTGGAGCCTGTGACCCTCTTCTGATCCCCAGTGTAGACAGGCACAGTCAGATCCTTTCCACATGATGGAACAAGCAAAATGAGAACTCGGAGCCTCCCACAATGGAAACAAAAGTTGGCCAACAAACTCTCAGGGACACTTTCTGTTGTCATGAGCACAAGCTGATGCACAGACAGAAAGAAAACCCCAACAGTGTGTATGTGACTCTCCAGCTCCACCAAATCCCCACCAGACCCCTCTTACCTTCCTCCAGATCCTGCCTCTTGGAAGCATAGAACATCTCTGAGCTGGATTCTATCCTCTGCCCTGGATCCCTGTAATTATTAACTGTCTGATTGCACAGTGTATGGGAGCTGAGCAGGTCACTATTGTCACATAGCAGGGCATCAATGGGCGGTGACGTCACTATAAGAAGCACTCTCCTTCTCCCAGGGATCAGCACCTCCCCTGGGCCAATCAGCAGCCAGAGGTCTGCACAGTAAAAACCAACCACAGGCAGCGGGCGTGCATTTATGTTAATTAGAATAGAAGGGGGGGTGTTATTAGTGGGAGATTAACCCTTGGTGCGCTTCCACAAAGTCTGCTTCCTTCTCTATGGCACACATGGTCTCACACTATTATTATTATTGTTATTATTATTATTATTATTATTATTATTATTATTATTATTATTATTATTATTATTATTATTATGGTTATTGTTGTTGTTATTGTTGTTGTATTTATTTATTTATTTCACTGCCTACCAATCAATGAAGATCTTATATCGGTCATATGCATGTGTGCAGCAATAAGTGCACAGCTAAGGATTGCATATGAAGCCAGCAAATAGCTTCTGCATAACTGGTTCTTGTGCCGGCTCTCACAGGCAGGGGGAATTATTGCTGGGCTCTGATGAGCGCTATATAAATACACTCAATGAATTAGTAAAAAGCCTGGGAATTGAATCAATAATCAGGAAGCAGAAACCCTCCAGATAATGCTCAGAACGCCAATTAAAGGTCTTTCCCCCAGGAAGAATTCTGCTCCATAGAAATGATGGAAACTCGGAGAGTATTTACGTGACTCTGATCTGTATCCAATGTTTGCAGGGTATATAAACTAGATCAGATCCTCACCGCTTACTTAGGAGTGGGATAGATCAGGAAAATAATTTGCTGATTAATATATATAACTCCCCCCCCCCCCCCCCCCCCACACACACACACACACACACAGAATCGAAGTCGTTTTTTCATTATATACTCTGCAAAAAGGAATAATGTGACAGCTCTGACTAGAATACAGTAATTACTGTACAGTGACCATACTGGCAATAATTACAGCAATACACCAAATCAGGGGTACCCACCTGGGATCACACAGAGGAGCAGAGATCGCCCCAGAGATTACTGATGCAGACAGGTACATTGTAGGGAGATACAGATATAGTTATATATATATATATATATATATATATATATATAATCTTCTCCAATGTCCTGTGAGTCTGCTGCACGTTTGTCTGTAATCTGTTTCCGAGCTCACTGAGATTCTCTAGAACCCTTTGCTGTTATTTGACAGGGCACCCCGCGTTTCTGTTGGGGTCCCCCCAGTTCTGCGGCCATCTGTCGGTCCCCTATTACTGTGCAGTAGGTAATCTGTGAGCCCAGGTACTGGATGTCTATGGGCTGCAGTCGCGTCCTCGCCGCATAGCGATCATTATATATCACACAACAACAACCGATAATGGTTTACACACAACACATAATAATCAATCATCAATGTGCATCTTAGTACATTCCTTCCTCCAAATGTAACTAATGCAGAACACTCTCCAATCCAATCCGAGCAGAGAATACATGAATACATACCTGTGTACTTACCAATATATATCTATACTTCTCTATAGTCTTATATCTGTATATCGCCATAAATATATTATACATATTATATATCTGTGTGTAGTATATATATATATATATATATATATATATATATATATATATATATATATATCCATATCCTGCTGGGAAATATATCTGCTGGAATCAGAGGAGATTACATTCTTTGATCTGTAGGGATTTACTATACTTCATATGGTTTTAATCTGCTTTCTCTCAAAACATTTTATGAGTTTTAGATAGAGGAGTAAAATACCTTTATTCTTCTAGATCCTGAGCTAAGTCCATCGCTATAAGCTCATCTTACGTTCTGTCTGTAATCACTTATATTCCTGGAAGTAGGAACTAGAGCACAATGCTGGGTGTAGTAGTATTATCACCATCACCTTCATCATCATTATTATTATTATTATTATTATTATTATTATTATTATATTTCTTACACTTTGCGCTATTTGATAAATACATATAATACTCAAGGTCAGATGTAGCAACAGGTGACGTCTATCTATGTAATATCTATAACAGGTGACGTCTATCTATCTATCTATCTATCTATCTATCCATCCTACATGTTGATGTACCTTACAAATCGCTATCGTATGAACTGGCTGTGTCATTATATATAATCCGGCTGAGCACAGAGTTAACGTGTGTCCCCGGGACCTGCAGCAGCAGCAGCAGCAGCAGCAGCACCCCCCCCCCCCCCCCCCCCCCCCCTTTAGTTCTGCGGGTCAGGAGGAGAGCCGAGCCTTCATGGTAAGTGCTGAAAGTTAAGGCTGCTCCTTTATAGAGCTTGCATTGTTCCTGATGGTCATCAGAGGCAGATTTTCCTTTGCTAGGGAGTCACAGAAGAGGAGAAAGCATGCTGATAATTGGGCAGCCCCATCCCCATCCATCCCTCTCCACTGACAACACCCAGAAGGAGGAGCATTAGGCGTCAGATTCCTCAATTTCCAACTTAGCATCTTGGCAGGACCTTTTTTTTCTCCTGCTTCCAAAGCTAAAGTCTAAACCAGCCCACACTCCCACCCAACCTTTCCCCCTCCCTCTCTGTACAGAGGGAAAGCACAAAAAAAAATCTTAGCAGGGAGAAAGGCAGTAAGGAGAAGAGTGAGGGAGAGGAGATACCAGCAGCAAGAGGCACCAGGAACAGCCCTGATCTCCCCCAAGTCTGCAACTGGTGGGGTTCCTCACCTGCATTACATTCAGGGGACCCTAGCACAACTGCTCCCCCATTTTTTCCTGGCAACGTGTGCGCCTCCAAAGATTAGGGTGTATGTATGTGTCTGGCCATGTCCTATCCTCAGGGCTACTTGTACCAACCATCTGCTTCTCTGGCTCTGTACTCCTGCCCTGCCTACAGCACCAGTGTCATCTCTGGACCCAGGACTGATGAATTGGGGAGGTCCTCGTCTGGTTCTGCCTTCTCCCCCTATGCTGGATCCACAGCCTTTACCGCCGGTTCTGCTGGCTTCAACTCTCCCCTCCAGTACAGCGGGGATCCGGCTGCTGCCTTCACCTCCTATGTGGTAAGTACAGTACTGCCCTCATCACTTCCATCATAAGCCTACAGGATAGGGGTGCTCAGCACAGGGGGGGGGGGGGGGGCTACATAGTCCCCAAATTCTAACTGTGGTAGAAGTTAAGAAACTGAACTGTAATAGTCACAGGAGTACATGTAAACCATTGCAGCAGGTTGTACAGTGTCAGATCCCATTGAGGGCTGTGTTCCTATCACACCTAAGATATTCAGTGTATATTATTACTGTATGTATATATATATATATATATATATATATATATATATATATATATATATATATATATATATTCAGACAATGGAAATGCTGTATTCACCTTTATGCAAATTCACTTCCAGTCTATTTCTGTAACCCCTGGATAATTCCCTGGACCCAGAATCCAATCTCCTGCTCTTCTGTGTGGTTTTAAAAGTTTTAAAAACAAGAACTGAAACTAGTCATATGTTGGAAGTCCAAGGCCTATTTGATTGATGGCTCTTTAAAGTTAAAAAATCGCTGGGACCATGAATACGTCAGATAATTGTTATACATTTCCCCTAACGTATTAGTACATATAAGTGTCTCTATCTTGCCTGGCAGTGAAGGAGTTAAAGAGTAATCTGAAATATGAGGTATGTTTCCAATTACAGAGGATTCCTCCATTAGACAGAAGGAAAAAAAAAAATCAAATCGAAATGCGATCTTAAAAGCGTCCATTTGTCGAATCCGTTTCACTTGAGGCGGATAAGTGAATGCGATTTCACAACCAATCTAGACTTAACTATTTACAAGCGCTTAATGATTGATTACCAATACATTCAATGGTGTTAGCAGATCGCTTTAATGAAGTGGATAATTGCAGGGCGAGTGTGAACTGCAGCCAGGAGCATATCTATGTTAGTAAATACCTGATTTGCGTGCGTGGTTGTGTTATTGTGCGTGTGCAAATGTGTTTATCCCAATCCAGATACACACAGGAGTGCGGCCTGTCCCTGTGTATTTACTGCTCTAGGAAATAGAAATGTTCTTCATCGCGTTTGTTAGCTCAGTGCTGATTTAATTACCTGTATGAAACCCCTTGCGACTGTCGATTTAATTAGATCTTTGCGAAATGTTTAATTTATAGTCCTGTGGTTCCCTGTCAGAGACCCATTCTTAGGTGTGGTTACGCTGGCAAATTAAAGGGTACATTCAGATTCCGACTGTTGTTTTGGCTTCCAGGTCCCAGCTGTATAAAGAGTCGTTTCAGTGTACATTAGTGTCTGCTGGTGTCATCACAAGTAGTAGTGTAATTGTGCATTCAGGCATTGCAAAAGCCACTTAGTAATTGTGCAAGACAGGCAGGGGCCCAGACTGAAGGATGCAAATTGTTACAGACCTATGTGACTTGTGTTTGTTATGGATTGGGAACATTTTCTGGAATGCGATATTTATATATATATATATATATATATATATATATATATATATATATATATATATATATATATATATATATATATATATATATATATATGGATAGTAGTTTTAAATCATCTTTCTCGATATAAGATGCAATGTACTAAATAATATTCGGCTCAAGGACGCTTTGCTGTAATACTGTATATACTGTAATTCTGGCGATACATTTGCCCTTATTGCGTGTTACAGTTGGTGACATTTACTATTGTGTCTCCATTTCTCCAGGGTTCTCCATATGACCACGGCACAAGCATGGCCGGCTCCTTAGGGTATCATCCATACGCTGCACCCCTGGGTTCTTATCCTTATGGGGATCCGGCTTACAGGAAAAATGCTACCAGGGATGCTACCGCCACTTTAAAGGCCTGGCTGAACGAGCACAGGAAGAACCCTTACCCCACCAAGGGGGAGAAGATAATGCTGGCCATCATTACCAAGATGACCCTCACCCAAGTGTCCACCTGGTTTGCCAATGCCCGGAGGAGGCTGAAAAAGGAGAACAAAATGACTTGGACCCCCAGGAATAGAAGTGAGGATGAGGAGGATGAGGAGAACATTGACTTGGAAAAAAATGATGATGATGAACCTCAGAAACTGGAGGAAAAGGGAGATCCAGACGGAGATGCAGGTTAGTCCTTTGTGCTCTGAGTGTGTGTGTGTGTGTGTGTGTGTGTGTGTGTTTGTGTATTTGTGTTTGTAGATGTGTGTTTTGCTTTGCATGAAGTTACTTAACTGGAGGTTAATGGTAAATGATAATGATAATTACCTAGCTAATAGTAGAGTAAGAATGAAAGTAATATTGTAGATATATACAGAATACATGTAGACCATAAGGCCCACCGCACAGTGCTGGGAATTGTCCTCACATCTCCATATCTCTATTTAATTTGCAGTGAAGAGGAGCCCACTCGTGGAGGAGCATGGTCTGGTAGAACGTGACCCCATACAGGTGAAGGAGTTGGTCTCTGTCAGGAGTGACTCTGAGTTGAACGAAGTGGAGGACAGTAGTGATAACCTTTCCAAAAGTTCTGCTCCAGCCTCCCCACCATTGTGCCCCGCCAGCCAGGCCCAGGCGGCAGTAGAGGAACAGACTGTACACAACCACAATCATCATCTCCACCACCACCATCTCCACCACCACCGTCAGCAGCAGCAACCATCCCAGCATCTTCACCACCAACAACTGTCCTCCAAACCAATAGACCTTGTTCACCGGAGCCCCCCAATAGACCTTGTTCACCGGAGCCCCCCTATCCAGCATGGCACAGCCTCCAGTAATGTCACCTCAGTCATCCACTCCCCCCCAGCGGCTACTAATAAGCCTAAACTGTGGTCCTTGGCAGAAATAGCCACATCTTCGGACAAGTCCAAGGAAAGCAGTGAGGCCACAATTGGACCAGGGTCAACTACAGCCCAGAACATGGTTGGCAGTGCCTCTTCACCATCCAGATCGCCCTCAGCCCCATGCCATTTCCCTGGCAGTACAGTTTTGCCCCGTCCCCTGTATTACAGCACACCATTTTACCCTGGTTATACGAACTATGGCTCTTTTGGGCATATTCACAGCCACCATGGACAAAGCACGACCCCATCAGCCAACAGTAACCCACATTTCAATGGATTAACCCAGACTGTGTTAAACAGAGCCGAGGCTTTGGCCAAAGAGTGTAAGCTCAGAAGCCAGTCTCAGGCAGACCTTAGCAAAGACACTTCTTATGAAATGAAGAAAGGTATGTCCAGCCTTTAACTTTGGCTTCTCCGAGCATTGGGACAAATGTAATTTATTAAAACATAAAATGCCTTGACAGCTTACCAATTCACCATCGAGAATATTAATAATTCAAATAATGGGCCAGCGCAGAGTTCATTTTTTGCTGGTCTGAATATGTTTTATTCCATCTGCAAAGAAAGACATAATTTGTATCCATATGACTCTGTATATTTAATGTAGACATTTTTGTATTTAAATGGATCATCACTATCTTTGAAGTAAATTATGGAATTATTCGTTGTAAAATGAATTATGCTGTTTTGTAATATAAATATATATATATAAACCGCATTGTTTTTTTCCCCCGAACTGTTTCATAGTTAATAATACAAATTTAATTTAATTTTTAAAAGGTCTCATGATTATTTTGTGGTTTGCACCTTTGCTAATTGCTGAATTAATGGAAATCAGATTTGCCCAGGTACACGTTAAATGGTCTTCATTTTTTTAAGACGGCTCGGCAGATACATTGGGGCGACAGGTCTTGTCGATGTATTGATAAGTCGTATACGGAAAACGTCTCCGAACTAATGAAGGAGAGGAACAGAGTGGCAATCATTTCCTGTTCTTCATTGGCTGTGAATGTGTTAACCTAATTAATTTCAACTAGTGGCCTGCTTTGTGCATGGCAATCAAACAGTGACCTTTACTAATGAATTCGATTTTATGCAGGAATGTTCTCATTAATGTTAGAGACTGGTCGAGTTAACAAGTATTCTATTTTGTGTGTGTATATATATATATATAAAAACAAATTAGCAATACATTCAGATATATGAACAATCTCAAACATCTCCATCTACTGTTTTGAAGTGTTCAATCGACAAGATGTTTCTGCTTTGACTATCAGTAGACTTGAGAGCTGCTGTTTGTGAGTCTATTTTGCTTATATATTATAACACGCACTATTGAGAAATCCAATGTACGAGAAATCTCATGCAATACTCAGCTTCACAGGTAGGTGACACTATTGCGCCTGATTTCAACCTCAAAGATATGCAGTCGTGGGAATAAGAGCTTTATCATGAAAGCTTAAAATAAAATTGACTCCGAAATGCAAATCAAGAATTGGGCATTGAAAGGTAGAAAGTAAAAAGAGCTTCAAACCAATGGAACGGTTTACAATAGCCGAATCTCAGGCTAAGAAAATCAGCAATATACAGTAGTTTTTGTATGCACTCTGATATTTTTAATTTTTTTTTTTTTTTTTTACTTATGAAAAATTGTTCAGAAAGGCGTTTTATTCAGGAGGAAAAAAAGGTAGATGTTTATTATGTACATATAGAAAATCGTGGGCCTTTTTATTAGGATGTGGTTAATATATACTGTTGATTTTTATATTTGCATTTTTATTCATTTATTTTTGAACCAAAATTCTACTATTTCCAACGGGTATTGTAGAGTGATAAAGTTTTATTAAATTAGATGTTATCTCCATTTTGGTGAAAAAAATTCTAGGCTTAATTAAATAATTGGTAATCGCGCCATTAATAAGCGCAAAATAATTATGTTAATGAGACCAACAATTACGTTGAAGTAAAAAAATAAATGTTAAAATACATCAGCTTTTTTTCTGAACTGCCTTCATTTAAATACGATGTATTTGGGTCGTAGTTTCTCCAATAGTCATTAGATAACAGGCACTTGAGTATCGTATTTTTGTTGTATTTTTTTATTGTATTTTTAACAAAGAAAAGAAAAACCAAAGCCATGTATGAAAGTTGCCAGTTTTGAGTTCTGCACTGGAAACCTTTCGTTTTCATATATTTATTTATATTATATTTATCCGATTCTAAAGTTGGTGTTTAATGTGTTTTTACATTAAGGGGGAGGGGGGGGGGTGATACCATAGTCTATTTTCTTAAAACGATATATGAATGAAAACTTTAGTGCTTGGCTAACCCGCTTTATAGTTTCCGATATTTGTTTAATTAACTCCAGAAAAACGATGTTTTTCCAGTATATAGACCGATTCCAATGTCTGCAATACTAAAGTGATAGAATTATTTACCATTACGTGGAGGGATCACTTTTTACCCAAAATAAATAAAATAATACGTGTATTTATGTCAGTATGCAGTAAGGTTACAAATAGCAATTTTTACCTATTACAGACTATTTTAGTTTAAATATCAATTTGTTTCTAAATGATCTAGCCAAAAAATGTTAGGATACTACTTTTCATTATTTACAGGAAAGATGGTTAAATATGGTTCCAACATAGCACTTATTACAAAAATAAGCATAATAAAGAAATATAATAAAAAGTCGGGAAACCTCTCCAAACCTGTAGTTAAAGGAATGGGAAAATATCCTTTTTGTTTAATTAGCATTTTATTATTAATGTAATAAGGAATAATCAGGTATATATATATATATATATATATATATATATATATATATATATATATATATATATATATATATATATATATATATATGTTTTCGGACACAAAACTTTTTTTTATACGTGAGCAATCACCCACTGAAAACTCTTGTGTGTAGATCGTCTTCAGCATGTACTGTATGTATAACATTATACATGTAACTATATATATATATATTTCTAATACTTTTTATGTATATAACTATAGAGGTTTTAAATCTTTATAGACTTGCAAAACTTACACAAATAATTTTAAGATTGATTTTAGGGCGAATATATATATATATAGTTTTAGATTCTCACTCCGAGGTTCGGTAATGAGTTCGGAGGCGGATTTGTGTTGGAACCCTAAGTAATATTATGTTTTGCAGTGGAAGTAATAAGCCTGGTGATTATATTAGTTTGCTCAATTGCATGTGGTTTATTGCGATTCATTCCCTTCAAAGCACATAAATATTGTATAGAGGATTTTCTTTTTAATGAAACGATCTTTACGCCTGTCCATGTGGAATTGGTGGCCCGAATAAGATTCCTTGTGGATTGAATCGAGTCACCATCCCACCCCCACCCCCACCCCCCTACTCTAGAAAAAAAGAAGCTACTTCACTTTCCACCTATAGAAATCCTCTATTGACCCCTAGCTCTGACATTTGTGGTCAGGAGAGGACCGTGCAGTAGGCACAACTTGTAGAGATGATAGCTGTGAGTCACAGCAGTCTCTTTTTAATGAGACATAATGAAGACTATAAGGTGTGCTCCCATGTGTAATGCACACCATTGTGCCCGATCCCCAATCTCGTGTGTGTAATGCACACCATTGTGCCCGATCCCCAATCTCGTCCCTTCAACCTCGCTCCATCAAAGTTAACTCTTTCTTTACTTTCAGTGACTTAACTCAGCAGAAACCAGTGTTAAGCCCTGTACACATGCATCGATTTTTCCCGATTATCGATTCCATTTTGCTTATAGAAGCAAAATCGAATCCTAAACTAAATCGAATGTTTTTTGTGTCACTTTCGATCTACATTCGATTCGATGAGCGCTCCCATTTTCACAAAAAATCAAACATAAAAATCTACTGTGCAGCCAAGGAAATATCGAATCTGATCTAGTAAATCGAATGTGTACAATGTACCATGAATGTGTGTCAAATTCGATATCTTATTTTATTTTCTCCAGGATCACAGTGATCACGGCACTTACTTTATAAATGAAATGTGGAAACTATTTACATATTACTAATTACTATATATTTTTTAATAGTCATAACATTAGGATTACAATTGCCTGGCGTGAACCATCAAGGCTGAGATTATGAGTTTAACGTGACCCCTTTGATGTTATTTTAGCCTTTGCTTTAGAGTTTGCTGTTTTTGCATATGATTTCTTTGTAATCGTACCATGTATTACTAAATAATAGGTATGTACACATTTCCTAAACGACAAATGGCATTGCACTCCAATCAACTTCTGTATACCTGTTGGCAAATTATATATGTAAAGAATTCTAGGAACGGTGTCTGTGCTTTATCCCACAATAAGCAATGCCCAATGTCATTATATATGAGGAACAGATTTCATATACGCCATCCCCTGTGAATATATATTTTTTTTACTGTGCATTGCTGTTTCATTATTTCCCAATACTGCCCCTTTCCAACTGTCTCTTACTCCACCCCTCTTACTCTATTCCATAACTCATGTTATTTGTCTTGGGTTTGGGACAACTTTATAATTAGCACACAATTAAAAATACAAAAGCACCAATTAATTGCACGGTTTATAAAGAGCTGTTGATGTTTTCAAACTTACAGAACAAAATATGTAAAGATTTCCTTGCAAACGGAGAGCGAAAAGCATTTTACTCTACAAAGGTGACATATTCTCAATGTGACGAATTCCAGATCTAGTCTTACAACTTTTGTGCTGTGTATTAACCAGTTAACATTTCACATTTTGCTAAAGGCAGGGTAATCATTGTCTTAATAATTTAAAACAAAAGTTACACTGTTTTAAGAGTGAAAGAACAAGATACATTGTGATTACTATTCAGTTTTGCAACTAAGGGGGTAATTTAATAGGAGGAGAGAATCAGAAAGTGAGAGATTTTGTAAGAAAGTGTTTTTAAAGCGCCAATCATTTACACTGCAAAACCAGTTTGATTTTGCAGTGTAAATGATTGCCCCTTTAAAAAAAAAAACCCAAAAAAAACCCTGGAGATGTTTTACCAAATCTCTCACTTTCTGAATCTCTCATCCTATTTCAGCCTAATTTTCTCATTTTTGGGAGCAGCTCAATTGGCTGTAAAGTAGTAATGCAATACCCTTTGTGTTGGTCATATCCTGCTTTGAGAGTTATTGTTACTGTTCAGTTGGAAAATTCTAATTTATTGTAGTCTAAATCAGCCACTTAAAACATGCATCATACCAGTGTGTCCTGTTAGTCTTTATTTCCCGTCCTCTCTCAACTCCCACCCATCTACCCCATTCTCTTGTCTATATGACCTGCTTAGATTATTAGAAAGGACATCTGGGCTGGCAATGGAACAAGTGTTTTGAAACAGAAGACCGTCTGTTTTTCCAAGTGAGCAATATGTTAATTCTAAAGACCCCTTCTCTCTTTCTTAAGAGTAAGAGGGGGAAATCTGCCACAAATACATCAATAGAGGAGAAAGAGTTTTCCCTGCAAAACAAGTGTCAGTTTTTAATTTAGTCTTTGTGCTGGCCTCAGATACAATCATGTGGCATATTTTCTAGGCTCTTCAAGCCAAGGAGCAGAGAAAGGGACTTAATCTGTCTCGCCTTGGGACCAGACAAAGTGGAGAGGAGTGTGCATGTGTCTGGGTATAAATATATATTTATATATATATTCAGAAAACCACATTGGGAAACGCTCATTGAATCATCAAGCCCTAGAAACTCGAAACTTAATTAATTATGGGTGCTAAAAATTCAGGCCAGCTGTCTCCTGCTTGTCTGTAGGACTAAAAGAAATGCAGGCCTGGTCTCTGTATACATTGCTCATGGTACGGAACATTTCACTGGTGTCTCTTTCAGCAGATGAAGGCGACGGTAACAGATGGCAAATTGTATACTGCATTCCTATACCTTAAACTGGACCAAATATTAACAATACTAAAACAATTTGTGGCCCCTAAAGGACAAGTCTACTGTTGAATAGTTCAACTGACACACGCTAATTATTATTAAGACGGTTAGCATTTTATAGATGCCTTTGTCGCTATCTACTCTTGGAAACTAAAATAGGCATTTAATAGAGTTGTTTCTACCATATATAATTGTGAGTTGTAGATATTAGATGACAGTTGTCAAGTGAGCCTCCAGAGTAGGGAAACTGGGACACACCTCCTACTTCCTTTATTGTCTATGTTACATCAGATTCCTGCTTGTGATTGGTCCTTACACTGATCCCCATCCCACTGGGTGCCATCTTTAAAGTGGCAAACCAAATTGATGTGTTGGTTCTCTAATACAAAACTGTCAGACTTCCAGGAAAACAGCTGGTAGGAGAGGGAAAGTTAGTAAAATCATCTTCGTAGGTGTCAAAAACAGCTTTAAGTTTTCAACCAGAAGGCAACAAGGAAGTGGCTAGTGCATACACAGAAGACATCCTACCTGGCAGCTTGTCTTGCATTATTTGTAAAAATGTAAAACAACGTTGCAGAGCTAAAACAAACATATTTCAAAAAAAGTTAATATTTCAATATTAAATACAAAAAGCAATGTGACATAAATGTGTTTCTTTCTCAAAAGTTTTTGCTTCATAAATGAGGGGTAGATTTATTAAGCTCGTGAAGTGATAAAGAGTCTGGTTTGTATCACCGGCCAATCAGCTCCTACCTGTCAGTTAGGAGCCGATTGGCCGGTGATAAAAACCAGATACTTTATCACTTCATCGAGCTTAGTAAATCTGCCCCTGAATTTCTATCTAATATGGAAGTAGTTTTGGCACCAATAAGTAATTTTTGTTATTAAAAAAGTTACAAATGTTACTACTATAATTGTGGGCAGTGGTGTCACATGAGGGTGTGGGCAGTGGTGTCACATGGGGGTGTGGGCAGTGGAGTCACATGGGGGTGTGGGCAGTGGTGTCACATGGGGGTGTGGGCAGTGGTGTCACATGAGGGTGTGGGCAGTGGTGTCACATGGGGGTGTGGGCAGGAGTGGATCTTTTGTGAATGTAACAAAGCTTAAGATTCAAGGCCCTTAATCTTGGAGGGGCCGATTTTCACCTCTTATTTTTGTGTATGCTGATAGCTCATCACCAATAAACACAGGACTCCCAGGTTTGTAGTACAGCATACATAACTGCTACTAGAGCTTGGATGCACTTCACTTAGAATCATGGCAGATGGTGGGAGCAGGGCAGCCGAGAGGAATGCCGGGCCCCGGTAACATATTGGGGGCGTGGCCTAAGTGTGGGAGGTGTGGGCACCTCCAGCACATAGGCCACACCCCCAAAATGTTAAGAGGAGGGTAAAAGAAAATCTTAAAAACTGCATGTGCTGTGCTGACAGCAGGCTCAGCATGATCGCTCACGCTGTGAGTGAGACACTCATGCTGAACCTGCTGTCAGTACAGCACATGCTGTTGCTACCCAGGAGGGATGGAGGGGTAAGGGAGGAGGTCAGACCAGCAAGCCTGGGCCCGGGTAATTAGTACCCGTCCCCCCTCTCGGCTGCCCTGGCTGGGAGTTATAGTCTAGCTCTGGGAATTGTCCTCAGTACATAGCATGACATGTGCATTAGTTTTAAATTACAATTCCCAAAAGCCTCCAGAAGTTTTATTTATGACATGCCCAGGAATGGCAGAGCCCGAGGGGTGCCGGATGATGTCCAACAGCCGGAATCCAAATGGTCAGTATACTGACATCTGATTCACGACTGTTAAAATGCCGGACAGTTGGGACGCTGACTGATAGGGGCTACTCTCCCTTGTGGGGGACCATGACCCCATAGAGGGAGAATAGGTCATACCACACTCTGCCTGAGAGGGCCTGTCCTACGAAGAACAGCGAAAGACTATAAGAACCTGGGACAAGGGACATTTAATATTGCTGAGTGGTGTGGTGTCATGTGTTATTATAGAGTGTGTGTGTGTGTGTGGGGGGAGTGTCTGTTAGGTGATTACTGAAGGTTGGTGCTGTTTGGAAATTCCTCCCCCACACACTCTCGCCCTGTCACCCACCACATCTGATCCGCAGATTCTGTCATGCCATCACTTACCACATCAGACACAGGCTGGTCGAATGGGCTCAAACTCACCGTCCCATTTTTCACCATAAGGTCCTTGATGTCCTGGCAAGGATGCCAAGGCCATTTGGACATTGTTGGACATTTCCCTATTGTTGCAGTTTAGGAAGGGGCCCCCATAACAGTTCAAGCTTCAGCGCCTCAAAAATGTAGGTCTGCCACTGGGTGTGGGCCCCTTGTCATCATGTGAGGGGGTGACACCAAAATAGAAAAGCTGCTCAGCTATTATGGTGTCACTGTTGCAGAATGTGTCATCAAGTGGTCAGGATACAAGGGTGAGGCTGGTGGTCATCACATTGCTGTTAAATGGGGACAGCAACACCCCCATTGTGGAAAAGAAGACCATGGCCACTCTGCTCCCACAAAAGACGGGGCGGCAGCATTCTATGCCTGTCCGCCAGTGAATGTAAGCCGCCACAGCAACAGGAAGTGCCTGCCATCATAGAGAGATTATTTCACACCAGAGGACAAATGCGGATTTCCCACAAGGCAGTACAGTTGGCCACCTCGGGGGCCCATCTGCTGCCAGATGTTTAAGTTTTTGGGACACAGTAGGGAGGACACTTAGACTCTGTGGTCATGTGGTTTTCCCAATTTTTGGAGAACTACATTAGGGAAATGCTGGGTGGTGGTGTGTAATACATAGGGGTCATAGGAGCATCTGCTGATCCCAGAACATACTCATCTGACCCAAGCAGGGGGTGGGGCTACAGTGGAATGTTCATTGTTTCTCCTTGCGGTCAGTGTAGAAGAGGAAGGTGCTGCTGGAGGCTAAAATATCCGGTCTGTCTGGTTGTTTGTGACCCTGTCTGTATGTACAGTATGCATGTGTCTGTGTGTGACCCTGTCTGTATGTACAGTATGCATGTGTCTGTGTGTGATCCTGTCTGTATGTACCGTATGCATGTGTCTGTGTGTGACCCTGTCTGTATGTACCGTATGCATGTGTCTGTGTGTGACCCTGTCTGTATGTACCGTATGCATGTGTCTGTGTGTGACCCTGTCTGTATGTACCGTATGCATGTGTCTGTGTGTGACCCTGTCTGTATGTACCGTATGCATGTGTCTGTGTGTGACCCTGTCTGTATGTACCGTATGCATGTGTCTGTGTGTGACCCTGACTGTATGTACAGTATGCATGTGTCTGTGTGTGACCCTGACTCGGTGGACAATATACCTGCGTCTGTGTGTGACCCTTCATGTCACCATAGGCCTTATTCTGGTCGGTACGGCCGGATCCGATTATGCGGCCAGGACCGTTCGTGCGAAACCTCGCCTTCCATACGGATCGCCAACTCCGTCCGTATGCGGTAAGAAGCTGGCCGAACGGACCGCACGTGTATTTTACACGGAATACGCCTCCTCCATCTAAGGGAACCTCCCCCATCATTCGATGGTCGCAGACCGAGTGCTCCACCAGCTCCCGCAACCTCAGACCACACGGACATTTTTCCAAGCAAAAGCAGGGATCTGGACGGGCAGCTGACATCCGGCGATGTCATATGTCCACCCCCTACACGTGCGTCACGGCCGCATTACCATACGTACGCCCAGCGTTTGCATGGGAACGCCCATGAAACGCGGGGCGTATGCATATGGTAATGAGCCCAAATAGCCCTTCACGCCCCTCTCCACCTCCTGTTCGGAGTGTCCACATATCATGCGGGATTTGGCCATACGCCCCGCTCGCACATGCGCAGAGACGCCTCTGCACATGCGCAGACACAAAACATCGGCGGCCCGAACGCACGCGGATATATCCGCACCGACCAGAATAAGGGCACATGTTTCTGTTTCCCTACTCCAGTCACCAGTACCTCTTACAAAATAGTTTAGTTTAAAATTTTTTTTTAGATACTGATGGGGCCTCAGTCCAGTAACTGGCACATAGCCCCATGTATTCTTGGACACAAGGCCACACCATAGTCTCTGTGGGTGTGGTGTGCTAAAGCTTGGAGAATGGAGAAAGATAAAGTATCAGTCAATCAGATCCTAACTGTCATGCTACATGCTATGTTTGGAAAAGGCAGTTAGGAGCTAGTGGATAGTTTACATCTCTCCGTGTTATCACTCTCCAAGGAAGACTTGGAAAACTAGACATTTCAGAACCCTGTGCTCACCCCCCCCCCCCCCCCTTCATACACACACCAATATTTTGAATAGAAACTGCGTGTGCCATAGGCACATATCCAAAAACGGGGACAGGAAAGGAACTTGATCATGCCACACATTTCTGCTCTTTATTCAAGTTATGCAATAGTGCTACTTATTTGCAGTATGGGGGTTATTTTGGTTCACTCTTTCTGACAAAATCCTTCTTAGATGGACAAAACCATGTTCACTGCAGGTGGGACAGATGTAACTTGTCCAGACCAAATGGGAGGCTGTAATCTCACCTTCCCCATGTCCCTGGTGAAAGCTATCACAGGCTTCCACCCGGACAAAACACCACCTGACTGGACACCCCTCAAGTTTGGTGTACGGTCTGGCGTTCCAGGGTCTTCTCCAAGGTTTTACTTAGTCCCCATTAGTCACGGACAATGCAGGGTAGGTAAGGTGATTCCTCGCAATTTGACAGTCTTTACTCCATGTGGAGACCAACGGAGGTGCTGATGCAGGTGTCACGTTCACCCACAACCTTGACTAGGCCTCCAGGGCATTTAATTGGCATCGGGGACACATAATAGAGGCCATTTCACTTGAGGAGTTAATATCAGTGTAGGGGAGGTAAGCTTTCCCCCCAATAGCCCTGCCCCAGCTCAGAACACGTTCCCTCACAGAGACTTCCCACCTCTGAGTTGCTCCTCCTGCCCCAGCTCAGAACACGTTCCCTCACAGAGACTTCCCACCTCTGAGTTGCTCCTCCTGCCCCAGCTCAGAACACGTTCCCTCACAGAGACTTCCCACCTCTGAGTTGCTCCTCCTGCCCCAGCTCAGAACACGTTCCCTCACAGAGACTTCCCACCTCTGAGTTGCTCCTCCTGCCCCAGTGAGATGCTGAGGAAGCTTTTTCAGCTGTAATCTGCAGGAGAAGTCACGTCCAGTCTCCCTGGATACCTCTCCCCAGGGCCAGGTTATAAAGTGCTGATCTTACCAGCCTTGAGAGCTTGTGTAGTTGATTTAGTGCCCATTGATTCTATATGCTAGTAGTAATGGTGTATATGGATATTTGTATCTAATAAAGACTATTACTTTCATGAAATATTGGCGTGCTGTGCGTTTTGCTGATATACATATATGTATTTCGTGTAACGTCTGTTAGCCTCTGCTGTTGTGATATATTGTCTTTTTAAGTTCTCTTTCAGCTATATCTATCCCAGCTACTTTTTCCCAGTTTTGTAGCCTTATACTCTCAGGATTCTGTGCAGGACATTCGGTGTGTTATGTATTACATACAACACCAGCCCGCTCCACCAACATCAGTCCAGATACCACCTTGTGTGTCTTCCTTAAAACATATAGGGCAAATTTTACTATGAATACAGTATGTCTACATCTCAGTGGCATCGGTAGTGTATTTGTATCTGTCAGTCGTATTTTTTTCCAAATTTACTAACCTGTCGTATTTTTACAAAGCAGCGGTCTTGCCCACCTACCTGAGGCGCTGGGAGGACCACTCAATTCTGGGAGGCTCCCTGCCATTTCAGAATGTCAGGCAATTATGCTTTAAGGGATTGGAAAATAGTTATTGGTGGTAGTATGGGGGGGGGGGGGGGGGCTGTAGGTTGAAGTTTTGCCTATGGTGCTGAGAAGCCTTACACTGGCCCTGCTTATCAGCAAACCGGATGCTACATAACCCAGCAGGTGGGTTAGGTAGCAAGCCTCCCAAAATTTGCTGATGCAGAGGAAAGTGAAAGAAATGTCACTGTTCTCTCCCTGGGAATGGCTCTTGAATTGGTTTGTATTTATACCCACTTGCCTCATAGACTCTACTATCTATCCTCTGATGGTGGAGGATTTAGCGGAGCGATAAGGATTCTACAGGTGATAAAGGGTTGAGTGATATTGTCTATAACTGGAGCCGTTAAGGTAAGGTAAGCAATAACAATATGCAGTACATAAAATGTAATGCTAAATAAAGTAAATGTGAAATAACTATTAGTAGTTATGTAGTTAGTAGTAATGCATTTAATGCAACTACAGAATGCAAATTTAAACATATTTCCAGCATAAAATCTAAAAAGGCAAGTATACATTATATAGGACACGTCATGGAAATTCACCTTGTTAGAAATGCTGTCAGTAGCTCACACAGGACTTTGGGCCTTATTCTAGTTCACTCTTAGAGGCAAATTCCTTCTTAGCTGGGGGCAGATGTAACAGGTGCAGATAGAATTAGAGTTGGTGAGTTGTGTTTCTGTGCAGGATAAATACTGACTGCTTCATTTTTACACTGCAATATAGATCTCACTTTGAAGTAAAACTCCACCCAAATCTAATTCTCTCTGCACATGTTACATCTGCCCCACCTGCAGTGCACATAGTTTTGGCCATCTAAGAAGGATTTCGTCAGAAAGAGTGAACTAGAATAAGGCCCTTTGTATGGTAGAAGAGATTCTCTTACCCATAGATCAGTTCCAATAAAAATAGTCATAACAGTAACAGAAAGGTATATTTCTAAATATAATTTGCGTATATCACATATTAATAGAAAAATGTCATGTTGTCTTATTGCTGTGGAAAGCAGACGTCTGAGGTTGCTGCTAGAATACTAACAAGTTGGTCTCTGTGTATGGTCGGCAGTTTGCTCCTCCTACAGGTAGATGGTGGTAATTCCCCTTGAACAGCATCTTTATAACTCAGAAAGTGTCCGCGATAAGCACCAGCAATTTAGCTTAGCGACTTACTATGGAAGATTTCAGTTCAGCAAGTTAATGCAGATCACGGATCGCTTTCGCCTGCTACAGAAAACATGGGTGATATGCAGTCTCTTACCAAGCGATCCGACTAGATTTATAATACATTCTCATTCTTCCTCTACCGGCAATAGCGACATCTAAGTCTGCGCATCACTATCGCTAGGGGCGCAACTAGATATTACTAGGCCCCATAGCAAAAGTTTGTAAGGGCCCCCTATTTAGCGACTTATAGTGATAAATATATGTAAAACATATTACTTAGACAGTAAAGATGGACCCCCTTCAGCTCTGGGCCCCATAGCCGTTGCACCCCTTGCACCTATGGTAGTTACACGCTTGGCTATCAGTATGGGCTCTACACATGCAGCAGTGGCATAACAAAAACATTTGGGTCCCCCGCCGAGACAATTTCGGTGCCCTCCCCAGTTAAAATACAAGAACCCTTCCCCCAGTTAAAAGACAAGACCCCCCCGGGGAGTTGGCAGGGGGGTCCATGCTGCGTGGGGGCACCTGCGTTCAGGGAGAGGACCCTATGGCGCTGAGTATGACGAATCAGCCAATCAGCGTGCGGCCAGTGCTTTCAAAGTCAGAAGTGCTTCCCACGCCGCCACACGGTGGATAGCGCGTTGTTTCCAGGTCACTAGTGCAGGGACCCCGGCAACGTCATACTCAGTGCCACAGTGACTGCAGATACCCACGTGCCATACGGACCCCACAGCACACACAAGGAGGGGGGAGCTGGGGGAGTAACAATAGCGCTCACAGACCCCCGGCACCTCCCCGCCATCACGGTGGCTGCGGCGCTATAGTCACTGACACGCAGCCTAATTTCTAAGCGATCTAGAGAAATTAAGTCAAATTGCTTAGAAATTTATTATTATTGCTATGTGTGTAGGCCCCATTCGTACATAGATCTCTTTGAGGCATTTGTACCTATTGATTAAATAAAGGTTTTATACTCTCAAAATCATGCACCAGAAAGTGGTTCTGTCTCTATATTGCAGCCCTTATATAATCAAGAAACTGGCAGCACTGTTTAAAATATTAATGTGGGCACTGCCTACCGGTGGAGAGTAGCATGAGACAGTGTTACAATTGTTGTTCTCAATTTCCCTAATGTGCAAGGAGCTTATTTCATCAAATGTCTTCTCCCTTGGAACAAACAAACGTATCAAAAAATAAATATCACATTCCCTCGTTCCCCGACTTCCAGCGCATTCCCCGGAGACCGGCTGGTTATCCTGCAGATGTGATTCTCAGCTTCATTATAAAATATTATAACACAGGTTCTACGCAGAGCCCCAATTCTCAGACAGACAGTACTAATAAGATGCATTTCAATGAGTGGAAAAGAAGGCACTTTCTACAGCAGGCTTATTCCTGATCTGACGAGCTCGTTTTATCAGTGTCTTCAGAAGGACGCACTGTTACATTTTATGTGCAAAAACTATATATACTTAGTGATTCAAAATGTAACACTTCATAGTGTTATAGTATTGCTTGGTACCACGTCTGATGTACTGATACACATAAAAATAATAATAAAGATCTATACAAACTGATCCAAAAACAGTCAAAATGCATATTTATATACCTCATGAAGATGGAAATACAAGGCGTTATGAATACTTATTTGCATGTCACTACCCCATGTCCCTAGATGCTTTGCAAACACTTTGTACTGTATGATTTTGTTCTACTGACAGACGTGAACTTCAACACGTGAAGATGAAGCCCTTTGAATTGAGAGTAGCAAATGTGATGCCGTATATGCCAATTACACTAAGGACTATTCCATGCTTTAAGAAACATTAGCAGATGGAGTATTTGCTCCTAGCAACCTACCGCATTCTACCTATCATTTTAAAGAATATACTAGAAAAATTATACAGAACATTGGATTGGTTGCTACGGGCAAATTTTCCCAATGTTTTTAGAAAGTAGATTGACAAATCCCAAATAGAATCCTATGCGTGTACAATAAATACAGCACTGGGCCTCATTATCCTGAAAGGCTTCGGTAATATCCTTTTTAGTTTGTGATTAAGAGGGACACATATGTAAAGTCCTCCCGAATCTGCACGCATATATAAGTGACCTTAGAGCGACTTTATATATTCTACCAATCCCAGCCCACTTACATACATCAAACGTATATGTTTACATGTACTAAGCAATTTCCCCCTACACTAAGTGGTTGATGGTACATTCCATGAGGTGCAGCCGCCACTGTCTGTCTCTGCTGATTGCAGCCCGGGCCACCAAGTGAATGAAACATCTCCCTCGGGCTACCAGTCCTTTGTGTGATTGGCAGTTAGCGCTTCGAAAAGGGAATCCAAGGTCAATTTTCCATGTGGTCTCTCAATCCTGCCTCTTGGGGATACTTATTTTTTTATAGTTTTCCCCCAAAATGGGTGTTTTCAGGGATATGCCTAAAGTATACTTCAATAACTAGGCCCCGTTAGTTGTGCCATGCTTTGCTAACTCTTTATAGTCGCTCCTACTGCCTCACAGTGCTGAGATCATGGGTTCTATCCCCACCATGTGTTATATATAGGGGGCAGTACGGATGGTGACATGGTTAGCATTACTGCCTCACAGCGCTGAGGTCATGGATTCTATCCCCACCATGTGTTATATATACGGGCAGTACGGATGGTGTAATGGTTACATTACTGCCTCACAGCGCTGAGGTCATGGGTTCTACTCCCACCATGTGTTATATATACAGGCAGTATGGATGGTGTAATGGTTACATTACTGCCTCACAGCGCTGAGGTCATGGGTTCTATTCCCACCATGTGTTATATATACGGGGCAGTACGGATGGTGTAATGGTTACATTACTGCCTCCCAGCGCTGAGGTCATGGGTTCTATTCCCACCATGTGTTATATATACGGGGCAGTACGGACGGTGTAATGGTTACATTACTGCCTCACAGCACTGAGGTCATGGGTTCTATCCCCACCATGTGTTATATATAAGGTTTTATTGCAATAGAATAATTGAGAAAACATCTTTTTTAATTCTTATTTTATGGGACTTATAGGGAAGATGCGGCAGGGACAGAGATAATGGGTGGATCAGGCCTGCCAATAGGGGGGTGCTGTGGGTTCAGCTGTCTCTGGCCTGGCCTCTCTGAGAGAGAGAGAAGGGCCGGTCAACTCATTTTGCCCACACCCCTGCCACGGCCTCCACTGTGCTGCCTCCACTCTGAATGCAGAGTCCCAGAGGCTTATTCACCTCCAGACACGGCAGCCAATCAGAGCTTGTGTACCACCAGCAGCCGCCCTGATTGGCTAACAGCACGTGAGCTCTGATTGACTCACCAGCCGTGCCACATTTTCGTTGGCTGCCGGCATCCGGAGGGAGCAGGGCTTCGTTCAGCCGTCCACAGCGCATTGAGCAGGAGGCAGCACAGCGTAAGGGGGTTGGGACCCAGAGCCAGGGGCGGTAAGTGGTCAGCACAGTGTAAGGAGGTTGAGACCCGGAGCCGGGGGCGGTAAGTGAGGGGGGAGCCGGGCAGTAAATGAGGGGGGGAGGGGGGAGGGCGGACTAAAAATCCATCCTGGGTACCAAAAATCCTAACGGCATCCCTATACTAATTACCCTGATGACCCCACCTATGCAACAGCAGCCTGTCTCCACAATCTAAATAAGTGCGGCTGGTCAGATCGAAATGTTTTGCCCGTGTTCAACATACAACTTGGCCAATGTAATGGAGTCCTAGTTCGAGAGGCGGGAGGGGAAACAGCTCAATGAAGTCAAACAAAATCAGAGCTAGGTTTTTTAGGTGAGATACATTTGTCAATGTTATAAATCAATAATGAACATGCAATGACAGCACATTTGCAACAAATAAACATTTAAAATGTCTAAGTTTTAAAATTAAAAATATTATTTGATCTCTCAAGTAGGTCATGTAGGGTACTTGCAATTAGTTTAAAAATGTTTCCACATAAAATGCATCTTATTTACATCACTATGCAAATAGGATGCACGACTAGCTTCTGCTGATTCAAATCATATGCAGCATGTATAATTTGTGTGCAACTGTATCTGCATACAAGATGTAATCAGGGGCGGACTGGGCCGGGGGCAGGGTGCATGTGCCCCCCGGGCTGCTCTATCAGGTACTGTTGCGGGCAGCCTGTTTTTTTTACCTCATATCTAGTCCTGTAGGCAGACGTGGCGTCTTTCAAAACATGGCCTCGGCTACAGGAACATGGCCGCAGGCCTCCTGTATGAGGACATATCCAGCCACCTCCGGTCCAGGGGCCCGGCCGCCTGCCTTACATTAGTTTCCTCCTGATCCCTGGATGAACGCCACGTGGGTGGCTTCATAACGCCGACGCCACCCACCCATGTGTCTAATGTGGGGGAAGAGCCGGCAGGCGGAGGACCGGGACTCGCAGGATGGAGGTTGTGCCTGCTGTGGCCGCGGCATGGTAAAGCGGGGCAGAAAGGCTGGAGCAGCAGCAGTGCGCGGCATGGACCTGGAGCAGCAACACTTGAAAGACAGTGGCACTGGTATGGTAGAGTCTTGGACACACAGGCAGGCAGGTGACACGTTATTTACTAAATAACTCATCCTTTTATTATGCAGGAAGATCAGCCTGTGGTGTCCTGTTCAATTTATGCAGGGGGAGCAGCCTGTGGTGTCCTCTGTTATTATGCAGGGGGAGGAGCAGCCTGTTGTGTCCTCCGTTACTATGCAGGGGGAGGAGCAGCGTGTGGTGTCCTCTGTTATTCTGCAGGGGGAGGAGCAGCCTGTGGTGTCCTGTTCTTTTTATGCAGGGGGAGCAGCCTGTGGTGTCCTGCTCTTTTTATACAGGGGGAGCAGCATGTGGTGTCCTGTTCTTTTTATACATACAATGGCAGGAATATCAGGCTCTGTACTGATATGCAGGTTATTGGGCTGGTTACCGATGGTCAGGATATCGGACTGTTTACTGATGGTTAGGCTGCACTGTGTATCTTGGACTGGGCTCTGAGGCTAACAGCAGATGTTTAATCTGTAGAAGGTGATCTGTCAGTAAGAAAGTACCCAGGAACAGCAGCAGCAGTATCCAGGTAGCTGATAACTGGAGCAGCCTGGAGCCTTAGGAGAACTCTGCATCAATCACAAGAAGCATACCTCCCAACTGTCCGATTTTTTATCAGACCGTTCCGGCATCCCACCTGGGGCCGGTTGGGAGTCCCCCTTTGACCCCTGAATAGATGCTGTGTGCAGCATTTATTCCTGCAGCCAGAAGGGCTGCGTGCATGTCCAGCAGTTCACAGAGCCGCTGGCCATGCCCACACAGCAGTGAAAATGGGGCGTGGCCTCATGAAGTGGACCAAATATATGTCACACACCCAAAATTCCGGCGCAGTGTCCCGCTTTGCATGTATCCAATGTTGGGAGGTATTAGGAAGTAACAAGTTGTTCACGGGGAAAAAAGGCAAGAAGTGGTGGAGCGCTACATAAAATATGAATATGACTAATTGGGTGTTACATAAAAAAGATATTTATTCTAACAGGTACATGATATAGATGTTAGAATAAATATCTTTTATATGTAACACCCAAAAGGTCATATTTTAAGAACAAAGTTGCCCTGCGGTCATGTCTGCATGAGACCCAGTATGCCTGTTCTCATTCTTGCCATTACCAAAATTGCATCTGCAGCCCCTTTCGCACATATGGCATACACAATGTATAGCATTTTATGTGAACGTTCACATATGATTTTCACATTTATACATTTTGACTTGATTGTAAGTAATAAGGTTACACTGAAATAAAAAGATTTCTGCAGCTACAATATTTCTAAATGAATCCCCTGTAACCACAGATTGCAACTTCTGACCCAAGGATGATGCCAGTGTATTCCCCTATCATTGAAAGGATATAAGAACACACAATGGTTTAATATAGCAAGTAATGAATTATTCGGTACTTCTTTACTTTCACGGCGCCACTAGATAGGACAGATAGGACAGATAGGATACTAGATAGGATACGATTTGTATGCGATTTGACATAAGATATCGGATAAGATATAGGATAAGATTTACTATCCATTTCATTACCCCACTATCCACTAGGGCGTGGAGTTGATTTTATATAGCGTGGCGAGCGCAGCGAGCCACCGAGCCCGAAGCGTGGCGAGCGCAGCGAGCCCTGCGAGGGGACACGGAATGTATTTTATGGAATTGCATGCAAATGGCATGCGATATTGGGGACTTGCTTTCAAACAACATCCGTGTCCCCTCGCGGGGCTCGCTGCGCTCGCCACGCTTCGGGCTCGGTGGCTCGCTGCGCTCGCCACGCTATATAAAATCAACTCCACGCCCTAGTGGATAGTGGGGTAATGAAATGGATAGTAAATCTTATCCTATATCTTATGCGATATCTTATGTCAAATCGCATACAAATCGTATCCTATCTAGTATCCTATCTGTCCTATCCTATATCTTATGCGATATCTTAGGTCAAATCGCATACAAATCGTATCCTATCTAGTATCCTATCTGTCCTATCTAGAGTGGCGCCGTGAAAGTAAAGAAGTACCAATTATTCACTACCAGGCATGATAATCCCGGCCCCACTGTGTTACCGATAATTACTTTGATGTGATCCGTGGCTCTGTTTGGCATGTGTAATGCACTGCTGAAATCTCTGGGTTCGAAATTATGCCAAGTTCAGTTTTAGTCACCAGCATTCTCAGTATTACTCCAGTCCCCATCTCTGGTCAGCCGTGACGCTTCTCTGCTGTTATCTACGCCTTTCCCCCAAGCTCCACCCCTGTCATTAACCTTCCCCTGCGAATGCATTGAGGAGTTGGGGCAGACCTTCTAAAATGATATTCAAATTAGAGATGAGCGCCGATGCCAAAGATTTGGATTCATCGCCGGGATTTGGCTTTGTCAAACAGCGGTGAAAGGCTTTGGATTTGGATTTTTTTGCAAAAATGGTCAAAAACGCCCAAATTGTGTAACATTAATTTCCAGCCTTTTCCAGACAATTTTGACCACTTTACAGCTCACAATGTTGTTTTAATTCAATCTAGGCCAAGGGCTGCAGCAAGCTGGCTGGTTATTAACACACGGAACTTCTGACAGTATCAGTATAGTGTATTGGGGTGCAGCACACACAAACAATGAATAAAGAAGAGAGAAACTGATTTGAATTTTTTTAACTTTAATTTATTTGTTTTTAATGTGCAGCTTGTATAATGATGTGTGAAGGCCGAACAATCACACACTGACCTTCTGACAGTATACTATGTGTGCATTACACATAAACAATGAATAAAGAAGAGAGAAATTGATTTGAATTTTTTTACTTTCATTATTTTTAATGCACAGCTTATATAATGCTGTGTGGACGCAGAACAATCACACACAGAACTTGTGGTGTATTATTTTGGGGTGCAGTATACACTCAAAATATAAAGAACTGCAAAATGTATTTTTATATTGTTTTTTTGTTTTAATGGACGGGGCTTGTATAACACTGCGTGGACCATGGAGGCAGAACAATCACACACTCTTCTGCTTGTTCTGCTTCTGACAGTAGTATATGGTGTATTGCAGTGGTTCCCAAACTTTTTTTACTCACGGCACCCTAGAGCATCAAAATATTTTCAAGGCACCCCTTGGCCAAATGCTTCTTATCAAGAAATTCAGAAAAAAATTAAGTGCATTGTGTTTATATGTCACAGTTATCTGGTGAGGGGCAGGATTTGCTAGATTGTAAGCTTGCAGCAGGGCTCTCCTACCTCCAAGTCTGTCTGTTGTTACCCAGTTTGTTTTATCACTGTCTACTATTGTAAAGCGCAACGGAATCTGCTGCGCTATATAAGAAACTGTAAAAAAAAAAAATATATATATATATATTATGATTGTCACCCACAAGCACTGGCACCCCTGCAAGTGTCCTGAGGCACCCCAGGGTGCCTAGGCACACAGTTTGGGAACCACTGGTGTATTGGATTCCAGTGCAGCGCATCACAGTGACCACACACCACAATGAAAAAAAAATTAACACTGAAAATGCTGACTGACATCCTGTCTGTGTACTACTGTACCCCACTACACTGACTGACAGCCTGCCTGTGTACCCCATTACTCCGACTGACAACCTGCCTGTGTACCCCACTACACTGACTGACAGCCTGCCCGTGTACTACTGTACCCTACTACACTGACGGACAGCCTGCCTGTGTACTACTGTACCCCACTACACTGACTGACAGCCTAATATATATAATTAAGTATATATATATATGGGGTACAAACAATATTTAATTAATTTACCACTAGGAAACAAGAGACTGAATTTTATATGGTAACCATTCAATGCTCTACAGGAATTCCCAGAACAAATTGACTCATCTTGTCTGCACTGTTCCCAGCGCAGGATCAGCCCAGTATAAAGCAGTTCATAATTCTGTAAACTGAGCGTACTCTGTGGTGTAACGTCACTTTTCAAACACTGTTGCAGCGGTTTTAAAGGTTATGCATGAATGGATGCGATTCATTGTGTGCAACCAATTGCACAAAGTCACCGTGTTACATTTACACCAGAATCAGAGCACCATAAATGACACCAGGTCCCACGTGGCTCGGCCGCGTAAGCGACTCATTTTCTCATTCTCTGCATATCTTACTCGCATAATTTAAACACACAAAACATAATTTTCGACGTACACTGATCAATGGGATGTGTAACATTTGTAGTGTCTGCAATGCAAATAAGATGCAAAATATAAAGTAAAATATTGTACACCCCTACTATCAAATTGTCTACAGGTCCATACACACTGGGCGACTATGCCCAGCGTGTATGGACAGCGATGATCGCGTTCATTGCTGCGGGGAAAGACGCTCAGTGCATACACACTGAGCGGCTTTCCCCCTGCCCGGTGCTGACGGAGGGCGGGAGGACGATGTTGCATAGTGGAGCGCTATGCAAAGCCGTCCTGAAAGCCGCTCATCTGCTGATATAACCAGCAGATGAGCGGCTTTCCCGGCGATGTTACGGGAGCACTCAGCAGCGCTCACTGCTCATCGCCGGGCCATACACACTGAGCGGCTTTCCCCCTGCCCGGTGCTGACGGAGGGGGGGAGGACGGTGTTGCATAGTGGAGCGCTATGCAATGCCGTCCTGAAAGCCGCTCATCTGCTGATATAACCAGCAGATGAGCGGGCCATACGCACTGGGCGGCATTGAGCTGAAAGCCGCTCAAACCTGCTGTTTTGCGTTACTTTAGTCCCTTTAGCCTTTAGACCCTGAGGCAACTCATGTGATAGGGCGAATGGACATCCAATAAGTGAGGACACATCTGTAATTACCATTCTTGAACTGTGAGATGTGACTGAATTTGTAAATAAAGCTGTTAAAATATAAAGATAAGTTGCCCTGTACATAAAAACTGTAGTGGGAAAGGTCCAGTGAGCTTCCACCTTGTGAAAGAGAAATGTGCCATTTCACTAAATCCTTGATGCTACTCCTCCAGGGAAGCTTCATTCCCTGTTCCAAAATGGCCACAGAGGGGTCATAGTGGGAGACAGTTGTCTTCCACTTAGCTTCAGTTAAACCCATATTTACTTGTAATATTATCACTTTTCCAGGATCCTGCACTGATACCTGGTATATAAACACACTGATCGGCTGCTGAGCTGTCTAACACCTGGCACCGCTCCTCCTACCAGTGTGTATAACAGTGCTGCTGGTATGTTCTGTACAGAGGGGGTTATTCAGACCTGACTGAATCACTGCAATTTTATCAGTTGACTATTAATCACTGCGCATGCGTATAGATCCTAGTGCACATGTTCAAGGCCATTCAGCGGTAAAAATGGTAAGTCTTTTCTGATCGCAAGCCATTCACCGGAAGCCGTCATTTGTTGGAGTGTCAGAAAAATGCCCAGATGTTTTCAGGGGTGGGTGACATCGCTCCGGCCTCGATTAGCCTATCGCACAGGCTGAGTCAGTTTTGGGTTATGGACAGACGGCACTCACTGGGAAAATCATTCAGTTGTTAGTGAGTGGCATATTCATTTGCAACTAGGGCCCTGATTCTTGTTGATTCAGTTAGCGGCAAATCTCGCAGCTTACCAAGTCCCAGAGAGCCCGCCCGCCAAAAATACACCCCCCCCCCCACGCCATATCACCTCATACACCATGCGAGGGGACAGTGGCGTAACTATAGCTCCGCAGCCCCCGCGGTGGCGGGGGGGGGGGGCGCAGAGAAATTGGGGGCGCCACCGGGTGGGCTGCGGGGCTTTAGTTACCCGCGGTCTGCGTCTCGCCCGGCTCTCTGTCGGGACCTTCCTGACCGTCACGGTCCCGGCCGGCTTCTGCTGCAATGAAAACTGACAATTAGAAAATGGCTGCCCCCATACTGCAGACAGTTTTCTGTATGCAGTATGGGGGCAGCCATTTTCTAAGAGTCCGTTTTCATTGTAGCAGCAGGAGCCGGCCGGGACCGTGACGTCAGGAAGGTCCCGACAGAGAGCCGGGCGAGACGCAGACCGCGGGTAAGAAGGGGGGGCAGGTTAGGTGTGTGTGGGGGGCGCCGAATAAATGTGCGGCGGGGGGGCGCTAAATAGTTAGTTACGCCCCTGCGAGGGGATGTGTTACGAAGACACACCCCTCGCATGAGCCCGCTGCAGGAGAAATCATTTAATGTCACCGATCATCCAATGAATTCTCCCGGCTGACTTCATGTGACATCAGCTGCCCACCCCAAGCACACTTGGTCATTCCCAGGATTTCCATGTGGACGCCCATGAAAAGCTGGGTGTTCCCATGTCCGTGTGCCGCCCCCATTCCTCCCTCAGCCCCCCTTCCACGCTGCAAATGATCTGGCAACATTGTAAATCGTTGGGGCCATTCGCAGTAGGAGTTTGCGCATATGCAGATCTTTTTGTCTTGATCTGAATTACCGCCTTCTGTCCCCCCATTCTATTTCAGGTGCGGGAAGGCGTTGGGGACCACGGGTGACCGCCGGCAAGCCAGCGGGGACCCGGGGGAATCGCCGTCAGAAGTGGACGCGCGCGCATCTCGTGTGCGTGCGTCCCCTTTCGCAGAGCATATGGTGGCTGGCGGGGGATGGCGGCTGGCGATTCTGCCGCCATCCCCTGCAAAGACAACGCCGGCTCCATCTGTAGGGTCAAAAGTTTACAGTTAATAAAAAATTACAGAAGCAAATGACGTTTTTTTGTTGGGTATATTCACCCACTGGTTCCGTTTTGTAGCTGCAAGTTGATTTTGATGCAAATGTCCGTTCCAATTGGGCCCAATGGATAATTAGGTGCAGTCCATGTACCTGGTTCCTCTGTTCCTATTCACACTTCTGGGGGATGGCACACCCCACTGATTCTGTAGAGGCCTCAGGGGGACAATAAAACCCTGCCTCTGGATTGATGTGTGTAGAGGAAATCAGGCTGTGGAAGCGGCTTGGTTCAAAGGATGAAATACCTGGGATGGTGTTGGCCATCGCTCAGTGTGTGTGGACTGACAAGATGGATGCAATCTGGAGATCAATGGTGGTAGAAGCAGCAATGGTGGATCCCAGGGGTAGAGGCTTGACGTGTTTTGCTGCTTAAAGGCAGCTTTATCAAAAGGTTTTGCTAAAGCTGCCTGTAAGCAGCGAAACGATCTTGAAAAAGGTTTCATTAAACCGAAACGTCGATCACCACTGTACCTGTGATGTGACATTATTTACCCCGCTTTTGAAGTCCTGCAGAGTGCCGCTCCCGCCCTTCCCTCTCTGGGGATTTTGCTGTATATATATATATATATATATATATATATATATATATATATATATATATATGTATCGCAAAAAGAATAAAGACAGCGCTGATTCAGTTTTTCTATGCATTTATAATTTTAAGTTTTATGATTACCGGCTGGTGATTTATGTGAATCATGTTGAATGTTTATTGATAAATAAATTTTTACTAATAGTGAGTCTGAATCAGCGCTGTCTTTATTCTTTTTGCTGTTTTCTCTTTTAAAGGGGTGGAGTCAGTACTGTGTTTCTGGAAAAATAGGTCCAGAAACTCTGGGGGTGGGTCAATTAAATAAAAAAAAAAACATATATAATAGAGAGAGGGAGGAAGAGATAGATGTATATATTGTATTTAGAAACAAAGGCTCTCACAGGTGACTTTAAAATGAAACGTATCTTATGGAAAGTACATTTTCATTTCCTGATGATGTCATATTTAATTAGAGGTTCAGGAACTGAGTTCCTGCTGGTTCCTGCAGAAAAATAGCACTGGGTGGAGTATACCCTTTGTAAGGACAGCAGCAGATCCAGACTATAGATATAATAGATTTGCGCTCTGTCATTTATTTTTCTCATATATATATATATATATATATATATATATATATATATATATATATAGAAAGTGGATGGAGCGGCACTCCGCTGTCTTTGCAAAGAGCTGTAACAATAACAACACGGTGCCCCCTGTGTAGGTTCCCGGGATATGTAGATGCTGGGTGACGGCGGCACTCGAAGAAATAAAGTAACCAGACAACTGGATAGTATCTGGTCACTTTATTTCTTCGAGTGCCGCCGTCACCCAGCATCTATATATATATATATATATATATATATATATATATATATAACTTTACTTTATAGATAAGCATATGGTGGTATCTAGAGGCTCATTTCCCAAACCATCCACACTTTGAAGAAGCATAGTAATAAAGCTGCCCAAAAGCCGCTCCTTGGTTAATTCTTTGTAAGGATTTTGTCTGATATATGAAAATATTTGTTTTTAGTTGTCCTTAGGTGCTCAAGTTTCACCTGTTCCTTAGGATCATGCCGTAACCACCAGCTACTGTACACACCACAGGGTGCTTGAAATCTCAGCTATGCTCATCCCCCATACTTCAATCATCGGGTGTAATCTGCTGCTCTTTGTCCAGAAACATTTACTCTCCCACTTTAAATAAGAAATTGACTTTATTTGCTTAAAGCAAACCGAAAACCTCTCTCCTCTCAGATCCTGATGAATGCAGATGTAAATGTGCACTTATATAATTGGATCAGGTCCCACGATAAAAGAGATAAACGTCTCCCAGTTTGCCAAGTTATTTTCAGAAGCATGCAGCGATGTGTGCAGGGAAAGTTAATGAAGGAGAGACACACTGTACTTAAAATACCTTTGGTCTAGACGGATGAAAAGGCCTAAGACACCCTGATGTTTGTGAGAACTCATAGGTGTTTATTACGGGTTGGGATCGTTTGGTCTACAGCATGTTGGTCAACAAACATTAGTTCAACACTGTTAGGTCAACATGGGGAAAGGTCAACATGGTTCTAGGTCAACATGGTTCTAGGTCGACATGTCAATAAGTGTGCTGTGTCAGTCCAGGGGTGCTACTAAGTGTGCTGTGTCAGTCCATGGGTGCTACTAAGTGTGCTGTATCAGTCCAGGGGTGCTACTAAGTGTGCTCTGTCAGTCCAGGGTGCTACTAAGTGTGCTGTATCAGTCCAGGGGTGCTACTAAGTGTGCTGTGTCAGTCCAGGGGTGCTACTAAGTGTGCTGTGTCAGTCCAGGGGTGCTACTTAGTGTGCTGTATCAGTCCAGGGGTGCTACTAAGTGTGCTGTATCAGTCCATGGGTGCTACTAAGTGTGCTGTATCAGTCCAGGGGTGCTACTAAGTGTGCTGTATCAGTCCAGGGGTGCTACTAAGTGTGCTGTATCAGTCCAGGGGTGCTACTAAGTGTGCTGTATAAGTCCAGGATTGCTACTAAGTGTGCTGTATCAGTCCAGGGGTGCTACTAAGTGTGCTGTATCAGTCCAGGGGTGCTACTAAGTGTGCTGTATCAGTCCAGTGTTTGTGCCGCCCACTTCTGTTACTTAGCTTAGTCATCCTGCTACCTCGGTGCAACCTTTTGGTTTGAAAATAATATTATGAGCTGTGAGGTGTTCAGAATAGACTGGAGATGAGTGGAAATGAATGTTATTGGGGTTAATAATACTAGAGGAACAAAAATAATCTGTCATTTTAGCTGTTTTTATGATTTTTTAAAATAAAATACAGATCCAAAAAAAAAAAAACCCGGAATGGAGATTTTTGTCAAAATCAATACAGATCCAAAACACGAAAGGAGATCCAGATCCAAAACACAAAACCTGAAAAGTGTCCGGTGCACATTCCTAGTTTTTATATTGTTGTATTTTATGCAATATTCTTTATGTCGCACAGACACACATGCTTTGATTATTTTGATTATTATTGGGTTTTTTTTTTACATCATGCACTTTCTTTACGCTTGTACTCATTTACAGTTAAACAATGTTGCACTGCAGGTGGGGAAAATGTAACATGTGCAGAGAGATTTATCTCTCTGCCAGAGGCGGATTGGCCCACCAGGAAACCGGGCCATTTCTTGGTGGGCCGGTCCAGATTTCCCTCATTATTATATGCACATATGCGGCGGCCATATTTGTTTTGGGCTTTGCTGCACTGTATTCTGTGTCCAGGCCCAGGCTGGGCTGCTGGTCGCTCTCGGATGACGTCACCACCGAGCGGACCGAAGCGTGGCGGTGCGGTGGCCAAACCTGATGAGCTTCGTAAGTAGTGTACGCCTCCCCCCTCCCCCGGTCAGTTGCTATTCCACCTCTGCCCTCCGGGCTGCAGCGTCAGCACCCCTTCCCCCCATGGGGCGTAGCATCAGCACCTCACCCCCGTTCCCGGGCTGGATTCCGTACCCAATCCACCCCTTCTCTCTGCACATATTACATTTGTCCCACCTGCAGTGCAACATGGTTTTGTCCATTTGACATAAATGTCCTTAGCGATCTAATCCGAATTAGGCCCTATACTGCTTGTTCACACTGTAAGTTCACATATATTTTTGTTATGCATCGTATGTTCAAATGTTTCATGTCCAGTTGTGTGCAGGTGAGAGCACAGTATAACTTGTTGTTTGATAGAAATGATTATAAGACAGTGGCCGGGATAGAACAGGCGGTTCCACCACAAGCTGAGATATCCACCATGCTGACCCTAAATGTCTCATTTTTGGACCAGATGCGGAATCAATTGCTCTCAGATTAAATCCAGCCATTATTGCCACTTTCTCCAGCAATCTGTTCTTTCTGACAATAGCATCCTCTAGATTTATGTAACCACTCCCCAGCTGTCTTCATGGGTATCAATGAAGATATTTCAAGATACAGCTTGGTAACAATTGTAATATTGCTACTGCTCATCCTCCTAACAAACAACAAGAACACGAGATTGAGTTGCGGACCTCTGTACATAAGGTCACTCTGATCACCTCAACATGAAAGTGATTTGATTTGATTTTCTTTTGGGGAGGACGAGTGGACTTTCAAAATGACTTCTGTTTCCCTCTTTTACTTATTAATAGTGGTTTTCAAAAGTTCTTTCTTTCCTATTATTGTCCAAAAAGGACAAAACTTTGGGCTGCAATAAAGTAGCAACACTTTGATCTTTTGAACCATCTATGAGTTCTTTCTGCAGCTGGTTTAAAACAATGTTCACTTTATTGTTGGCACTTGCTGCGCTCCGGAGACAGAAAAGACTGATTTATTAGCTTGTCAGGGGAAGCATTGTTGAAGGAAGGCAATCAAAAAGCATTTACCTAGCTAAACTAAAATTACTGCCTTTTCAGTGGCTAATTTGTATAACTCCCATGGAGGAACTTGGAAAGTGTTTGATGAGGCATAAAATGATGATTAATGAATTTATTGCTGTGCTTCTCACCAAACACAGAATGGTATATCCTTTTCTCCTCTTGCTCGGTCCCCGCTAGGCCCTGTGCCCTGGATGCAGAGCAGGGAAGGGAAGGTTCAGAAATTCTAAATGTTTACACTGTCATCTATGTTGTCATACTCATTATGTTAGTAAATAATTAACGCATATGTATATACATACAGTATATGTCCTTCCTTTACTGTCTTCTTATGTGTAAAGATTTGTCACTTTAAAAAATATTTTTTCTATGTTTAGATTTTATTTAATATATGTGCTATATGTGATATATATATATATATATATATATATATATATATATATATATATATATATATATATTATTGTGTGATTTATAAAGTGTTGTTCCGGATCATTTTTTTTTTAAAGCAAGTGCAGTAGGTGCATTTGATTTGCAGTCAAATAATTTCATAGAAAAATAGTTATTTAATAACTCAATGATGGAGGCTGGTGGGGTGCTAGTCACTGGCGTGTAGCTGATAGTGCAGGGATGGTTGTACAGGTTGTTTATTTAAGGGGCCAGAGAGGTAGGCCAAAACCTCCGCCATGGTGACCTCACCTGTAAGCAGGTGTAACTCTGCAAGTGACCTTGCAACTGCGGTGTGAGTTTGGGGGGGGACAGACACAAACAATTTTTTTAAATTAAATAATTATTTGTCTATTTTTTACAGAGAGAGGCATGCACGGATCGGACTGATTCCTGCAGTGCGTCAGCATCATCTGTGTCTGGCTGCCGGGGTAACACGGGAGCCAAGTACGAATGACTTCACCATTGTAAAAAATAAATATAGAGAATACGACAGCTTAGTAAATTAGCCGTATTCTCAATTCATATTTTCCGACCGATCACGGTCGATCCCATTCGTACAATGGATCGGCCATGATCGACATTCTTAGTAAATTTTCCCCTATGTCTGATTATACAAATAATTTCTCATCATCTAATTCATTTGAAACATTTCTGCAAATCTCTTTTATCAAAGGTCATCAAAAAAATATTCCATGTATTCTATACATGGCAGGATAAACTCAAAAATAAATGTTGTCTTAAGTCAAACAATAATTAAAAGTAATAATTGCAGTCTATAATACAATAATTATTCTGATTACAAATTTATCAAATTCAGCTATAATAGCAAAGGGAACGATATATGGTAATTATAATTCCTATTCTAATCACAATTTATAAAATAAACTGATAACAGTTTTTAAATGAATTCTCCTAGATTTTAACAGTCCCTGATTATTAATTTGCCTGAAAACAGATGCAGTGATTGGAGTGTAAAACACTATCAGATCCAAGGTTCCTGTTGTCTCTCATCCTACTATAGGCCCCACCCTGCTGGAATAGATGATGGACATTACCTTGAGTGTATTTTTAATTTTCTTCTCTTACCCCTTTGTCCAATAACTGGGATTTTCCACTGGTGAAATACAATTAGTTGTGATGAGCTAGCTAGTTGGTGATAAGGTTGTGTGTCGTATTCTATGTTCTGCAAGCCAAATGGGACATTGGCCCTTATTCAGATCTGATCGCAGTACAAATTTGTTCTCAAAATAGGCAAAACCATGTGCACTGCAGGTGGGGCAGATGTAACATGTGCAGAGAGAATTCGATTTGTGTGAGTTATTTTGTTTCTGTGCAGGGTAAATACTGGCTGCATTATTTTTACACTGCAATTTAGATTTCAGATTCAACACAACCCGCCCAAATTTAACTATCTTTGCACCTGTTACATCTGCCACACCTGCAGTGCACATGGTTTTGCCCATTTTGAAAACAAATTTGTACTGCAAGACAGTGGCGTAACTATAGTCCCGCAGCCCCCGCGGTGGCGGGGAGGCGCTGAGAGGGTGTGGGGCGCTGCTAATACTAAAAGGTCTGCTAATGTGGGGCGCTGCTAATACAAAAACGTTACACTCGGAAAATGGCTGCCCCCATACTACAGACAGTTTTTGAGGATGCTAGAGGAGGCAGCGGCGTCTGCTAGCAACCTTAAAAATGGTCTGCAGTGAGGGGGCTTGTTTACCTTAGGGAAGGGGGGTTACCTTGGGGGGGGCGCCCCCTGCATTTTCGTCAGGGGGGCGCAGAATTAATAGTTACGCCACTGCAATAAGATCTGAATAAGGACCATTGCCTACCTTTGAGGACTTATGCCTGTCCCCTTTGCGCCCAGTGCATTTTCTCTTGAAGGCATACAAACATTTGATTAAACACATACTCGGTCTCCCCTAGATATTTTAGGGGTGCCGGAGAGTTTCCCGACAGTCGGGATCCCAACATTCATTACCCCGACGTCGGGATCCCAACTGTCAAAACCCTGACACTCGGGGTCCCGGCGGCCGTTGGCTATTCTCCCTCTTGGGGGTCCACTTGGGGGTCCACGATCCCGACAGTCATTACCCCGACATCGGGATCCCAACTGTCAAAACCCTGACACTCGGGGTCCCGACGGCCGTCGGCTATTCTCCCTCTTGGGGGTCCACGAACCCCATAGAGGGTGAATAGAATAGGTGGCGAGTGTAGCGAGCCCGCAAGGGGCTTTGTTGCGCTTGCCCCGCTGTCTGAGTCCGGCCATTCGGGATCCCAACGTCGGGCTAATGACTGTCGGGATCCCGACTATCGGGACCATATACCACACCAATATTTTAGAGACTGGTAGCCAGATTTACAGCATGATCTATGGGACAGTGTTTGGAAATTAAACTTCAAAACATGTTTATTTCTTCCATGTTATTATTTTATTGACATACAATTGGTTTTGTCACCATGGTACAAATTCCTCCTTATCCTTGAAAAGATGATCCCCTGACTAGGTGTTGGCATTGTAACTGTTGGTGGTTGCTCCCGTGAGATATTGGCGAGACTGCAGTCTCCTGTGCCCCTTCTCAGGACCAGGTGATATCGATCTCCATGTCATTTTGGGCTGGGAGGCAAAATCTAATCCTGCTCTTTTGTAACCTATAACCTATAACCCTTTGTCAACTTACAAAAACTTTTTGTCAAAGTTACGTAATATTGCTGCAAAAGCTGTAATCCTACTTCCCTGGCGTGCTGCGTCCCCCCTACACTTAAGACATTGTTCACCTGAATGGACTTGTATATGTCTATGTCTGTGGAGGACCTTAGTGTGAAGACATTTTCCACGTGGCACCCTTGGCGCAAATTCAAGTCATCCTAACCCTACCTAATAATCCCAGATACCTTCTTATAGCTGCCTTGATGACCACCCTTCTAAAGTAACTGCACTTTTGAGATTTCATCTCGCCCCCTCTTCTTTCATCTCCTCCTGTCCCACCTCTCCCTTTTCATTCCTAATTTCCATTTATATTGTACTTGATATTTTGGGATTTTTTTTGCTGTTCTATTTTGTATTCATTTTTAGAACTATCCTCTATTGTGTGTTACTTTTATGCACAGCAGGTTACTAACCTATATTGGAATGCAGAATTAACGGGAACTCTGAGAAACGAAACAATTTCAGAAATGAATGCTAATGAGACAAACTTTGTATCCTTAAATTATGCACACAAAGTTAGTGTTATTATCATTCATTTCTGCAATTGTTTGATTTTCTCAGCGTTTCCGTGCAGAATACTGTTTTTATTTTAATAAATTAATTGCATGTAAAGGATTCATATTTATACAGTTTCCTGATACTCATCCACATTATGGGGCTTATTCAGCAGGGATCGTTGATGTGAGAATTTGCGGTGGACTGCGAGGAAAAAGCTGCTGCTGAGACAGAAAGAGAAAATGCCCCTTGCTACATTGCGAGAGAATATACAATGTGCAATTCCAAAACATATATACACTCTACACTAGGCCACATTGTGTTTACGATCCATCCGCACGTGTTTGATAATTGCTCGATTTGCCGATTCTCGGATAAGAGATTCCTGCTGAATTAGCCCCTTTTTAAGCTTATTAAAATGATTATCTTACATGTTGCGATGATGCTTTGCTGTTCACTCTTATGACTAAAGATGTGACACTCTTATTGGGACTACACACTGGGCAATTTAACCCCATTTTCTAAGCGATCTGACTTAATTTCACTGGATCACTTTGTAAAAACCCTACATCGCTCCGTGTGTAGGGGCCATAGCGATGTGCGACTCAGCGCGGCAGGATAAAGCTAGTCAGATCGCTAGTCACCAGGGAAACAATGGCCCTGACAGATCGCTCAGCACACATTGCTGACACATCGCTGTGCAGAACTGTGTGCTGAGCGATCTTGTTGCGCTCGCCATGCTTCGGGCTCGGTGGCTCGGTGCGCTCGCCACACTTTATATAATTAACTCCACGCCCACGTGGACACTGGGGTTAGGACGTGGATAGTGCCCATATGACCCTTTATGTGTTAGCAGGGCTCCAGTTACGTAATTTGCGTAACTTACGTAGTTTACGTAGCCAGCATAGTGGTGTATTGGTATTCTCAATACACCACTACGCAAACTACGTAACGGGCGCCCAACTAACATATAAGTACCCTTACTTAATATCATACTGTATGCTCTCAATTTATGGCAAGATGGTGACTTAACAATATTAAGTGAGCAAAATAATATTAGTATATATAAGTTGAGAAAAATCAGAGTACATTGAGCTGCTGGCTTTAGACATAGAAAGCCATATTAACATGCATACTGTAGACACAACCTGTGCTTCATAGAGAGACCATTACATCAAGCTCTAGTCTATAATGTAGGTCACGCAAGGTTGCCACGGACACAAACTTCCTGATAACTATTCCTAAAGTACCATCTAAACTATCATCTAGTGAATGTGTTATCTGTGAAAGTACAATTCATGTAAGGTCAGCAAACTGACAATACACTTATACATGTCTACCAAATTTAGAATGATCTAATTAGAAGGGCTTAAAGTCTAAAATAATGATGTAGATACAGGCTTTTCCCTTTAATATGCCAACTCGGAGATAAGCTCATTTATATCAGTCTATTCTATCTTCAATGTATGATGCATGCCTTTTAAATAGAGAAAAAGTTTGTTTGAGACATTTCTAAAAACATTTAATATTGATATTTTGGTACTTATATGTTAGTTGGGCGCCCGTTACGTAGTTTGCGTAGTGGTGTATTGAGAATACCAATACACCACTATACTGGCTACGTAAACTACGTAACTTACGCAAATGACGTAAGTTACGCAAATTACATAACTGGAGCCCTGCTAACACATAAAGGATCATATGGCCACTATCCACATCATAACCCCAGTGTCCACGTGGGCGTGGAGTTAAGTATATAAAGTGTGGCGAGCGCAGCGAGCCACCGAGCCCCGAAGCGTGGCAAGCGCAGCGAGCCCCGCGAGGGGACGTGTATCTGCATCCGCTCGCCATGCTTCGGGCTCGGTGGCTCACTGCTCTCGCCACACTTTATAAAATGAACTCCACACCCACGTGGACACTGGGGTTAGGACGTGGATAGTGGACATATGATTGTGTGCGTGCATGTTGTGTGTGTGTGTAATGTGTGTGTAATGTGTGTAGTGCATCATACTTACCATCCACAATGTCCCCTGTGTGGCTCCGGCACTCGGCTCCCAGCAGTCCCGGGCGCCATTACACTCCTGGATGAACGCTATTAGCGTAGTGCCACTTGGGGAGCTGGGAAACCATGTGATGCTCCAACAGCGGTGACTACGCTACTTCGCCATTGTTCCCTGCCGCTTCGCCAGCCGCCCACCAGACATTGGATCCCCGCCGCCCTCCCCACCGCCCACTGACGAGGTCAGTTCACCACCCTGTCCCCCCTGTCTGCCCTGCTGGCCCCGCCAGCCGCACAATCCCCCCCCCCCCGGACGGCCGAGATTAGCCAGCCGTAGCCAAAGCTACGTTGTTAGCGTAGCGTAGCCGGGCGCCCGGCTAACATATAAGTACCGAAGTAAATGAACAACTACATTACTCCACACTCTGCACAGATATTACATACAGATGGGGCAGGCCTCTTCCTTGCTGGCAAATCGCCAGAATGTCAGCGCTGGCGATCCGCCAGCAGCCTGCCTCACCTCCAGCAGCCTGCATCACCATCTGACTGAGACGCGCGTCTCAATCTCCGTCGGCGGGGCGACGGGAACCCTGTCCGTCTCCGCCTCAGGGAGACGGACAGGGTTAGGGGGGGGGTGCGGGCAGGCGGCGGGGACCCCGGGTTAACCGGGGGAGCGTCTGGAAGCGCCGTCGGAAGGGGACGCGTGCGCCTCTCGTGCGCGCTCGTCCCCTTCTCGCTATGCAGATTGCGCTGGCGGGGATGACGGCTGGCGTCGCCGTTGCCATCCCCTGCCAAGATGGGACCTGCCCCATCTGTAGGTGCCAGTAGGAGTGAAATGATGCCCATTATGCACCTTATTCAAGTCTGTTCACATGGCCATATGTGTTCGCATGCGGCCGATGTTTATACTTTGCTAATGCACATTTCTGCACATCTGCATGCGCTGAGGGCGTGCACCCATGGCAAACAAATCAGCATGCACCCATATTTGCGGGTGGGTGAGGCGGGGCATGGGGCACTGGGCTGGCCCATTAGTATAAGGGAATACCCCGCGTTTCATGGACGTTCCCATGAGAACGCTGGGTGTTCTCATGCTCCTGCGGCCGGACACCGGATGTCAGCTGCCCGCCCACTTCCCCCCCGAGCATACACTCATATGTAAGGTTGCTCAGAGAATGATAAACAACATATAAAAACTGCGCTCGGGACTACCTCGGTATAATAAGATTTATTATCTAGATACAAATCACTGGCCAGTGAAAAGTAAATACAAGAAATTCATTATAAATAGTACATTACTATAACCAAAAAAATAGACATAAAAACTTCACAGTTTGCAGCCAAGATGTTATTATGAGAATTGTTTTGCACAAGGTATTAGTCATCCATTCCTTTGCATTTATCAGAAAGCGTGCATGTTAGTGACTGTTAGTATATTAGGAAAAAATAGAGTAAAAAAAAAAGGGGGTTAAAAATTTATGGAAATGTTACCAGTCCTGGTATGTCTGGCCAGACAAAATATAAGGTCCCTCTCTCCGGTCCTGTTAATTGCCAAGCCCCAATCAGATGTATTTAGTTGTAGCTGCACATTGCTGCTTGGTAGGCTGGGGGATCAGGATGGAATTAGCCCCTTTGTTGTGTATCCAGGTACCTGTGAGAGCCTCCTTGTATTCCAGAAAAGTTTATTGTAGATGGATTATTAGTAAAGCATTCAACGATATATATTCAGCGGTAACGCATTTCCCCGCCTCCTTCCAGAATCAACGGCTTCCTCAGATCGTTATCAAGAGAAATGCTCTTTCCTCAGAGAAATCTTACATATGCGTGTGTCACGACCACCATCTCAGCTACCCTGGCTCCCTGTGCTGCCCCGGTCCTACAGACCTCTGATATGCTACCCTCTGTCTTGGTGCTCACCTCCGCTGCTGATGCCCATGCTGGCTGTCTGCGTTCCGACACTCTGTCACCGCCAGGTGAAAGCTGTGGTGTGCAGTCTCCTGCTGTGCAGGCTCTGGGTGGTGTGAGGCATGAGCCGCCATGATGGTGTCCGTGTCATGTTAGGACTCTGGCTGGGAAGCGCCGGCTGCAGCGCCCCTGCGTATATTCTCTGGCGGCTGTGTTCTGTCGCCGCATCTGGCGGCGGCTATCTTCTTGGTTGCTACAGCTTATGCTACACGGCTCCAAAGTGTGAGGTCACATGCACAGCCAATCACCGCTAAGCTCTACCCTTAAAGTCTGACTAGCCGAGGCCAGACCGGCAGTCAGTACAATGATGTCTACCCGCTAACATCATTGGTCACTCCTGGCTATCCCTGTAGTATCCACTACAGCTCTCCTTCGCATCCTGGGGAAAGTCTTTGGTGATCTCCCTGCTGATCATCCACTGCTCCACCATATCATCACGGAACCCTCTGCCGCCTATTAGGATAGAGAGTTTTTTTTTTTAATGAGCGCTCCCCATAAAAAACTCACCCAGTGGGGAGCGCGCCCTAAAAAAACCACCACTGAAGGGGTTAAATGAGGCAGATGATCAGGACTTGAATTCATTAAGTCAATCCAATTATTTTTAATACTTAAAATAATAATATCAGACACATAATTAAAATCTATATACTGTATATGGAGGAAGACTTTATTTATTAGAAAAGAATAATGTGATTATTAAATAAAACAACAATAATATTAGAATATTCATGTGTAACAGGTCCACCAATCAATTGTCGGTACTTGTTTCCTAGCACGGCCACACCGATTTACATCGGGGTGGTCGTGTCGGAAAAATCGGGTCGATCGCATGCGATTTGGTCGCATGCGATGCGATCGACGCGACCGACCCGATTTTTTGATTGAATGAAATGTAAATCGGGTCCCTGGGACCCGATTTTACATTGGATTCAATGTCAAATATTCCCTACCCCCCCAAAATTAAACGGCGTAAACCCCACCCCACGATAGACGCCAACCCGAAGCGTGGCGAGCGCAGCGAGCCCGCGAGGGGCGGCGGTGCGCGTCCTCCGACCTTTTCATTCCCCTACTATCCACGTCGGCGTGGAGTTGAGAATAGAATAGTGTGGAGAGCGCAGCGAGCCACCGAGCCCGAAGCGTGGCGAGCGCAGCGAGCCCCGCGAGGGGACGCGTATACCTGTGAAGTTATACGCGTCCCCTCGCGGGGCTCGCTGCGCTCGCCACGCTTCGGGCTCGGTGGCTCGCTGCGCTCGCCACACTATTCTATTCTCAACTCTACGCCGACGTGGATAGTAGGGGAATGAAAAGGTCGGAGGACGCGCACCGCCGCCCCTCGCGGGCTCGCTGCGCTCGCCACGCTTCGGGTTGGCGTCTATCATGGGGTGGCGACGGGGAATGTGAAATGGGTCATATTGGCCCATTTCATATTTTTCACATTTTTTCTGACTTTCAATGTTAAAAAATATTTTAACATTGAAGCCTATGGAAAAATCGCGGGCATCGCGTCGGGACCAATGTTAATGGTCACGACCGACGCGATGCCCCCGATATTTTACCTTTCCCGACACGATTTCAATGTTAAAATATTTTTTAACATTGAAGCCTATGTAAAAATCGGGGGCATCGCGTCGGTCGCATCGGGACCAATGTTAATGGTCCCGACCGACGCGATGCCCCCGATATTGTGTCTTAGCCGGCCAAATGGACCTGATTTCAAAGGAAATCGGGTCCATCGTGTGGATCGTGTACCTTAACTTAAAGGTACACGATCCATAAGATTGTGGCCGTGCTAGGAAACAAGTACCCAATTGTCTACCTTCTTCTTGCTGATGTTGAGCAGACACAGCTGATGATAACTGAGGTACACATTTGAAACAGGGGGCTCACTCTTTACAACAATGGAACTGAGGCTCTAGCAAATGTCCCTCACAAAATGGCCACTTGCTCCACTAGTGTCTCCTCTGAGGTATCAGTCATTTTGGGAGAGTCATTTTCAACAGTGATGGCCATGCCTGCAGGCGCCTGGCCTTAGAAATTAATTAATTATATGAAAAAAAAGCCTGGTAGTTGATTTTTATTTTATCAATTTATTATAACTTTATTATTACTTATTCTATGCCACAGATTCAACTTAAAATGAAAGTCAAACTATATTTAGTTGCATATAAAACAAAGAGAATATTGGGAATTAAGGATTACATACTGTAGCTGAATCAGAATATGAGGTACATTTGAAACCTTATTTCCCAAAATATTCTAAATATAGTATATTGGTTGAAGTGTGTACAAGCAATCATACAATATAAATACACATCACTAACAAAAGACTTAAGTGTTAGTTCAACTCAATCCGTACAAAGACTGTACTGTGTACCACCTAGTGTCCAGTTCCTGGAAATAGCAATAGATCAGAAACATAATGAGAAAGTTATAAACTGCTTTGCAGTGCTAAAATATTACGCTACTCTGCACAATTTTATGACACACATCTTGCACAAAGAAAGGTGAACTGGGTATACGGAAAGATAGAAATCAATGTGATCAAACATTTTAGAAACTGATTTTTACTTTGGTCCCTTAAGCAGACATTTAAGTAATTAAAACTGTTAAAATTGTCTTTTTATGGTGTTCTAAATGATAGAATTACATAAAATGCAGTGTTACAAATTGCGTAGAGAGCATATTAAAAGGAGGGAATCCACATACCTGTCTAACCACAATAAATACACCAAATTACATTTTATTAGGTAATGGCATATTTGATACTGCTTATTTCATACTCTGATGTCACATTTTATAGAAGTTAAATATCTTTTTTTGTTTTAGAATAGTCGGTGCATTACTATGTACTGTAATTAGGGCAGTTGTGTGTTCGAGTATAAGTTAATGATGCTTATACTTTATAATACTGAAAATGTTTAATCATTACGCAGAACATTACAGTATATCTATTTTAAAACTCTGTGAAACATTGTGTTATATTGTCTTTAACGGTATATTGGCTTCAGTGATTTACAGCTGATTGCGTGTAATCTGATAAGAATGTTATGATCGCACATCTCTGTGTTTATTAAAACGCCGTAAAAATAAAAAATTCTTAGAAAAGCACAGGAGCAGTACAGGATCAGAAAATAGCATACAGTAACATCCATCTGCAGCCTTGGGGGATTATCCCACATCATCTGATTGGTCGCATATAAAAGTGACTCTCCAGTCATTTATATATGCATGGATGGTTGGGAGGAAGTGGGCAGGCATCTTACATCCAGTGATGTCAGCTGGCCGCCCCCCCCCCCCCCCTCGCGCGCCCACGTCATTGGGGCATTTGCATGAGAAGGCCCAGTGTTTTCATGGGCAAGTTGCCTGGCCCACCGACCCGCACCCCTCCATGCCCCCACGCCTGATCACTTGGGTGCATGCGCCTGGAGAACACCCTGTTCGCCATGGCCGCACCCCCTTAGTACAAGCAAGTATTTGATTGGCTTCCCTGCTTCTTACACAAAACAACACATAAATATTCTTTGCTGTCCTGCAAGACTCCTGTTCACTAACAGCCAATTACAAGCTGTTATTTGTTTCATTTATATTTTCGCAAGGCACTGTATAAAAGGAACGACTTTTATTCAGATGTACGTTTCTGCCCTGAATTCGTCCCATTAAATTTTCAGATATTTTAATTTTGTGTTTTAACTTTAATCAGTGCTGAACTTGAGAAATCAGAGCACAATTCACAGCTTTTAGGGATTTCTAAAACCCTAACCATAAATACACAAAGCCACAGGGTTTTAGTCAAAACTTACAGAACTGAAATGTATCCTCAATACAACCTAATTAATTAATATGTATAAATATCATTTCAATGATTAATTTAACAAGATTTCATTCTCAGAAATGTACATGTAACAAAGCTAACATTGCAAGTGGAAAAAAAAGATGTCTTTAGCCTCAATGTAGAAAGGGTTATTTCATGGAACAGGTGGTCATGCGAGGGAATTTCCAACTCAAGGTGGTAGTAATGGCAGATTTATTAGCTGAACTTAAAAAGATTCCCAGTGAGGGTTTGGTATTGGCAACTACCACGGTGTGGCTCTGCTTTCATATACTTTGATGAACTTATATCTACTTCCCTATTTATACACTGTTTATTATTGCAGACCATGACTTTCTTTGAACAGGTGTTGGTCAGTATTTTTCTTTTTAATAAATTAATTTCCCATGTGTATATTAGGACAAAGTATGCCATGGGCCATTTTCCTGATAATTTTCAAGATGTGATTTGCAAAAATAATAAAATATATTAATATTAAATACTGGAATATGGAAAAAGACCGCTTATTCTTTAATCTAGGGATGTGCACCGGACACTTTTAGTGTTTCTGAAACGTGTTTTGGATCTGTATTTCCGACAGTGTTCCCCCTTCAGTGTTTTGTGTTTCGTGTTTTGGATCTGTATGGTTTTTTTAAAACATAAAAATCGCTAAAAACGCATGAAAAGGTTTTTTTTTTTCATTTTTGTAATAACATTAATTTTCACTCATTTCCAATCTATTCTGAATACCTCACACCTCACAATGTTGTTTTTTGGCCAAAATGTTGCACCGAGGTAGCTGGATGACTGTATTAAGTGACACAAGTGGGCGGCACAAACACATGGCCTATCTAGGAGTGGCACTGCAGCAGCAGACAGGATAGCAGTTTGAAAAACTAGGCCCCAAAGAGTACATAATGCCAAAAAAAGAGTCCATGAGGACTCTGAATTGAGTCCAATGAGGGGATAGGGAATTTAAATCATAAATCCACCTCATTTCATGTTGTGCAAGCCGTATTTCTTTGGTATTATTCCTCCAGTTGTCACGTACTTGGTCTAACCCTTAAAACCCTTTACATGTTTTACTTCTGATATATAAATAGGGTAGTGTTTGGTAAAATTTTGGCTAATGTCGCGTCTCTCTTAATAGTAAGTCCCAATTAGTTTTAAAGATATATTAAATAAGAATTGTTGGGCTATGCGCTTAAAGAACAGGTGCAGCTAGTAACCTGTGAGTCACCCATTACCACAAAAATAGAATGCAAAAAATTGGGAGTAATACGGTACTAAGATTTTTTCTATTTTATTGTATTGTGTTGTTTTAAATAAAGTGTTTAAAGTTTTACACTATGAGGAGGGCACCCTCCTCTTTGTATGGGAGGCAATCAAAGAGAGAATTGCCTGTTTTTTGTCTAAAAAGAATTAAGCCAGGCAAAGGAGAGACTCCCTTCCGGTACGCAGTTACATTTATTTGGGTTGTTTCCGTGTACAGACTATTATGCATTGGTAATGCACTATGAGTGTTCTTTAATCTTATTTTTCAGGGGAAACAAACCATTAAATATACAGGAGACACTCTGAAGAAAATTACCGGAGTATAAACACATCTTATTGGCGCAGGATTGATACAGGCCTAGGAGAGGTCCATCTCTGGACCGGGGTGAATCTTGATGTCAATACGTGAGAGAGTGAAGACCATATAAGGAATATCAGGGGACGGGGTTTGGCCTTATATACAGCAGGTGCATGTGCCCAGAGTGCACGTGCATGACCTCCTGTGCACGTGCACTACCTTTGCACACTAGTCATACACCGGCAGCTAAGCTCTCTGCACCCTTGGCTGGGGGAAGGTAAGTAAAAGGGTTTTTTTTCACTATACCATCCCAGAGTATGTCGGAAAGGCTTGCACCCTAACCCACCATCTGTTGCTAGTTGGCAATCCTATACCCTAGAACAAAGAGAGCTTGCAGATCATAGATTCCTGCAAACTAGTGTATTGCATTGGCCAGCTTTCCTGGAGGTAATGGGCCACCCCTGGACACTCTGGGCACTCCCTAAGTGATCTAATGAAGACTTCCTGGGAGACCACGGCTCCTCCCCATGAGGCCACATTTCTCAATGTGAGGCCACACCCCTTTTGCCCTGCACTGGCCCCAATGTCACCTTTGAGTACAGTAAAGATGTAACTGAGCAATCCATTTTAGTAACTTCTCTTCTGTACAGTAACTTTTTGAATAATGAAATGAAACTATATAAAACTGGTATTGAGATCCTGGAAAAAAAATAGATTTTTCTGAGTTTTCTGCTGCATCAGTTCAGTAAGTTTTGATACAGATTAAAAATAGATATCATTTTGGAACTTTTTCTGATTGTAAATGTACCCATCCAGAGCTGGAAACTGGCAGAAAAATGGTCCATGAAACCTAATTATCCATGAAAAGTAAATCACCATTCATGCTTGTGTGTGTGCATTTGTTTAAATTAAATCTGTAACTTTTACTAATTTGAACTATTTAATGAGATATTTAATGATAAAAATGTAACACTCAAGTGCATGGGAGGTAGTGTGTGCCTTTGTAAATCTGTAATGATACACTAGCTTAAGGCAGTTCTATTAGCTGCGCCCAGTCCTTGCTCCCAGTGTCAAAATGCAGTTATCAATGATAGGTTATTGGGCACTGGAACATAGATGGAAATACTAATAACAGAAATACCTACCCTCCTTTTAATAGCTGGGATAAATTATTCAAATCATTTCACATGCATTTTATTGGTAGAAGCTGGTTGTATTCATTAACCACTCAATACTCTAAAAGGCCATATAATAAAATCTCATCTGAGAATCTCTGTGTTTTAATGGATTGGCAATGTACAAAGAAGGACGAAAAACAGAATAAATCAGATGGTGGTTACAAAAGCATTGAGTGGCATAGAGAGCATGCAGTCTTGTCAGACCTCAGAGGAAACAGATAGATGTAGCAGGGATATATTTCTCAACAGATTGTGCCTTCACCTTAACCCCCACAGTTTGGGGGAAATTTACTAAGATGGCAGTTGTATTTCACATGTGATGTTGCTATGGGAAACCAATCAGATCCTGTCTATTATCTTGTAGAGGGTGCTAAATAAATAAGAAGTAGATTCTGATTGGTTTCCCATAGCAACATCCCATGTAAAATACAACTTCCATCATAGTAAATTTCCCCCTTTATGTTTTTATCACCAGGGGTAATATCGAGAGTTCCTAAATTCCCTTCCTTGTCAGTAATATATTTTATCAACACGTATCATATTATCAATTTAGTTATTCTATTACATAACAGTTAGTATAAGCGGGCTTTAGTTAATGCTGCGCCATGCAGGTGCTGATTAAGCTTGGATGTATCAAACAAGAAGAACAAAAGTTTTCTGGGTTTTTACCACATTTTCAAATGTATCATCCAGCGTCCACCAAGATTTTGCCACCAGCTTTTAATGGCACTACCCTATAGAATCCTATGGGCTTATTACTTTGAACCCCGCTACCCTGCACTGTCCACAATGGCCCCCCCATATGGTGTCCAGGCAGCCTTCTGGTGTGCTGCCCGGACCCAGCAATCTCCTTCTCCCTAGCAACAAGACTTCCCCTTCCTGCTGCAGGAAGGAGTAGGAGGAGCCATCTGCAGTTGGAGGTTCCTGAGTGCAGGAGGTGAGAGAAACCGTTGGGGATCCTCTTACCCGATGCCAGCTGCTAGGCAAAGGGCTGCTCTTATGGCACTGCGATCGCATATGGGATTAGTGTCATTGTTATGTACAGAGGGGACAGATATATTTCAGATTGTTAATACTTTCAGCCCTAACAGTCTACTTACTACACATGCACATTTCTCGGGCAAAGTGGTGCCATGTCATTTTCCTGGTGATTTCTGCAGCGTTGGCAGATAAGTGACTAAATTATGCGGTTATTCTGGTTCACTCCTTCTGGCAAATTCCTTCTCATATGGAAAAAACCATGTGCACTACAGGTGGGGCAGATGTTACTTGTGCAGATAGAATTAGATTTGGGTGGAGTTTTACTTCAAAGTGAGATCTATATTGCAGTGTAAAAATAATGCAGTCAGTATTTCCCTGCACAGAAACAAAATAACATCCAAATCTAATTCTATCAGCACATTGTACATCTGCCACCCTGCAGTGTACATGGTTTTGTCCATTTAAGAAGGAATTTGCCAGAAGGAGTGAACCAGAATTACCCCCTTAGTTTCTCTTGAAGCTAACCCTATGCCAATGCTAGTATCAGCCCTTCTCCTGGTGCAGAAATGTGTGTGTCTTAATTAGGGATGAGCGGGTTCGGATCACTGCGATCCGAGCCTCCATAACTTCACGATACGAGGTGGAATCCGAGCCCTGCTCAGGTTTATCCACAAGATTCAGATCCCAGAACGAGGCAAAATATAATCTTCCTACTGTCTGATTCTCGCGGGTTTTGGATCCTATATAAATCTGCACCGATTAGCGCCAACGTTACTCCAGCATAGGAGAGAGTGCAGGTCTCTGTCTGTCTGTGGGTAGTGGCGTGGAGTGCTGCTGTTTATTAGTCCAGTAGTGCTGCCCTCTGCTGCTGTATATAAATTCAGTGGTAGTGCATGTTGATAGAGAAACGGAGGACACACAATTTGAAGATCAAGAAAAACTTCCTACTGCTGGTGCTGAAGCTGCTGCCTCCAGTCATGACATTGACTATACAAGTCCATCAACGTCATCTGCTAAGGCCAGTGTACACTTTCATAGAGGGGCTTAAAAAAACAATAAACAAATAAAAATGTAATGCTAATAAAAAAAAGCAAAGTCAGTTAACAAGAAACCCAAAATTAGCAATATCCCATTTATGACACAAAGTGGCAAGGATGAAACCCCTCCTCCCTCTCAAAAAAACTTGTTAAAGCACAGATACCACAAATCCCCAAGAAGAGTCCAAGTGTGTCCACAGTTGTGATGTCTGGACCACACCTTCCCAATACTGTACAGGAAGAGGAGACTCCTTCTACCATTTTCACACCCTCTGCAAGTGCTGGGAGTAGCACATCCAATCCAGTTGATGACATTGAGTTTGAAGATTCATTGTGCATTCACACGGAACAATTTGATACACTACACAAAAGATTGGTTTATGATCTTCCTACATGCAGGGAAGGTCATAGACCATCGTTAATGATTCACAGAATCATTTGAATGATTGGTCGTTCACATACATCGGGAATGCCCACATTGTCCTTCAAATTGTTCAGTGTGTATGCACCTTAGGATGTGCATCCAGTATCTGCCATCAGAACAGTGAGATTTAGACAGTTAATGGACGTACTGTGTCCCCGGTACCAAATCCCATCTAGAGATTCCATTTCACTAGGCAAGTGATTCCCAGACTGTACAGGGAAACTAAGAAAAGTGTCCTTGATTTCCTAAAAAAAATGTTCACTTAACACGGACATGTGGACAAGTGGAACAAGGCAAAATAAGGACTAGATGACTGTGACAGCCCACTGGGTAGATGTTGTTGTTACTGAGCAGCATCTCATAAAATTCAACCCATTCCTAGACAGACTATGCTGTGTATCACTGGTTTCCGTAAAAGTCACACCACCGAGAACCTTTTTTTTTTTTCAGGAACCATATTTTTCAGTAATTATCTTTTTAAGAATCATCTTTTATGAACAGCATCATATTTAAGAATAATCTTTTTAAAAAATCATCTTCCTCTTGCCGCTTCTCAGAATGGTAAAATACATCAAAACTTGAGGTTGTATGAATCGGAAATCTTGGCCAGATTTTTCCATGGGGACCACCTGTCGCCGAAATGATGGGTTTGTTACATTTTTTTATCTTTGCATTATCTGCTCTTTGGGGCCTAGTATTTAAAACTGCAGTGCCAGGTGTTTGTGCCGCCCAATTGTGTCGCTTAGCATAGTCCTCCAGCTACCTTGGTGCAATCTTTTGGCCTAAAAACAATATTGCGAGGTGTGAGGTGTTCAGAATAGACTAGTAATAAGTGGAAATTACTATTATTGAGGTTAATTATACTGTAGATTTCAGCTGTTTTTATGTGTTGTTTTTTTTGTTTGTTTGTTTTAAAATACAGATTCAAAACTAAAACCAAATCCAGAAAGGGTGATTTTTGGAAAAACCAATCCAGATCCAAAACACAAAGGGAGATCCAGATCCAAAACCAAGACACAAAACTATGTACACACACTTCGTTTTGCTTTAGATTTGATGTTAGATTCGATTTTCTATTAGATCTGGCATTAGATCTTCCCATTCAATTTGGCATTAGATATCGATTTCGATATCGAATTTACATTCATGGTACATTGTACACATTCGATTTACTGGATCGAATTCGATATTTCCTTGGTCCATTTTTCTTTTTGATTTTGAGAAAACGGGAGCGCGCATCGAATCAAATGCAGATCGATAGTGTCCTAAAAACCTTTCGATGTGGATTCGAATTTGCTTCTATAATCAAATCAAATCGAAAACAGTGAAAAATCGAAGCATGTGTACACAGCTTTAGATTTCAGTTTGAACACCCCCCCCCCCACACACACACACACACAAATCTAAGTCTCCACACATTGCATTTGCCTCACCTGCAGTGCACATCGTTTTGTCCATTTGAGAAAGATTTTGCTTTTGCGATAAACTCTGAATCAGGTGGTCACAGGTGCTGTTGTTATATCCATCAGGGTTAAGTATAAGTAGTATTTTTTCTACACATGCCGCTTGGCCTGTCACAAACTGATATTTGCATATGTGCAAACAAATGTCAATTGAAAAAAACAAACTGCATAGAAAAACAGATCTGGATAGGGGCATATTTATTACAAAGTGCATTTTGCATATTCTGACAATAATGAATATTTTTTTTGAGGCTTGTATCAGCTTTGCAGTCGCAGAGACTGGGCCTAATTCAGAACTGATCATAGCCTAGCAAACAGGTAACAGGTTTTATTTTACACGGATATGGACGAATCATGTGACGACAGCTGCCCGCCCTGAGCAGACTTTGACACACCTATGTTCACATAGGGACACCTAGAATTCTTCTGGGCGCACACACCATTTTTGTGGGCATGCCCAGGAAAGGCTTGGCGTTTCCAATGCGAAAGCTCTCTGTCTGCCCCTTCCCACCCCCATCTGTGCAAACGCCCTGGCGAGTGTGATACTCTAGTCACCCATCCTTCAGCCCATTGGCATATTAAGTAAGTCAAAACAAGACATTGTTTCCCCCAGCTCACTGAATGGTATTAGTAACACTACATGATAATAGCATTCAGAGATATTGGCTACATATACCTGTGCAGGTGTGTATATATATATATATATATATATATATATATATATATATATATGAATTATATTATCATATAGTGTTATACATTTTGCAACCTAAATTGGAGTTCTATGTCTGTGTAACTATGGACTCTATTCTATTTTTCTGGCTCTCCTGCCTGACTGTGCATGCGCATAGTAATGGTGTGGGCTGGGGGTGTGGGGGCGGCGGGCGGGGGGATGTGCCCATGTGAACCCCTAGCGTTTCATTGGTGTTCCCATGAAAATGATGGGCGTTCTCATGGTAATTCTTTGATGATGTGGGTCCCGCCATCTTCCCGCACAGAGCGCCCGCAGATCTGAGACACCACATAGGTGTTGTTCCAAAAAGTCTGGGGTCCCCTGGAATCAGTCACTGTGCCTGGGACCTTGTGAAGAAGGTCAACAGCAAAGCAGAGGGAAAAAAAGGCACCTGGATGAGGAATGTCATCTTAGGAAAAGGACATGGCATCCATGTGGAAAGTCCCTTGAGTCCAATTTTGGATATGAATGTCAGAACTAGTGTGTTGGATAGTTTTAAAAAATTGTCCACCTGTGTATGTCCCAAGAACTTAGAAATTCTGAGAAAGATCTCTGGTATGTTATGGCAGCAATGGGATCTGAACCCACGTTTTAAAAGGTACTGGAGGGTCACTCGAACTGGATAAGGAATTGGCTAGCTCAGGGGTTCCCAATCTTTTTTGAATCACGGCACCCTAGAGCAGGCATTCCCAACCACGGTCCTAAAGGCACACCAACAGTGCAGGTTTTATTGATATCCAGGCTTCAGCACAGATGGTTTAATCAGAATCCCTCAGATACTGATTAAGTCACCTGTGCTCAAGCCTGGATATCTACAAAACCTGCACTGTTGGTCTGCCTTGAGGACCGTGATTGGGAATGCCTGCCCTAGAGTATCAGACTTTTTTCACGGCATATGCGATTCTTAGGGTCAGTTATATGGTAAAGGGTAGGATTTGCTTCTGTTTGTACATATTTTATGATTGGCAGCCACCAGCACTGGTTTTGCTCATAAATAACTAACCATTACTAATTTGAGTTGGTCCTGGACCACCAACCCGGGGCACCCCTGCATGTGTCCCGAGGCACCCCAGGGAGCCACGGCACACAGTTTGGGAACCACTGGGCTAGCTCCTTGAACTCTCCTGGTATGTATGTTGCGAACAGGAGTATGGAAAATTGATGGTTTTCAGATGCATTCGATCCCGATGCGCATTAAAATTGAATAGCAACATAGACTATAGTACTATATTGGCCAGTATTCACTGCCTCAGATTCAACGTAGTTTATAGGGAATCTGGCATTTCTTTGGGGTAACGGCGAATTTTCTCTCTGAAAAAACGATTTGCCCTATTCAATGGAGACAATTCGCTGCAAGCGATCAGCGAATGTCTGACGATGCGCCATGTGCAATTTGCCGTTGTTTTTCAATGGGGTTTTTAGTCCAATTTGCCAAGAGTGTATTCAATGCTCAAATGGAGAACTGCTTTCTCCAGTGATTCTCTGTTTTGCATTCAACATCTTTTAAAGGTGAACTGGAAAGAGATCTTTTAAAATTAAGGGTTTTTTTTTTTTTTTGTGTCAAAAAATCAGAATAATTTTTTTGTGAAGGGGCATGCTATTTTTATTCATGTTCTTGAAGCACATGAATATATATAAAAAAAAAATTCATTTTTTTTACACATTCGCCAGCATGGGCCCGGGAGCCGCTCATTACATATTCATATATTCAATTCACACTGCTCCCGCTCATTATATACGCAGCCCCGGGAGCCCTCCTTCTTCCCCACACATTCCGGGGCAGGCAGGGAGAATTCCATCTCCCTGCCTGCCACCATCCCCCGACTCACTGCGGTGTTCGCCGCTGGGGTTCAAATTCGCCATCAGGGGCATTAAGCCCCTGTGGCGTTGAATAGGGTGACACGGAGGGCTGGCATAGAATGCTCCAGCCCTCCGGAACCCTGCGAATGTGCAATCCTAAACAGGATTCGCTGCACATCGCTTAATTTTGAATACTGACCATAGTCTAAATCAAATGTGTACATTTCGCTGTGTGATTTGAATAGAAAATGAATCACACAGTGTGTATGGGGCTAAACATGAGCTATTTGTTTATCTCATTTTGGAACTGCCTTTTCACAACACTCTATGAAAATAGGCAGGGGAGGGGGGCTCTGCCTGACCCCCCCAAAGCATAACCAGCCCTGACTCTTGCAAGTGGCCCTGGTTTGAAAAATACAGGGGGAAAAATGTGTAGTGGTCCCACATATTTTTAGAACTAGCGTCTGGCTCTTGGCACAGGACCTGTTTCTGAAAATATGGGGAGAAAAGGAGTAGGTTTCTCTGGTATTTTAAGGTGGGATGCACTAATCTTTGGTGGTGCATCCTGACACACATTGCATAGTCCTCACATTGATACTAATCACATATGCACTAACATGCGATTAGTACATCACATGTACTTCTGATAAGCTGTTGTTTGCAATGCTGCCCATCACTGGATTTCCATGTCTATGGATATGCTCAGAAGTGACGTCAGCATGCTGGGAGGGATCTGTGTTGGATCCTCAACCAGAGCGGTGAAGAGAAGCCTTTTATGGGATAATTAAAAACAAAAAACAACAGAAGAGGATGCTTGTGACTGAGCGCAGATATGTTAACAAATCCAATATGCTGCTACTGTAAAGGGATACTCAACCCTTAAAGAGATAGGGTAAAAAATATATTTGTATGGGATTATGGCAGTGGCATGTGGGGGCTTAGTGCAAACCCAATTTTCAGGGGTCTTACCACATTTCCAAATGCAGTAAGACCCCTGAAAATTGGGTTTTTACTGCATTTATCCTTTACTGCATCCTGCCCTTCGTTACAAAGTGTCAGCCAGGCTGTATATTGAAGGGTGAGGAAAAGGCATTAGAGTCCATAACCGCTGAGGCAGTTCTGAGAAGGTGTCAACGTCCACCGACAACGAAATCTCAGCTGTGATCATTGAGCTCTGGTCATTTGAGTCAAGCTGGTGGAAATTCCTGTATGTTCAGGTCAGAGAAACTTGGGGGTAAATTTAATAAATCATCTAAAAAATGAAAAGAGATCATGTTTCCCATAGCAACCAATCAGAATGTGTTTTACATTTTCTAGAACACAATACTGTATGTAGTAGCAGGCACCCTCTCCTGTAGATTCTGTACTACCTTAAGGTGCCCATACACATTACAATTATTGTATACAATATTGTATACAATATCGCATCTCATCCGATCTCGGTTTTGCGATGACATCAGATGAGATGAGATCTAGTACAAAAAGTATGTGCAGCACATACTTTTTGTACTAGATCTCATCTCATCTGATGTTATCGCAAAACCGAGATCGGATGAGATGCGATATTGTATACAATATTGTATACAATAATTGTAACGTGTATGGGCACCTTTAGTCTACTTTATACTGCCATCTCCTGGCCATGTTCCTACCTCGCTAATCATTCCTCAGCTCATGACACCACATCCTCCCGACTTGCAACAGTAGGGAGTAAAATTAACTAAAATCAATGGCTACAACTCAGCCATTCTCGGACGGGAATCCCACATCTGAAATTTACTAAACAGAAATATTTTCTGATTTTGCTCAAACACAAATGAAAATGACATTTACATAATCATCCATTTGCAGGCAGGGAGAAATCATTCGATGGTCGAAGACCATCGATTGATATCTCCGGCGCTCGCAGTTCAGAGACACCTATATAGTGACTCTGAACTGCGGGCACCCTGTGTGAGGACAGGGCGGGCAGCTGACATCCGACCTCATTAGCCTGGTAACGCCCAGTGTTCTCACGGGAATGCTAATGAGGCTGGCAGGTGCCCCCCACCCTTCTCCGCCCCCTGCTCACCGTGTGTGGGTGCACGTACCCTGTGTCTGCACATGCGCAGAAATGAATGTGCACGGAGGCCCGAAGGGATCTGAATAAGGTCCTTAGTGTATGAAACAGAACAATGAAGGGTTGACATCGTTGTAACACAGAATAAGATATATTAATCAAGTAGGAGACTCAATAATATCTAGAGGACAAAAGAATAATTAGAACGAAGGTGACCCGATTTGTGAGTCTGAAGGTTGTACCATGAAGTTAACTGCACTGCTATTCGTAAGGAATCTTTAAGAGATGAGGATAGAGATTGAGGGGGACATTTACTAAGATCGAATGGGTATGAATGGTCCTATTCGTCCCCTTTCGATGTAAAATACGTTTGTATTTCACACATCCTATAATTTGATAAGGCTGGAATGTGTACGGTTCGTGGTTTTGCCGTTCGTGTTTTCCGGTGGTTCAAAAAAATACGAATAAATACACCATCGATAGAATACGTCTGTAAATCCCCATTCATTTCAATGGTCTCGGGAAATGATTCGTATTTGCCTTCACATACGGATTTTGGTGTTTTACGTTTGTATTTTTTAGAAAACCGCATATATTATGAATTTCAAAAAGAACAAGTTTTTTATGTGAGTTTTACATCTGACCCAAGTTCAACAATCATCTGTGCTCAAGTGCGCTGCCTATAAAAGGCCATTAAGCACACAAAAACAACCAACCGCTACTCAGCAACAGCGCCCCTCACTGTCTCCTCTCCTAACTAACCCCACAAGGAGGAAGGGGGGCCGGGGGGCTATATATACCTGTGTGAAGGCACTCCCATATCAAGAACTGTCAATCAATGTTGATACGAAACGTGTTTTTTATGAATGATGGGTGTATTTTATACAAATGTGATTGTGCGAACCATGGCAAAATGTGCATTAAATGTAGAATATATGCAGTGGCGTAACTAGCTTTTGGGCGCCCCCCCCGCCGTTAAAGGGAGGGCGCCCACCCACGCACCCCGCCGCACCAACCCCCGCCCGCCCCGCCGCACCAACCCTCGCCCGCCCCGCCGCACCAACCCCCGCCTCGCCGCCCATGCAATCCCCCCCATCCCCCGCAGTCTTACCTACGCTCAGTACGCACTGGTCCCGGCTCCCTTCTTCTGCTATGAGGACCACCACAAAATGTTTGCCCCCGTGCAGCAGACAGTTTCAGAGAACTTTCTGCTACATGGGGGCGGACATTTTGTTGTGGTCCTCATAGCAGAAGAAGGGAGCCGGGACCAGCGCGTACTGAAGACTGACAGGTAAAGACTGTGGGGGATGGCGGCGGGGCGGCGGGGTGTAACTATAGCACTGCAGCCCCCGGCTCCCGCACATGCACAGCGCCCCCCCCCCGCGGTCGCGGGGGCTGCGGTGCTATAGTTATGCCCCTGAATATACGTACGTCCGTATCCAATACGAATGGGAAAAATACAACTGGCTGTGAACAACAACGCCATCAGAAAATACGAATGACATAAATACGACACCTTAGTAGATTATAAATAATCCACCACAAATATGCAGAAAGCCAATCGATGTGTGAAAGATACGAATACGGATGACATTGCGAAAATAGGAATTGTTAGTAAATTTCCTCCTTAATATAAGGCAACAACACCCTTATCTAACAATTCTAGATAAGAACAAAGACATTGACAGAGTATTAGATGAGATCCATTGGGACAGGATCATTGGCCCTTAATCTGGTTGACTCGCACGTCTGCGAATATTGCAGGCTTGCAAGTTCACCAGTCGCTGCCCGCCACATGCACAGCCGCCCGCCCCCCCTCGCACGGTGCTATTACCCGCAGGCATGCCAATGGATGATTAGCATACTCATCCATTCGCAGCCTTGCGTGCAGGCACAAAATCATTTGATGGTTCCGTACCATCGAATGATGTTTCTAGCACTCACAGGTGTCTTACATCTACGAGTGCCTGTACGGGAAGCGGGCGGGCATCTGACATCCGCTGATTGTGGAATTACCATGAGAACGCCCAGCATTTTCTTCGGAACGCCCATGAAACACTGGGTATTCCCATGGTCGAATCCTCCAGCCCGCAAACCCACGCCCTATTCACCATAGCTGCTCGCACACAGCATAACGGACTATGTGCATGCACAGTCACAAAACATTGCTCCCCTGTGCGAACACACAGGGGAGCAAATAATTCAGAATAAGGGCCATTTCACATACTGCAGCAGCTAATTTTGATAAAAGGATTTTCTGTCCCGAGGACAGGTGAGTAGTATTAGGGGGTGAAATAATATCCCAAAGGGCCTATTCGTGTGTGTGTGTGTCAGGGGGGGGGGATATTGTACATGGTCTGTATATAGTATTGACTAACAGTCAACCAGAAAGTATTGACTTCAGGGCACCCCCACATGCAGCGTAGTAGGTCTGCATCCGGCATAGATCATTTAAAATAGTAATAATTGACTGCATCTCCATATAAGAGGCTGACACTAAGGTTGTTTTTCAGCCAGGAAAAGGCAGAGAGAAGTGTGGGTAAGGATACAGTGGGAAAATCTACAGATCATTTCGCCTGTCCCATATTTAAGTTATCCAAGTTCAGCTGTCGTTTAAGGTGAATATACAGCAAAGAAGTCGTACATGGTCTAGCATGAGCTTGTCCAGCCATCACATCGAGGCCTAATGCAATATCTGTTACTGACAAGTTCTTTTAAATACTTGGCCTATTAGTAAATTCACCCCTATCTGTTCACCAAGGTTCTGTTCTTAAACACCTCCTATTACCACTCATTACATCCTCTGTAGTTGAGCTTAACGGCTTTTTAAACCTCTGAACCTTTCGTTCTACCAACTCTGCCCCCTTCCTTCTCATTCTATCCCAATTAACTCTTCGCTGTATGTTCCTGGATATCCCAGTGATTTCTGTCTATGACTGAGCTGATCTTCTTCCCACCATTGCTTTATGGAAAGAGAGGGATGGCCCTCACCGAAATATTCTGATCATGTGACTAATTAAGTGTACAGCCAGAACAGAAACAGCAGGCATCTTTCAACAGGATTCCTCAATGGGGTAAGTATAGGAAAAGAAGGTGATTTCAGTGCTTCTTAATTGTCAGTGTTAAAATATCAAGAAGATATATATATATATATATATATATATATATATATATATATATATATGTATTACCACCCCCCCCCCCCCCCCCACGGCGGTGATTTGATTAGTAAGTTTCATACACATTGTGCAATTACAATACAGCGCACTCGGCGGTGCATTGTCAATGCATGCTGACAAATAAGATAAACACACGGCGGTGTTATTATAATGAGCTCACTTCATCAATCAAAGGTTAGTCATCCATCAGGTGACTCACGGCGGAGCCACCTAGTTGTCAGAACCCATAATTGTCGACATGCGTATGTGTCGACACATTGTGTCAAATTTGCTCAAGTGTGATTTTCAGACGGCAGCATAAACAACAGATTTTATTTGTCTATTTAAACTGAGCCTGCAGTGCTGCTCTGTGCCCCTGATGAAGACTGGTAGGACCCAGTTGAAACAGCTGTCGGGACCGCTGTTATAACTCTTGTACTTATGGAATAAACCACATGTTTTTTCTTCACTACTCGTGTGCCGGTTTGGACTCCTTCCGCAGTGGGGGGTAAGTGTACTGTATTACTATTATGGACCAGGCACCGAATTCTACTGTTTAAATTATTGGAGTGCCGCCCTGTTACCCAATCCCTTTTATATATATATATATATATATATATATATATATATACAGCGGGTTGTGCTCCGGCTCAACTGGGGCCCCCATGGGGATAATCTGCTCTGGTGCCTTCCCGTTAGGACTGGTCCATACACACAAAGAAAATAAATGGGCGTCACTCAGAGGCTGGTAGTCAAAGAAAAAAGTGTATTGGATACACAATAGTGGATCTACGTTTCGGGGACATGCTCCCCTTCGTCAGAGTGACGCCCATTTATTTTCTTTGTATATATATATATATATATATATATATATATATATATATATATATATATATATATATATATATATATATGCACGATACCCCCTGGGTTTTCAATCCAAAGAGAAAAGCGGCACTCCACGGTCTTACAGATACAATGATTTAATCCATATAGTGAAAAAAACGATCAGTACATCTTAAGTCGACGTTTCAAGACCACATAGGTCTTTTCTTCAAGACTTGTACTAAAGTGCAGGTAGTGCTGTGCTGGTGGGTTTCATTGTATCTGTAAGACCGTGGAGTGCCGCTTTTCTCTTTGGATTGAAAACCCAGGGGGTATCGTGCATATACTATCATTGATGAAGGCACCCCGGCAATAATCCCTTTATCCTCCTGAGTGCCGGACAACCAGGTCTGTATATATATATATATATATATATATATATATATATATATATATATATATATATATATATATAAGAAGGGAGAGTTAAAAAATAACACTAATGTGGACCGTGGTAGAAGGGTACACATAACATATACAGTATACTCACACTTCTACAGTGGTGTTAGGCGTTGAACACAAAATGCACTGGTATCCTATGGTAGTAGCAAATACAACTAGTAGATACAGGTTGAGATGAGAATTTAACTTCTGTAGAACAGGGACTGCAATGCACAAAATGAGCTACAGTATGTCTGAAATGACAGGGGGGGGGGGGGCACGTGCCCTGGTGCCGTGAACGGGGACAGCATGCCAGGGTTTGTTAACTTTTCTAAGATGGAAATGTAAATTGTGCTTGATAATGTTTTCACTTTAATATTTGTTACAGACACCTGCACAAAGTAGGATGAGATTAGTCAACGTAATTTTTTGTTGTTTTATAGTCACAGAACCCAGTGGCCTGTACTATGCATAGGAGTACATTGTTCTGTTTGGTGTAGTGGTCAGCATTACTGGCTCTTAGAATGAGGCTCTGAGTTCAATTCCCCAACAAAGGTTATGTTTGTGTTGAGATTGTATGTTCTCCTGGTCAATTGGCTTCTGCCAAAAGAAAGCTTAGAGCAGTGGCGTAGCTATAGCTCCGCTGCCCCCGCGGTGGCGGGGAGGCGCAGAGAACCTGTGGGCGCCGGGGGTCTGCGGGGCTATAGCTACCACTTACCCGCTGCTGTCCGGCTGCATCTGCCTGTCACGGTCTGTCTGCAGTATGGGGGCAGCCATTTTCTAAGAGTCCGTTTTCATTATAGCAGCAGGAGCCGGCGCCGGGAGATATGGGACCGTGACAGGCAGATGCGGCCGGACAGGTACGTCGAGGGGAGGGAGGGGGCCGAGGGGAGGGGGGCGCCGAAAAATATGCGGCTGGTGGGGGGCGACAATTAGGTAGTTACGCCACTGGCTTAGAGTGGTAGAGAATATAATCTGCAAGCTCCACTGCAGCAGGGATTGGTGTGGATGCCGAAACTGCTGCATATTGGCCCTTATTCTGGTTCACTCTCAGAGGCAAACTCCTTCTCAAATGGACAAAACCATGTGCACTGCAGATGGGGCAGATGTAACATGAGCCAACATTTGGGTTGGTTAATTTGTGCAGGGAAAATAGTGACAGCTTTATTTTTACACTGCAATATAGATGTCACTTTGAAGTTAAAACCCCACCCAAATCTAATTCTCTGTGCACATTTTACATCTGCCCCACCTGCAGTGCACATGGTTTTGTCCATTTGAGAAGGAATTGGAGACTCTCAGAGGCACTTCCAGGGCAGGGGCAGCGCTTGATGTCATCAAGCCTAACCCCAATTATTTCAAGGAGAGGCTGGGCTAAAAAGATGTGATTTGTGTCATTTTAGCTCCGCACCCTTGCCCAAGAGCCACGAATCACGGCATTTCACTGGCAGAGGCAGATGGGCAGTGGTACGCGGGAGGCTTGCCCAAACTTCCGGGCAGCCAGGAGGGGGACCTGATTTTCATGAGTCTCACAGCCATTAGGCAAGTACGAAATAAATGTTTGTAAAGAAATTGTAGAAACATGACGTACCTCATACAACATGGTTGCAATGACGTACCTCATAGGCAGTATGGATAGTGTAAGGGTTAGCATTACTGCTTCACAGCACCAAGGTCATGGGTTCTATGGCCCTAACTGTGCGGAGTTTGTAAATTCTCCCTGTGCTTGCGTGGGTTTCCTCCAGGTACTCCGGTTTCCTCACAATCCAAAAATATATTGGTAGTTTATTTGGCTCCTAACCCTAGAATGTCTGTCTGTGTGTTAATAAATAATAAATAAAAAAATAATACAACACCGTTGCAATTTCTCAATATGTATTAGTATGCATAGTTTTATTTACAGTAGCTCTTTCTGAGAACATTTTTTTGGTGTCATGTCATAATCTTGTTTAGGATGCCTCCAAATATCCATCCCACTACCCGAAGAGAATCTCCGCTGATTGACAGACGTGCAGCTTGTGTCAAGAGTTTCTTATGTCAAATCCTCTGAACCAGTACGTTACAGGACTGCTGTGAGGGAAAGCAATGGGAAAATTCATAGCTTTGATTTACGCCTCAAGGCCTTAAAGTAAAGCAGAAACACTAAGAAAGTGGAATTATATTCTCCAGCTAAAATGAAAGTGACAGCCGGGGAAGAAGATAATATGTTCCTGCCCTCTGCCCATCTTATCAGCCCATCAAATGTCATAGTATTTGAAATCCGATCAGACTATTAACCTCCCAAAGATCTATAGGCCCCGTAGTCCCCACAGCTAGTGAGAGGTCACTAGAAGCTAAACTCACCCATTGCTCCATAATGGTAAATAAAATATCTTAAATCTTGGGAAATAATAAAAAAAATTATAATTTTAATAAATACTATACTAGGCTTTGAAATGTCAATCATTTTCAATAGAGAATCATATCAAAGCAGCAGCTTGTTTAAACTTCCCCCGCTACATAACACATAGGTGCAGGGTGTAGTTTGGTAAATAACTGAGCTTTAATTTACAGCATGTCAAGTGGGTGCTCTTACACGCTAAAAGAAAGCAAGTTACATACTGCACATAGAGTATAGATGAATTATTATTATTAATATTATTAATTACAATAGATGTAAGAATCTGCCTAACGTTATGCGGCTTTCACATTGCCTAAACGTTTAAGACCCTGTATTTTGAAACGGTATTTAAAACAGGTCTGAGCTACTAAACCCCTTTCACATTGCAGGTGAAAACCGTTTTAAATAGCATGTAATACCATTCACACATTAAACCCGTTTAAACCCCAAGGAACACGTTTCAAGCCTTAGAAATAGAGCCGTTCACACTGCCAAAAAATGGCTCTGAAACGGGTAGGACTCTGCTGTTTAACCGTTTAACAAATACCGGTATTTGTTAAACGGTTAAAGCACCCTGGAGCTTTCACACTGCAGCTCTAGGTCGACCTAGACTCATGTTGACCTTCCTGCATGTCGACTTAGACTTATGTCGACCTAAATGCATGTCGACCTAATGGTGTCGACCTAACATGCTGGTGACCTACCATAGCCGTGTAGTAGGATATCAGTATTCTTTTCTATGCAGAGTAGCCGGGTTACACAAGATTGGATACAAGAAAGCAGGATAGCGCACTGACACCTAGAGACAAAGTCCTCTGACCGCTGAGAATACAAGTAGTACCCACAATCCTCTGCTCATAGCTGCAGCTTTAATACGGTGATTTTCTTTACGATTGTACTTGATGATTATATGAAGAGGATCTACCAGCGATGGATCAACTAGACACACCGGTAATCTGTTCCAAGGTGACTGGACCAAAGCTGCAGGAAGCATTGAGGGAAATGGCTACCACCATAAACAGTACCAGGGTCCTGAGATCTGTGGCCCTTATTCTGATTGAGTCGGACAGCCGATGGTTGGTGTTAGCGCATGTGTGGAGGCGTATCTGCGCATGTGCGAACGCCTCACACGTACGAACAAGGCGTGCGGTCCGTGCAGAAAATGATCGGTCGGACCCATCCACGCAGGGGGTGGAGAGGGGCATGAAGTGCTGTTTGGGATCATTAACATATGCGTACGCCCCGCGTTTCATGGGCGTTCCCATGAAAACGCTGGGCGTACGTATGGTAATGCAGCCGTGACGCACGTGTGGGTGGCGGACATATGACATAGCCGGATGCTAGCTGCCCGCCCATATCCCTGCTTTCACACGGAAAAATGTCCGAGTGGTCTGGAGCACACGGTGCTGTCTGACCGCTCGGTCCATTATTCGATGGTCGGCGACCATCGGAGAATGGGGGAGGTTCCCACAGATGGGGGAGGTGTTTACATGAAACATGCACTTGCGGTCCATTCACTCGGCGTCTAACCGTATTCGGACGGTGTGAGCGATACGTATGGTAGGCGGGGCTAAGAACACTCAGTGGCCGTCCGAAAATACGCATCCGTCCGAGTCAACCAGAATAAGGGCCATTTTACTGCAGGCCAACATCGCCATGTGTCTAAATTATATGACAGGATTATTTGCACTATGAAGACCTTACATTCATGTATCACATTGTTATTGTCACAAAATGTTGCGGCTGCCACTAGGTCACCCACTTGTCATCCCACTCCTGAATTTGGTTCCACAGCAAACTTGTCACATCTCTATCTCTGTCACTGTCAGCGGATCCCTGCGTGCTTCTAGTGCAACATTTCATTCTAACCGTGCCGCAGTATCCATCGTTGAGGCTACAATTGTTTCCTGACTCCAGAGATTATTATTATTATTATTATAATTTTATTTATAAGGCGCCACAAGTGTTTCGCAGCGCCGTACAAAGGAACAATACAGGGAGACAAAACTTGGCATAACATTGAATAAATAACAAAAACACAGTACAAATAAAGAGCACCACAGTTCAATACACATTACAGCTTAAATGTAAGTAGTGAGGACGAAATCAACATACAACTAGAGGCTTGAGGCCAATGATGGAGATGAGTATGCAGACGAAGATGGTCACTGAGTGTTGGAGTAAAGGAGAGCTGTGAGTGAAATGTGAAGAGAAGTGGGCTTTGACAACAGGAGGGAAGAGGGCCCTACTCGGAGGAGCTTACAATCTAGTAGGAAGGGGAGACAGACAGATTACAAGAGGTGCAAGCGAGGGGGTGGTGGTTAGATAGCAGGATGTAAACAGGCAAGGGGTCGGAGAACCAGCTGGTTTATGCAGTGGATTTTCCAAATGCAAAGATGGGATGCGGTTAGAATTCCGGTGGACGGGATGCTAACGGGACAGGATGCCGGAAGTCAGAATACGTACTAGCGGCAAGAAGACCGGCTTTGGAATGATGACATTGATGAAGATGTCATTAGGGGAATCCCAGCTGCCCTTCATCACTGTCTGGTTCCCATTAGGTCTTTGGCTACGTTATCAGTACCTACATTTGCAATGTATTAATATTAATTATTACTATTTACTTAAACACTATAGTGCCAGCAGATTAAGTTCTACTTTGCATTTGGAAAATTAATTAACATCTAGCCTGATTTGTAGATACGGTACTTGTGCAGTTTCACGGCGCCAGCATGACGCCGTGCGTCTGAGTCCCCTTGCGGGGCTCGCTTCGCTCGCCCACGCTGCAGGCTCGGTGGCTCGCCGCGCTCGCCACGCTATTTAAAATCAACTCCATGCCAACATGGATAGTGGAGGTATGAACTATCCATGTTGGCATGGAGTTACTGTAAGTTACTTTTTTTAACATAGTTTGTGGCGAGCGTAGAACCCGGAAGTAGCACGGCGTAATTATACGGCAGATTTAGCAACACCCCATGAATGTGTGTAATGTATGTATTAAACTTTTATTTTTCATGTGTCAGTGTGTATTTATTTAACTATTTTTTTTACTGTGGAACTACAAGACCCAGCGGGCCCTTTAATGCCCCGCAGGCTGGGACTTGTGGTTCTCCAAGTCCCAGCTTGCGGGGGAGGCTTGCTGGGACTCATAGTTCCACAGTTTAAAACAAGTATATTATATACATAGTTATATACATAGTTTATTCATCTATTTTTTACACCAGTATCAGCTCGATGCCCACCACCCAGGGGCATCTAGGACAGCACCAGGCTTCAGCCTGGTCAGGTAAGTCCTGGAGGGGGGGGGACCCCTTTATTGGGGGGATCCCCACTCCCCCAGTGCCCCTGGCCGGGCTGACTGGTCAGAGGGTTAATGCTTTGGCCGGGGGGACTTGTATAAAAAGTCTCCCCCCGGCTGTGGCATTACCCTGCTGGCTGGTTTGGCCTGGGGCTGGTTCTTAAAATACGGGGGACCCCTAGTCATTTTGTCCCCCATATTTTGGGAACCAGCCCCGTACCTGGAGACTGGGGCTGGTTGTTAAAAATCGGGGAACCCCTATTTGTCGGGTCCCCTGATTTTTAATTACCGGCCCCGGCTCTTTCAGCCTGGTGCTGGTTACGGCTGTGGGGGGGACCCCATGCTGGTTTTTTATTATTATTTTTTTTTCTATATTTTTTTTACACCTTGCAGCCTGCACGGATCTGACTGATATGATGGATCTGACTGATATGATGGATCTGACTGATCCGTGAAGACTGCCTCCACTAATTCGTATTAGCGGCAGGGGCGAATTTAGGGGTCAGGCCGCCCCTAGGCACAACATTTTTGTGCCCCCCCCTATTTTAATGTAATCATATATGTATATACATTGTTATTTATATATATTTCATAAAAATGTAACTGTAGCCCACCTTAATATTTTTTTAAGCACTCTGGACTGCTCACTGTACGGAGGACCCGGAGGGAGGCACTTATTAGTACAGTGATTAGCACAGTGTCTCCGTCAGTCTCTCTCACACTGTGACTGACTGAGCGCAGGGAGGATCTGCGCGCCGCTCAGCTCAGCTGCTGGATACACAGCAGCCAATAGACTGTGTGTGTGTGTAGAGTAGCCAATGGGTGGGAGCCGGCAGCAGTGAGCCTGAGCCATTTCTGGATGCGCAGGTGGACCGTCAGACCCAGCCACTAAGCGGTGATGTAATGTGCATGGCAGAGTGGGTGGGCAGTGGCTGGTGACGAGCGGCGCTGCCGCCTACATATGATACTTCATGTCTGCGGCGGTGGCACTCGTCACTCGCCGCTGCCCACCCGCTGTGCCATTTAACAGAATGTCAGCCTGCCTGCCACCCTTAATTGGTGCCACAAATTCGGCCCTGATTAGCGGCCGTATATACAGTAGGAGCAAGTTTCATCTTTGCTCCTTTGGGAGGGGCTAGCCATGGCTAGCCATGGCTAATCTATTGTTCTAAACTGCAATACAATACGTATTGCAGCTGAGAACAATAGAATAGCCATGGCTAGCCATGGCCAAAGGAGCAAAGATGAAACTTGCTCCTACTGTATGGCCAGCTAATACGAATTACTACGACATCGGAGGGTTACAAAGCAGTCATATATGACTGCTTTGTAAATCCCCCTCCGGAACACGACTGTGCATATGGCTGAAACAGTCGTATGCAGCCGTAGGGGAAATACCAATACGAAAAACTAGGTTTTTCATATTAGTAAATTTCCCCCTATATGGCACACATGCAGGCCCCCCTGGTCTGATACGGGACACACAAGCCCGGCGACAGGGAGGGTCAAGGGGGACATCTGACCCGGGCCCCAAGGGTCGGAGGGTCCCCATGATCACGGGGTACACAAAAAAAATGAACTCCATTTTTTTATTATGCTGTCTGCTCTGCCGCTGGGTCGGAGCAGACAACAAACATATGCAGAGCAATCTCTCTTCTGTCACCTAGTAGAAATATGTCAGGGCCATCTAGCTGCTGAAGCCAGGAAGAGGATGTCTCTGCTCCTGTATGCTGCTGAGCATGCAGCAGCAGGAGCTAAAAGAAGATGGCTGCCCCATAAGACTACACAAAGATGGCTGACGCCCACCAATGAGATGAGGATACAGAAAAAGGGGCGGAACTTAACGGGAGTGTGAGGAGAAGATTTGCAGGAAAAGGTCCAGAGAACCTGCTTATGCCTATTACACATTTTTAATTAACCAGGTAAGTGCCTTGGGGGAGGGGAGACAGATCTATCTATCTATCTATCTATCTATCTATCTATCTATCTATCTATCTATCTATCTATCTATCTATCTATCTACCAAGACACATACATACACACACACACATATATATATGTACATATATGTGTGTGTGTGTGTGTGTGTGTGTGTGTGTGTGTGTGTGAAGAGGTTTTTTTTTGGGAGGGGGCCCAGAGATGTTCATGTACCGGGCCCCAAGATTTCTGTTGCCGGCCCTGGGGACACATGGGGGAACCCCTGGAATTATACGGCACACATGTAGGCACCCCTTCTCCTCGAGAATATACGCAAAACTAAGACACCTCAGAGTGTCTTAGTTTTGCATGCACCTACCACATCATTTTGTGGGAGTTTCCCCCTAGACTGCAAATGGCTGTCTATGCTAAACAAACATTTGCAGCCGTGCGGCCCAATTTGGCCTGTGAATGGGGGGGGGGTTGGGCAGAGGCTTTTGCGAACAACGAGTGGGATGAAAATGACATGTAGCGATGTGAACCTCGCAGCGCTGCGTGTCAACCAGAATAACCCCCTAATAGTGGAAATTGGATGCACGTCTAACATCAGCATAGATTACTGAATCTGCTTTGGGACTATGTTACTGCTGTCACACTTCATCTTCCTTGTTCCTTGCAAATCTAATCATTTTAAAGATACTGTAGGTTGCAATTGATGGATTGACATCAATTTCAACTTCATAGACAATGGCCCTTATTCAGATCTGATCGCAGTACAAATTTGTTCTCAAAATGGGCAAAACCATGTGCACTGCAGGTGGGGCAGATGTAACATGTGCAGAGGGAGTTAGATTTGGGTGGGGTGTGTTAAAACTGTAATCTAAATTGCAGTGCAAAAATAATGCAGGCATCTTAAGGCGGCCATACATCCACAGATCGATTGTCAGATTGGGCCGGTTGGAACAAAATCCTGGTAATATCTGAATGACAGTTTTTGGCAGTTTTCCAGCATTTCAAAGCAAATGGTCAACACTCTCATACTCTCATCCATTACCAGGTTTTTGTTCCAACCAGTCCAATCTGACAATCGATCTGTAGATGTATGCCCGCCTTAACTCTCTAAATTCCATGGACAACTGTTTCCACTGTTACCTCATTTAAACATACCATCTACTCTACACCGCAATCACCCCATGTTGTATAATTTCTTCTAGGCGTAACCTATTCTTCCCAGGGTAATCCTACGCAGTGCACCCAAAATGGCTGCCTCACCTGGTACCTTGTTTGTGTGGAATACACAACTGGTGGAAGTCATTATTCTAACTGTCTCCACCAATCCCTGCATTGTGCCTACTCTCAAGGTTTGCTCTTATGTCTATGTGACCTACCTATTGCTGTGCTACCCAAATCCTATGAATTATATGTATTGTCTTAATGTGTGGGAGCATTGTTGGGCAGTTGTACATATGCAGTGGAGTGGCCTCACAGGGTTATTCTGATATTATCACCTCATCCGAAGCTGATAAATTGTCCCCATAATCTGTGGTTTATAAACACTTAAGTAATATGTATGGATCGGTTGGTGTGCATGTTTATACTGCAATTGTATTCATTACACAATTCCTACTTTATAAGGATGCATGTTAAAAAAATTCTATGCTTTACATTAGGTATGAATATTTATAAAAATATATTCGTTTTTGTTAATGTAAGAAATAACTCGTCTTCCTACCTCCAATCATTCCTCCAGTCCTCCAAGAAGAGAATCATTTGCATAATTGTAGACATTATCTGGCCCTTCAAAACTGTTTGATTTAAAGAAATAATTTTTCACAAAATATAAGGTGTTAGCAAGATGAATTCGGATACACACAATCCATTGTATTGGATAGTAAACGGTTTGGGGGATAATGTTTTAATGTGAGCAATTAAGCGTAAGTGCATGTGATTTGAGAGTGTGGCCTACATTCCTTGAAATGATTATAATGATCAATATGTGTGATTTGTAAGCTGCTTACTATTGATCCAAAGGTAAAATGGTTGACCTTCTACAGTGGAAGTAATTTGCTAAATTATGACACAACGTTTAGTCTCTCTCGGTTCAAAGGTGAAAGCTGCCTGATTTGGGGGAAAAAAAAATATTAGTAAGATTATATGTGGCGCTTATTACATCCTTGCTATTTTATAAAGTACTTTTGAGCAGAAAAATGTCTGCTTTGTATTATGAAGCCAAATACATTTATAAATAATCTATGTATCTAGAACACCTCATGGACTCAATAATTAATACCTAGGGAACCTAACCGTAATTTCACTAGGACCAGAATCCAAAAGAAAAGCATCAGTGTAAAGCCGGTGTGGGTCCATGATAGAATGAACGGTGCCTCAGCGGGATTGCATGATTTTGAAAATAAAATTTAAGCTCCTGTGTTTGTTAAATTAGATTTTTTTTCTGGTGTGATCAGTTGTATTGTAGAGCCATCTTTTCCAACTGCATTTGTCAAATTATGTACAGCGGCCCTTATTCAGATGTGATCGCAGTACAAATTTGTTATCAAAATGGCCAAAACCATGTACAATGCACGTGGGGCAGATGTAACATGTGCAGAAATACATTTGGGTGGGTTATTTTGAAACTGAAATCTAAATTGCATTGTAAAATTTATGCAGCCAGTATTTACTCTACACAGAAACAAAATAACTCACCAAAATCTAACTCTCTCTATACTCTCTCTGTAGCTTTTGCTCTGATTCACATTTTCTCGGTGCATTCAGGGAAATATGGCCAATCACAGAATCTTTTTCAGATTGTGCATGATTGGTAAAAAGTGTCATCCATGGGAGTATCATGTCACAGGCATATAAATACTCTCTAAACCATCGAATCCTGGTTCAAATTGGTTTGGAGAGTTTATGGTTTGGAGATGGTGAGTAGTTGGAGAGTCTTTTTTGCAATTTTTGAATTCTGTATTGTGTTTGTAAGTTGTAATATTGTCTTGTGTATTGTTATTGTTTGCATTTGTGTATCTGTGTAGTGTGCAGTGTTTGTGTAGTTGGAGTGGAGGAACATGTTTGTCCTTTCATTTTATTTGTGTTGTTTGTGGTATGCTGGTGGTTGAGGGAGGTGGCAGTGGAAGAACCACAATCTTTGGATGAGAGTAATGATGCACCTGTGGAGAATATGGCCCTAGTACATGAGTTGATGAGCCATCACCGCCAGCTGTACAGGCATTAGGACAGGGTTAGGGGGGGTGTGGGGAGGCGGTGGGGACCCCAGGTGACCGCCGACAAGACGGCAGGGACCCGGGGGAAGCCGTCAGAAGGGGACGCGCACGCATCTCGTGCACGCGCGTCCCCTTTCGCATATACAGATGGCGGGTGGCGGGGGATGGCGGCTGGCGTCGCCATCGCCATCCCCTGCAAAGAAGAGACCCACTCCATCTGCATGTCTACTCATAGAGTGTTTTTATTGAGGCCCTTTTTATTCCTCCTTATTTTTTTGCTGTGGTTTGGGTTTTTTTTGGTAAAGGTTTTGTGATTTGTACAATCCAAATATGTTTGTCTTGGCTGTACTTCCTAATTGCATACCCTCCCAGAAGGTCCCAGAAGATGTGGGTGCCTCACAATTTTTCATGAGCCCCCCACAACCATGGAAGACCAGGCTTATCTCCCACATCCTGCATCGTGTGTATCTCTTTACACTGCACTGTTTATTTTCCTATGGCACCCAGACATATGTTGGAATTGTTTGTTCAACCATTTTTGGCTTTTAGGTATAGTTTGCCCAGATATTTCATTCATTCACCTCTTTTCTCAATGCCTTTAAACTGTAATTTCACAACTTCTTGGATAGTAGAGATCTAAATCCCATGTGAAAAGTTTAATGATGTTTCAATACATATTTGCCAAACACAAATGAATCATTTCCATGAACAAATTATCTTTATAGCCAACCTGGACTTGTAGTTTCACAACTTATGTGAGTGAACATAGGACCTTATTCTGGTTGAGTCATCAAAATGCCCGCCCCCGCTTGCACGGTGAGTTTCCCCCCACGCATGAAAATGGATGTTTTGCATCCCACAGCACCCAGCATTTTCCCAAAAGCCAAAAGATTAGCCATTTTCACACCAAGAAATTGGATGCAGGTGCTTAGTCCCCTTTTATAGGCATCATAATTAAGTTGTAATTGATTGTTAAGTACATACAAATGTCAAACATGCCAGCTGAAACAATTCTATTTGAAAGTTCTATTTTGGTACAAGTTTACTCTTTTTGCAGCCATGTTTGAATGTTTTTGCCCATGATTTGGAATAGTTGCCCCTTTAAAAAAATCTCTGAGTTCAGATGGCATCCCACATGGTCACCAGACATGCAACATCTTACATCCTGGCCGTTGTGTTTTACATAGGCAAACTCTACCGGGTTTGGTCAATAGTACTCTTCTACCCTGTTTTTCTGGTCTTTGCTGTTTTACGTTAAGTAAAGTACCTGGATTTTACAGCGGAGAATGCACATATTAGCGCCCATAGAGAAATGGTTAAGAGGAATCATGAAAAAGACAAGTAATCCTCAAATCTCTCCTGCAATGGTCCTGGAATCCATGTTATGGTGGAATACAAGTGAGATAGTTACTGACTATATGGTCAGCTAATTGTTTTACATTACTAATACCTTATCTAAAGTTGATGTAATAAAATGTGAAAACAATGCTTTTATCTAAAGTCCCCCCCCCCCCCCAATTTGTTTTAATAGCAATCTCCATTTTTGTGGTGCTCATCTTATGATTGAGTTTGACCGGGATTATTTGTAGAGGCTGTAGAGACACTGTTGTTGTGCAAAGGGTTCCACATTATAGTCCTGGTTTTCGTCTCGATGTCTATAATTCTGTATATCTCTGTGACAGTTTCTACAATATATACTACATTGCCCAGGTATTACTGGAAGAAGTGTAGAGCTTTCCGTTTGACTGCTTTTACTAGCAATTACTAATAGCAATTACTTGTGATAGCTGAGGGAAAGGTTATGACAGAGAAGATTTAGTGCATACATGGTCTAGTTTCCCAGGCAAATTCTAAAATAATTCCTATGAGACAGCTCCTTAAATAGGGGCTTCTCTTTTAATGTGAGTAATTTGTGTTCTGTATATGCTTAGGTAGGTACCCTATGGAGAGTGGCAGATATATATTCTCCTTCAGATAATTCTGACTCCTAAGAGGTTGCTTGCAATAACATAGATGGATTATATTATTTATTGGACTGCATTTTATACATTTAACTAAACCAGGGGCATAATTTAGACCTGTTTGCTAGGCTGTGTAAACTTGCAGCCTAGCAAAATGGTGAGCGCCACCAATTACCCGCCCCGCTGCCTACATCCCCTCGCTAGCATGCGAGGGGATGTGTATGAAAACATGTCGCCTTGCATGTCGCCGAAGGGGAGAGACTTCGTTCCATAGATGCCGACCATCAAATGATCTCCCCTTCTGAAATACAGTCTGACTCCTCAGATCGCCTGAAAAGGGGGCGACCGCTGACATCATGTGATCTCAGCCATCCACCCCAGCAGGCATCGAACCGACTGTGTTGCCAGGGGAGCGCCAACATTTTTATGGGGACGCCCATAAAATACTAGGTATTCCCAAGATACAATCCCCTGCCTGCCCCCGGCAAATGCAACAACTTGGCGAGTGTGATACTCTTCGAAGGCATTCACACAGGGGGTCTGCATACGTACATAATCGCACATACACAGACCCCCCACCATTGGAAACGGGGCCGAATTCAGTCCTGTCCAAACAAGCCTGCAAGAGCCAATGAGGAGAAGTTTATGCTGCAAACCATAGGAGACTGAGAGATGTCAATTTAAATATATTTTGGTATAAACTATTAACATGTATACAATTATATGGCCCATAGTACTGTTATCATGCACCCATAATTGCATATCGTCCATCACTTTAGATGGGGCAGTATGTAATTGCTTGGGCGTCCATAGTTTTTGCTCACTGATCGCCCCCAGAAGTGCTAGGTTTATGCGTGCAAAATGGCTAAACCTGGGCACATTTGGGTGTCTAAACAGGATATTTTTCTGCATGCCACGTTAGGCTGTGGGCAGAAATGATTAGTGCGCCTGACACCAGACACAGCGTATAGCTGCTGGCAGCTGCACACGGCTGCAGGCGGTGGTGATCAGAGTCGGATTTAGATCTTGTGGGGTCCTCGGAGGGTCCCAAACCAGCATCTATGCAAGATGCTGGTTTGGAACCCTCCTCCCGCAAACAACCATAGCGCTATATTTTTGCTGCTAATTGCAGTTGGCATCTATAGAGAACCTTGGCGTGTGCACAGTCTACTGACAAATACTCAGCTGCATAAATATCGGAATTGCACACAAATCTAAATTAGTGGTGGGTTGTTTTTTTAGGGGAGCGCTCCCTAAAAAAAACACACCACTGTGTCGCCAGGTCCGGACACCATCACTGATCTGTGTGATAATCGCTGCCCGGTCCTGCCCCCGGCAGCCCGGCTATGTGCGGCGTTACGTTACAAGATCACGCCGCACACAGCAGGGGGAGGGAGGCAGGGCCGGGCAGCAGGAGCCAGGCAGTGGCTGAAGTTGAGGACAGCGCTCAGCTCAGCAGAGGTGCCCGGCAATAGGGAGCGCAGGCAGTGGCACTCCAAAGAATTTTCCAGGTTTGCCGGTCTGCACACTGGAGCAAACCAGTCTCGGGAGTACCACTGAAGGGGTTAATACGAATGTCACACTTAAAATAAATTGCTGGCCCACACAGAGGATGAAACCATTTTTTATGTTTAAACATTTTTTATTTCGATCAAAGAACATTAAAGGGTATTCGGCAGTGTCGGCAGTGTCGGCAGGTCCATGTGATGTCATGACTTCATGCTGTACTCGGAATGCTCCTCTACTGACAAATACTCAGCTGCATAAATATCGGAATTGCACACAAATCTAAATTAGTGGTGGGTTGTTTTTTTAGGGGAGCGCTCCCTAAAAAAAACACACCACTGTGTCGCCAGGTCCGGACACCATCACTGATCTGTGTGATAATCGCTGCCCGGTCCTGCCCCCGGCAGCCCGGCTATGTGCGGCGTTACGTTACAAGATCACGCCGCACACAGCAGGGGGAGGGAGGCAGGGCCGGGCAGCAGGAGCCAGGCAGTGGCTGAAGTTGAGGACAGCGCTCAGCTCAGCAGAGGTGCCCGGCAATAGGGAGCGCAGGCAGTGGCACTCCAAAGAATTTTCCAGGTTTGCCGGTCTGCACACTGGAGCAAACCAGTCTCGGGAGTACCACTAAAGGGGTTAATACGAATGTCACACTTAAAATAAATTGCTGGCCCACACAGAGGATGAAACCATTTTTTTATGTTTAAACATTTTTTATTTCGATCAAAGAACATTAAAGGGTATTCGGCAGTGTCGGCAGTGTCGGCAGGTCCATGTGATGTCATGACTTCATGCTGTACTCGGAATGCTCCTCTGGAAACATTTTGGATGGCCAGGATATCTTTATGGGACCCCTTGGGACCTGCTGGGCCCTAGGCAGGTGCTTAGGTTAGCTTATGGAAAACCCACCTCTAATGGAGATAACATTTGTATCACCCCCTTTCTATGATAACTCCCTCTGATGGGGTAATATAGATAGAGTGAATACATAGAGGTGTGCACGCCTGAATGCATGTGAATTTCTGCCGAACACACAATGCAGCTGAAACTTTCATGCAGCCCTGAATCATCCCATAATATGTCACTGCTAGCTTGGCACTCATATCCTAAGGCAGAAGGTCCTGTTCAAAGCCTTTCATAGGACATCCATAAAATATGTGATACCATCCAGTAGTTCAGAGCTCTGGTTTATTTAGAACTATGCTGTATTTTGCAACTAAAGTCAGTATATTATGCTGTTGTCTCAAAAAATCCTATCTGACATTCCTGTCACTGATATATCCCTGTTCAACTCATCCTAAATGCTGTGGCAAGATGTCCAATCTTGCGGCTCTTGACCTCCGGCTATTCTGACAGAACATTGATGAATACAGGTTGAAGTTGTTCCTGGTGGAAACAAAGTTTGTTGGATACAAAGTAATAATGAGACACACAAGGAGGCGCTAGTCCCAACAAATACAGTGTATTGACAAAAGCGAGTGTAATTTGCTTGATTTGAGTGACAGTGTAATGTTCGGTCGGTTTACCGCAGAGAGCCACACATTTGCATCAGTGTATGGAGTTCAGCTTGGTCAAATCGGGTTGTCTATTTAATGTGGGCACATGCTGCAGACTTTGGACCTTATTCGCATCGGCCCCATCGTTCGCAGGGGACCGATGTTTTGTGTCTGCGCATGTACATTCGGTCACGGACAGCAGCGTTTCATGGACGTTTCCATAAGAACACTTGGCTTTCTCATGCAAATTCCCCGATGATGGGGATGAGGGGGAAGGGGCGGCCAGCTGACCACCACCGGATGTCAGCTGCCTGTCCACTTCCTCCAGAGTGTCCAAACATATGTAAATGACTTGAGACTCACTTTTATATGCGTGCACCTTTTGCCATTATTCGATGGTCATCAATCATCGAATGATGTGGGTGTTCCCCCGCAACCTGTGAATTGATCACACAAATTCTTAAGTGGAAACCCTCGAGCGCTTATAACACAAGATACAATACTTTCCTTTTGTTCATCGAGTGATCATATTGAGCAGGTGTATAGAACAAAAGATCCTTGTAGTCAATTTTTAATTGATATAAGTCCATGCAAAAACAGAGACAAAAAAATATGTCATGTAATTGAAATATATCCACACTGTGAAATTGGTTTTACACCCGTGCAGGTAAGTAGGGGCTGTGCAGCTGTTTCTTCCACCGAATGGAGTATACAAATGATGTCTGCAAATGACTTGCGTACCCAAACTCACATCAAAGATGTGACTAATCAAGCACATCAAGGTATCTTTGACTTTTGATGCACACCCCAACTCACAATGTGTAGATGTTATATTCTCACATCAAGGTATCTTTCAATAGGGGAAAAGGTATTGCCAAGGGAATGCGTACCCCAACTCACTAGTATAAGTGCTGTGATGTTTGCATCAAGGTATCTTTCAGACCACTCAGCAGATGGATCATAAAAACTTTTAATGACTTCCACATCCAGAAATACACACCTGGAGATACCCCTGGCTTCTCCACTGGCACTCAGGAGTCAGCAATCCCTCCTAATGCTGACCCATCTATGCGTCTCTCCACTACACAACACATTTGTGAATGGATGTTTATGTTAACCATCCATTCTGTATACCTATGAAAGAAGTTAGGGCAAGGATCGTTAGGTCAACAAGTTCTAGGTCGACCGCTTTGAAAAATGTCAACATTTGTTTTTTTCTTTTTTGGGTGTCTATGATGACGTAGGCTGACATGGACCCCATATAAGTGTACAGTGTCCCCTCACATGGCTTGCTGAGCTCGCCATGCTTCGGGCACAGTGCCTCACTGCGCTCGCCATGCTTCGGGCACAGTGCCTCATTGCGCTCACCATGCTTCGGGCACAGTGCCTCATTGCGCTCACCATGCTTCGGGCACAGTGCCTCACTGCGCTCACCATGCTTCAGGCACAGTGACTCACTGCGCTCGCCATGCTTCAGGCACAGTGACTCACTGCGCTCGCCATGCTTCAGGCACAGTGCCTCACTGCGCTCGCCATGCTTCAGGCACAGTGACTCACTGCGCTCGCCATGCTTCGGGCACAGTGCCTCACTGCGCTCGCCATGCTTCGGGCACAGTGCCTCACTGCACTCATCACACTATTCTATTACCCCTCCACATCCACTGGATTTTTTTGCAAAGAAGAACTCATGTCGAGCTTTTTTACATTGACCTTATGACCATGTTGACATTTTGGCTATGTCGATCTAACGCATGTCAACGTTTTCATGTGTTGATCTACTGCCTATCAACCAATAGTGGTCGACCTAATGACGATAAACCTAGATACTGTTGACCTAACACCCGCATACCAGGGCAAGCAGCAAATCATAAATTCAATGAAAGAATCATGGACAGTCAGCACAGAAACCTTACTGACAACAAAGTAGAGGATCAGAGTCACAAATAAACAAGAGTAGTTATACAAGATGGCCTGGTGCTCAATAATCCAGTAGGTCAGGAGGTACAAAATGGCAGTACGGTATGTCGTCTTTTCTGATTGGCACATTGCAGAATTATTATTATTATTATTATTATTATTATTATTATTATTATTAGATGTTACAAACGATTTAATTGACATTTCCACTTTTACAACTCCAGGAAAGAAGATTCCTAGTTGAATTTTAAAGGCATAAACAACAGGTGTGAAGGTGTTTGTATTTAATTACATTTAATATTGAAAATGTGACTCACATTTAACTGTCAAAGCAATATTGTCTCTTGTGTATCTTACACTTCATTACTATATAATTAAATTTTAGATTTACTACTAACACCGACAAGCCACACTGTGCCTGACATATGCCTAGCACATACACCAAATTATCTGAGATACTTGAGTTGTGTTTGGCTCATCTCATACTGTACATATACTGTAACTACTGCGCTTCCTTACATGCGTCTCTTCCAGCAATCATAGTGGATCAAAATTAGACTGAGTTCAAATCCTTGTTGTCAGTCTATAGGCAGATTTATGAGGACTGGAGAACAGGAAGACAGGAGTCTGTGCAGTAAGCCACTAATCTTTCAACACAACTTCCCATGTGGTAATAATGAAAATGCCCAGAAACTTAAATTAAATATAATAATTGTTGTCAGGAACACTCTTTGTATTATAGTTACTGGTTGCTAGATTAACAATATACAAAGATGACCAAGAACTGATTTCCAGTTCAGATTCCCTTAACCGTATATACAAAGAACATAAAAAAATCCCCAAAAATTGACATACGATGGGGTGTGCAATAAGTTTCCAGATGTTAAGTGCATAGGTAGATTTGTGTGTGAACCGTACTTTCTGACTAATGTTCCTATCAAGCCATAGAATATATAAGCAGCACAGAGAAGAAGTCAACATGCTCTCTACCTTCACAAACCCCTTATGGAGCTCAATAGATGCTATTGAAGAGCAATGAACTTCTATGACTACAATAGTGGTTTGCGACCGCAGTAAAAAAAAAAAAAAGCAGCTTTTGGGAGTAAGCACCCTGAATAGCTTGCAGAATTTAGGAGTAGCAGATAGTCCCTGGAAGATGATGAGCACTGTGGCTCATCTGTGTGCACCATCTCCCAAGGCAACGTTGCTGCTGTGTGGGACATAGTTGAGGTTAATACCAGGGTGACCATGGCCCAGTTAAAGAAGGAAAACTCGCTGTGTTTCATCTGCTTGATACACAATGAAAAGCTTGTCTGGTGCTAGGTTTATGCACTCTTAGTGCACATCAGCTGACTCAATAGCAGAAGGAGGGTCAGGTGATTTGGTGCCGCAACATGTTGGCCAGGATTGATGGTGGTCACTAAAACTTTGTCTTGGAGATCATTAGTAAAACTAAATCCTGGATCTACAGTTTTGACCTGAGACCAAACAACAGTCAGCCCAGTGGACCCCAGATAGAGGTGCGCCACCACAGAAGTTCCAATGTGATTTCAGTGTGGCCAAGCAGATGTAGCTGTTTCTGTGGCCAAGACTGGTCCTGTAGCTCTTGCAGCAATGTTAGGGACCAGGTACAGTAGCTTGTGATGGAAGCTATTTCCAGGCACTGTCCAACACTTGCACTCATGGTTCCTTTCTCTATCATAACATTGCACCTGCCCACAAGTCAAGGCAAGTTATTGATTTTCTGTCCCAGGAACACATCCAGGAGTTTGGTAATCCACTGTACAATCCTGACCTGGACCGCTGCAACTTGTTCCCAAAAATCAAGCACAAGATGCACCCTGCATAGTGAAGACATACAGATGAAGCCGGCTTTATCTTTGCCCGGTGCTCGCCAGAGACTCCTCTCTGGCGTGTGTTCCGTAGATAGACACTGGGACGCATGTGCGTGCCAGTATCACGGCGGCTGGGCAGCGTCTCCCTGCCCGTCCCCGCTTCAGGGAGATGCTGCCCAGTTCGGGCAGTAGCCGGCCACTGGCGGGGGATAGTGATAGAATCGCCATCCCCTGCAAGGATGGAGCCGGCTACATCTGTACTACCATCAAATTGGTTCAGCTGCTTCACCTGGTGGTTTGAGCACATACACTTTGTCAAGGTCATTAGGTCAACATCGGTAAGGTCATACTTCCTGCATGTTGACCTTAAGTCATGTTGACCTTCCTTCATGTCGACCTTAAGTCAGGTCGACCCTCCTGCATGTCGACCTAATGCTTGGCCACCTACTTGCTGGTGACCCAATGACCCTAATGGAGCACAGCCAGAAGTGACCGGTGGAACGCATAATCCGGAAGTCTTATGTCAGACACAGCAGTGATACCTGCAAAGGTGTGTATCTGTATGTAAGGTGTGTATCTGTATGTAAGGTGTGTATCTGTATGTAAGGTGCGTATCTGTATGTAAGGTGTGTATCTGTATGTAAGGTGCGTATCTGTATGTAAGGTGCGTATCTGTATGTAAGGTGCGTATCTGTATGTAAGGTGTTTATCTGTATGTAAGGTGCGTATCTGTATGTAAGGTGCGTATCTGTATGTAAGGTGCGTATCTGTATGTAAGGTGCGTATCTGTATGTAAGGTGCGTATCTGTATATAAGGTGCGTATCTGTATGTAAGGTGCGTATCTGTATGTAAGGTGCGTATCTGTATGTAAGGTGCGTATCTGTATGTAAGGCGCGTATCTGTATGTAAGGCGCGTATCTGTATGTAAGGCGTGTATCTGTATGTAAGGCGTGTATCTGTATGTAAGGCGTGTATCTGTATGTAAGGCGCGTATCTGTATGTAAGGCGCGTATCTGTATGTAAGGTGTGTATCTGTATGTAAGGTGCGTATCTGTATGTAAGGCGCGTATCTGTATGTAAGGCGCGTATCTGTATGTAAGGTGCGTATCTGTATGTAAGGTGCGTATCTGTATGTAAGGCGCGTATCTGTATGTAAGGCGCGTATCTGTATGTAAGGCGTGTATCTGTATGTAAGGTGTGTATCTGTATGTAAGGCGTGTATCTGTATGTAAGGCGCGTATCTGTATGTAAGGCGCGTATCTGTATGTAAGGTGTTTATCTGTATGTAAGGTGCGTATCTGTATGTAAGGTGCGTATCTGTATGTAAGGTGCGTATCTGTATGTAAGGTGCGTATCTGTATGTAAGGTGCGTATCTGTATGTAAGGTGCGTATCTGTATGTAAGGTGCGTATCTGTATGTAAGGCGTGTATCTGTATGTAAGGCGCGTATCTGTATGTAAGGCGTGTATCTGTATGTAAGGTGTGTATCTGTATGTAAGGTGTGTATCTGTATGTAAGGTGCGTATCTGTATGTAAGGTGCGTATCTGTATGTAAGGTGTGTATCTGTATGTAAGGTGTGTATCTGTATGTAAGGTGCGTATCTGTATGTAAGGTGTGTATCTGTATGTAAGGTGCGTATCTGTATGTAAGGTGCGTATCTGTATGGTGCGTATCTGTATGTAAGGTGAGTATCTGTATGTAAGGTGCGTATCTGTATGTAAGGTGCGTATCTGTATGTAAGGTGCGTATCTGTATGTAAGGTGCGTATCTGTATGTAAGGTGCGTATCTGTATGTAAGGTGCGTATCTGTATGTAAGGTGCGTATCTGTATGTAAGGCGCGTATCTGTATGTAAGGCGCGTATCTGTATGTAAGGTGTGTATCTGTATGTAAGGCGTGTATCTGTATGTAAGGCGCGTATCTGTATGTAAGGCGCGTATCTGTATGTAAGGTGTGTATCTGTATGTAAGGTGCGTATCTGTATGTAAGGTGCGTATCTGTATGTAAGGTGCGTATCTGTATGTAAGGCGCGTATCTGTATGTAAGGCGCGTATCTGTATGTAAGGTGTGTATCTGTATGTAAGGCGTGTATCTGTATGTAAGGCGTGTATCTGTATGTAAGGTGTGTATCTGTATGTAAGGCGTGTATCTGTATGTAAGGCGCGTATCTGTATGTAAGGCGCGTATCTGTATGTAAGGTGTTTATCTGTATGTAAGGTGCGTATCTGTATGTAAGGTGCGTATCTGTATGTAAGGTGCGTATCTGTATGTAAGGTGCGTATCTGTATGTAAGGTGCGTATCTGTATGTAAGGTGCGTATCTGTATGTAAGGCGCGTATCTGTATGTAAGGCGCGTATCTGTATGTAAGGCGTGTATCTGTATGTAAGGTGTGTATCTGTATGTAAGGCGTGTATCTGTATGTAAGGCGCGTATCTGTATGTAAGGCGCGTATCTGTATGTAAGGTGTGTATCTGTATGTAAGGTGCGTATCTGTATGTAAGGTGCGTATCTGTATGTAAGGTGCGTATCTGTATGTAAGGTGCGTATCTGTATGTAAGGCGCGTATCTGTATGTAAGGCGCGTATCTGTATGTAAGGCGTGTATCTGTATGTAAGGTGTGTATCTGTATGTAAGGCGTGTATCTGTATGTAAGGCGCGTATCTGTATGTAAGGAGCGTATCTGTATGTAAGGCGTGTATCTGTATGTAAGGTGTGTATCTGTATGTAAGGTGCGTATCTGTATGTAAGGTGCGTATCTGTATGTAAGGTGCGTATCTGTATGTAAGGTGCGTATCTGTATGTAAGGTGCGTATCTGTATGTAAGGCGCGTATCTGTATGTAAGGCGCGTATCTGTATGTAAGGCGTGTATCTGTATGTAAGGCGCGTATCTGTATGTAAGGCGCGTATCTGTATGTAAGGTGTGTATCTGTATGTAAGGAGTGTATCTGTATGTAAGGTGCGTATCTGTATGTAAGGCGCGTATCTGTATGTAAGGCGCGTATCTGTATGTAAGGCGCGTATCTGTATGTAAGGTGTGTATCTGTATGTAAGGCGTGTATCTGTATGTAAGGCGCGTATCTGTATGTAAGGCGCGTATCTGTATGTAAGGTGTGTATCTGTATGTAAGGTGTGTATCTGTATGTAAGGTGCGTATCTGTATGTAAGGTGCGTATCTGTATGTAAGGTGCGTATCTGTATGTAAGGTGCGTATCTGTATGTAAGGTGCGTATCTGTATGTAAGGCGCGTATCTGTATGTAAGGCGCGTATCTGTATGTAAGGCGTGTATCTGTATGTAAGGCGCGTATCTGTATGTAAGGCGCGTATCTGTATGTAAGGCGTGTATCTGTATGTAAGGTGTGTATCTGTATGTAAGGTGCGTATCTGTATGTAAGGTGCGTATCTGTATGTAAGGTGCGTATCTGTATGTAAGGTGCGTATCTGTATGTAAGGCGCGTATCTGTATGTAAGGCGCGTATCTGTATGTAAGGCGCGTATCTGTATGTAAGGTGTGTATCTGTATGTAAGGTGTGTATCTGTATGTAAGGTGCGTATCTGTATGTAAGCTGTGTATCTGTATGTAAGGTGTGTATCTGTATGTAAGGTGTGTATCTGTATGTAAGGTGTGTATCTGTATGTAAGGTGCGTATCTGTATGTAAGGTGCGTATCTGTATGTAAGGTGCGTATCTGTATGTAAGGTGCGTATCTGTATGTAAGGTGCGTATCTGTATGTAAGGTGCGTAGCTGTATGTAAGGTGCGTATCTGTATGTTAGGTGCGTATCTGTATGTAAGGTGTGTATCTGTATGTAAGGTGCGTATCTGTATGTAAGGTGCGTATCTGTATGTAAGGTACGTATCTGTATGTAAGGTGCGTATCTGTATGTAAGGCGCGTATCTGTATGTAAGGCGCGTATCTGTATGTAAGGCGCGTATCTGTATGTAAGGTGCGTATCTGTATGTAAGGTGCGTATCTGTATGTAAGGTGCGTATCTGTATGTAAGGTGCGTATCTGTATGTAAGGTGTGTATCTGTATGTAAAGTGTGTATCTGTATGTAAGGTGTGTATCTGTATGTAAGTGTGTATCTGTATGTAAGGCGTGTATCTGTATGTAAGGTGCGTATCTGTATGTAAGGTGTGTATCTGTATGTAAGGTGCGTATCTGTATGTAAGGTGCGTATCTGTATGTAAGGTGCGTATCTGTATGTAAGGTGCGTATCTGTATGTAAGGTGTGTATCTGTATGTAAGGTGTGTATCTGTATGTAAGGTGTGTATCTGTATGTAAGGTGCGTGTCTGTATGTAAGGTGCGTGTCTGTATGTAAGGTGTGTATCTGTATGTAAGGTGTGTATCTGTATGTAAGTGTGTATCTGTATGTAAGGTGTGTATCTGTATGTAAGGCGTGTATCTGTATCTAAGGTGCGTATCTGTATGTAAGGTGTGTATCTGTATGTAAGGTGCGTATCTGTATGTAAGGTGCATATCTGTATGTAAGGTGCGTATCTGTATGTAAGGTGCGTATCTGTATGTAAGGTGCGTATCTGTATGTAAGGTGCGTATCTGTATGTAAGGTGCGTATCTGTATGTAAGGTGCGTATCTGTATGTAAGGTGCGTATCTGTATGTAAGGTGCGTATCTGTATGTAAGGTGCGTATCTGTATGTAAGGTGCGTATCTGTATGTAAGGCGTGTATCTGTATGTAAGGCGTGTATCTGTATGTAAGGCGCGTATCTGTATGTAAGGCGTGTATCTGTATGTAAGGTGTGTATCTGTATGTAAGATGTGTATTCTGTATGTAAGGTGTGTATCTGTATGTAAGGTGCGTATCTGTATGTAAGGCGCGTATCTGTATGTAAGGCGCGTATCTGTATGTAAGGTGCGTATCTGTATGTAAGGTGCGTATCTGTATGTAAGGTGTGTATCTGTATGTAAGGCGTGTATCTGTATGTAAGGCGCGTATCTGTATGTAAGGCGCGTATCTGTATGTAAGGTGCGTATCTGTATGTAAGGTGCGTATCTGTATGTAAGGTGTGTATCTGTATGTAAGCTGTGTATCTGTATGTAAGGTGTGTATCTGTATGTAAGGTGTGTATCTGTATGTAAGGTGTGTATCTGTATGTAAGGTGCGTATCTGTATGTAAGGTGCGTATCTGTATGTAAGGTGCGTATCTGTATGTAAGGTGCGTATCTGTATGTAAGGTGCGTATCTGTATGTAAGGTGCGTATCTGTATGTAAGGTGCGTATCTGTATGTAAGGTGCGTATCTGTATGTAAGGTGCGTATCTGTATGTAAGGTGTGTATCTGTATGTAAGGTGCGTATCTGTATGTAAGGTGCGTATCTGTATGTAAGGTGTGTATCTGTATGTAAGGTGTGTAGCTGTATGTAAGGCGTGTATCTGTATGTAAGGCGCGTATCTGTATGTAAGGTGTGTATCTGTATGTAAGGTGTGTATCTGTATGTAAGATGTGTATCTGTATGTAAGGTGTGTATCTGTATGTAAGGTGCGTATCTGTATGTAAGGTGTGTATCTGTATGTAAGGTGCGTATCTGTATGTAAGGTGCGTATCTGTATGTAAGGTGCGTATCTGTATGTAAGGTGCGTATCTGTATGTAAGGTGTGTATCTGTATGTAAGGTGCGTATCTGTATGTAAGGTGCGTATCTGTATGTAAGGTGTGTATCTGTATGTAAGGTGCGTATCTGTATGTAAGGTGCGTATCTGTATGTAAGGTGTGTATCTGTATGTAAGGTGTGTATCTGTATGTAAGGCGTGTATCTGTATGTAAGGCGCGTATCTGTATGTAAGGTGTGTATCTGTATGTAAGGTGTGTATCTGTATGTAAGATGTGTATTCTGTATGTAAGGTGTGTATCTGTATGTAAGGTGCGTATCTGTATGTAAGGCGCGTATCTGTATGTAAGGTGCGTATCTGTATGTAAGGTGCGTATCTGTATGTAAGGTGTGTATCTGTATGTAAGGTGTGTATCTGTATGTGAGGCGAGTATTTGTATGTAAGGCGCGTATCTGTATGTAAGGTGCGTATCTGTATGTAAGGTGTGTATCTGTATGTAAGGTGTGTATCTGTATGTAAGGTGTGTATCTGTATGTAAGCTGTGTATCTGTATGTAAGGTGTGTATCTGTATGTAAGGTGTGTATCTGTATGTAAGGTGTGTATCTGTATGTAAGGTGCGTATCTGTATGTAAGGTGCGTATCTGTATGTAAGGTGCGTATCTGTATGTAAGGTGCGTATCTGTATGTAAGGTGCGTATCTGTATGTAAGGTGCGTATCTGTATGTAAGGTGCGTATCTGTATGTAAGGTGCGTATCTGTATGTAAGGTGTGTATCTGTATGTAAGGTGCGTATCTGTATGTAAGGTGCGTATCTGTATGTAAGGTGTATCTGTATGTAAGGTGTGTAGCTGTATGTAAGGCGTGTATCTGTATGTAAGGCGCGTATCTGTATGTAAGGTGTGTATCTGTATGTAAGGTGTGTATCTGTATGTAAGATGTGTATCTGTATGTAAGGTGTGTATCTGTATGTAAGGTGCGTATCTGTATGTAAGGCGTGTATCTGTATGTAAGGTGCGTATCTGTATGTAAGGTGTGTATCTGTATGTAAGGTGTGTATCTGTATGTAAGGTGCGTATCTGTATGTAAGGTGCGTATCTGTATGTAAGGTGTGTATCTGTATGTAAGGTGTGTATCTGTATGTAAGGTGTGTATCTGTATGTAAGGTGCGTATCTGTATGTAAGGTGCGTATCTGTATGTAAGGCGTGTATCTGTATGTAAGGTGCGTATCTGTATGTAAGGTGTGTATCTGTATGTAAGGTGTGTATCTGTATGTAAGGTGCGTATCTGTATGTAAGGTGTGTATCTGTATGTAAGGTGCGTATCTGTATGTAAGGCGTGTATCTGTATGTAAGGTGCGTATCTGTATGTAAGGTGTGTATCTGTATGTAAGGTGTGTATCTGTATGTAAGGTGTGTATCTGTATGTAAGGTGTGTATCTGTATGTAAGGTGCGTATCTGTATGTAAGGTGTGTATCTGTATGTAAGGTGCGTATCTGTATGTAAGGTGTGTATCTGTATGTAAGGTGCGTATCTGTATGTAAGGCGTGTATCTGTATGTAAGGTGTGTATCTGTATGTAAGGTGTGTATCTGTATGTAAGGTGCGTATCTGTATGTAAGGTGCGTATCTGTATGTAAGGTGTGTATCTGTATGTAAGGTGTGTATCTGTATGTAAGGTGTGTATCTGTATGTAAGGCGTGTATCTGTATGTAAGGTGCGTATCTGTATGTAAGGCGTGTATCTGTATGTAAGGTGCGTATCTGTATGTAAGGTGTGTATCTGTATGTAAGGTGTGTATCTGTATGTAAGGTGTGTATCTGTATGTAAGGTGCGTATCTGTATGTAAGGCGTGTATCTGTATGTAAGGTGCGTATCTGTATGTAAGGTGTGTATCTGTATGTAAGGTGTGTATCTGTATGTAAGGTGTGTATGTATGTAAGGTGTGTATCTGTATGTAAGGTGTGTATCTGTATGTAAGGTGTGTATCTGTATGTAAGGTGTGTATCTGTATGTAAGGTGCGTATCTGTATGTAAGGTGTGTATCTGTATGTAAGGTGTGTATCTGTATGTAAGGTGCGTATCTGTATGTAAGGTGCGTATCTGTATGTAAGGCGTGTATCTGTATGTAAGGCGTGTATCTGTATGTAAGGTGTGTATCTGTATGTAAGGTGTGTATCTGTATGTAAGGTGCGTATCTGTATGTAAGGTGTGTATCTGTATGTAAGGTGTGTATCTGTATGTAAGGTGTGTATCTGTATGTAAGGTGTGTATCTGTATGTAAGGTGCGTATCTGTATGTAAGGCGTGTATCTGTATGTAAGGCGTGTATCTGTATGTAAGGTGTGTATCTGTATGTAAGGTGTCTATCATTACAGATAAATGTATAAGGAAAATATTTTCTTAATTTAGGAAAAGTTTTTCCTGTTTTTTTTTTTTCATACATTTTTTACATCAATTTTATTGATGACATACTGTACATATTCCAACTATTGCAAATCAACAGCCCTTTGCCTAGCACATACTGTAAGAAAATGGACTTTCTGCACTTCCTATCTCGTGGCTGTAACCTTGCTCCACCCAATGAAATGTACAATATACCCTGTTGCAGAAGATGCTCCGGTAGTGTTCCATCCACCAGGCAAGAATTTATTACACCCAACACCTCCAAAGTCCGTAAGTGCGAACATCTGATTCACAGTAAATGCTGCAATGTTTACTCTGCATTTTGCCCTGTGGATCTGGTATTTTGCATTTCGTAAATGACCTCCAGTGTGTTAAATGACATAAAAGACAATGTTATACAATAAGCATAAAGAGATAACCATTAAGATGTGGATTTAGCTGTTCTAATATGCCTGACACACACACAGCCAGGAGGGGCAATTACCAATGAGTGAGCTCCGGAATTCTCGCTTATACTTAGAAGAATGTTAATGGAATTCTTAGTGCAGAAAATATGCATAACTTAGAACCTTCTATTAATCTGTGGCAAGGTAGTACAGAGGGTGAAACATTCTGCAATGTAACTTGATGTCATGAAGATGTCAGAGCGTGTTAAGACTTCTCCGTCACTGGCGTGAAGAGTGGATTATGCTATCTGGTATACTCCCTTTGACATGTTCTCTTCATTGCTTAGTGCCAACAGCGCTATGTCCCTGATGCCTGATATTTTTAAATCATTAAGTTTTAAATAATATTTTGTCCCACTAACCCAGATTGATTGTTGTTATATGTCTAGACGCATGCTTAATTCCATTAACTATGTATCAGTTTACATCGTACAGCACATACAGATCTACAAATCACATTTACTTCCATTAATAATAGGAAAATATTTTAACTTCACACATACCTAATATCTGTTACATTGTCTAAGTGTACTTTCAAAATGTAAGGAGGTTAACTCTTTATTAGTCATTACGCGGGAAATTTACTAGTGAAAATACGCATAAAATAGGCGTATTCGTATAAAAAATGACTCCTATTTTATGTGTATTCGTATTTTCGGCATTTACAATGCCGAAAATACCTCAATTCGTATTCGTATTCATGGCACACTTGTATTCATAGTTACGAATACGAATGTATACACCATCGAAAGAATACGACTCGGAATCACCATTCAAAAGAATGGCGATTCCCAATTTTCTAAGCAGCCGTATGTAACATACGGCCGGTAAATGCCAGTAATTAGCAGGATACGGCCGGTAAAATATACCCGGAAAATACACTTCATTTTCCAGGTGTATTTGGCAGAAGCCTTCAGGGATCACACAGATCCGTGCAGACTTCAGTGTAAAAAAAAAAAAATTAAACAAATAAATTAAGTTAAAAAAAACGGCAATTTTTTAAAATAAATAATAAAAAAATAATAAATAAAAAAAACAGCCTCTGTCCCTATGGGTGTGTACTGATATATTTGGGCGATATCTAATTTTTTATTACCGAGAATCATGGCTGTAATAAAGTACGATTATCTATTCTAAAACCCAAAAAATTATAATGTGCCTCTACGACAAATAAACAGAAGAGTAGTTACAGTATATTTGTGTCTGATAACTTGTGAGACAAAATGTATTTTTAATAGAAACAATCTCAGTGGGTATATCATGGTGATGAATGATACAGGTTGAGTATTCCTTATCCAAAATGCTCGGGACCAGGAGAATTTTGGATAACGGATTATTCTGTATTTCGGAATATTTTAATATTTCAATTATGTATTTTGAAGTATCTTGCATTTATGCGGTATAAACACATCAACCACATGGAATACACACAAATATATTTTATTTGTTCAAAAAACAAGATATCAAAACATGAAACAAAATTTGTGTCCTCAATTACAAATGTCCCCAGTAAGTTTTTAGCAATATTTTTTTTTACTTTCTGGAATGTTTGGCTTTCGGAATAATTTGGTTACGAATAGTCGGACAAGGGATACTCAACGTGTATATGATTATGTATTCAATAAAGCAGTCTGCAATTGAAAACTTTTAAAGGGACTGAAGTCTGCATTGGAGAAGTAATCCATGAGACTAAGATGTGAGAAATAATTTTGTGATATTTACAGGTTTTTTTTACAGATATAAATTATTTATCCTGTAGTTGTCATATTAGTGCATGAATACAAAATCAAAATTAAAAGAATATTTGAAAATACAATAAAGAAAAAGAGTTTTATAATAATCACGAGCGCACCAAAGGAGATCTCATCTCAATACATTATCTTTCTGCTAGAGGTTAAAGTGAGGGAAAAGGCAGAGTTAATATGTCGTCTTGCAGAAAGCACTTCAGTGTCCTAGATACTGGTAAGTAGCACCATTATTATTATTATGGTGGTGATGATGATGAAGATGACCATCATCTTAATTTCCCATAAAATGTTTTCACTCTTCTATGTACATATGATATATGTCTCTTCTAGGTGTCATGGTAGTGCTTTCAGCATTTAGCTAGATTTTCTTGTTATTCTGAGTAACATGTACATTAAAGGGAATTCTGATGGATCTCTTACAACAATCATAGGACAGGGGCTAGTAACATAGTAACATAGTTGTTGAGGTTAAAATAAGACATAAGTCCATCTAGTTCAACCGATAAATAACTCCTGCAGTGTGGGTGTGGTATATGGTCCCAACAGTCGGGATCCCGACAGTCTGGATCCCGACTGGCCGGACTCAGACACAGCTGGGCGAGTGCAACAAAGCCCCTTGAAGGCTCGCTGCGCTCGCCGCACTGCGGGCACGGTGGCTTGCTACCTATTCTACTCTCCCTCTATGCGGGTCATGGACCCCCACGAGGGAGAATAGCCGGTGGACATCAGGACCCAGAGTGTCAGAGTTTTGACTTTCTGGATCCAGACGTCGGGGTAATGACTGTCAGGATCCCGCAGTGGGGAAACTGTCCGGCACCTAAATGACTCGGATGAGGTGACTTCCCATCTATTATATGCAGCAACCACATCTGACTTTAAGTGGTTTCCTTATTTGCAGCGGATTACACTATAGTACCTTTAAATTAAGGTTATAACCATGTATGCTTTTTTCTGATAGAAATTTGTCTATCCCTTTTTTAAACATATCCAATGGTTTTGTCATCACAACGCTCTCTGGCAGAGTATTCCATAACTTAACTACCCTAACTGTGAAGAAACCCTTCCTTCACTTGGTATGAAACTTCCTCACCTATAACCTTATTGGGTGACCACGTTTCCTGTGTATAGACCTCTTGGGAAAAAGATTACCTGACAGTTCTCTGTATTGACTATATATATATATATATATATATATATATATATATATATATATATATATTAATCATATCCCCTCTTTACTTTAACGACTTTTTCTATAAAGAGGTCTGATTTAATTACCTTACACAGCTTAGTATCACCTGTCAAAATAGACACTTACGGACAAAACTCGCAAATGTGAATTGTGTGATTTGGTGTGCTATTTTTAAACACCTAAACAAAATCACATCCTATTACATCTCACCCACGATATCACTAAGAAACATCAAATGACGATGATGAAGTCATTAGTACTGTAATTAGAAACCACACAAGCTTAGGAGTTTCATACTTCGATGTAGATGGTTACTTGCATAATGAGTCCATACATTATTAGTTCTGTTTATTGGAAAATAATCTCAAGGTTAATAACAAAGTTCTAAAGCACATAAAATTGTCTCTAGGGTCCGGCCATATATAAAATGCATTTTTGCTACTTCATACTTTGCAGCCAACTTCTGGCTCTCCTATCACCTCTGTGCCTCAGCTCTTGGTGCTGAACCAATAAAGTTGCAGCTTTATCAAGAGATCCCAGACTCAATATTTTCTCACTGGAGAAACGGAGGCTGAGAGGTGATATGATTAGTATGTTCAAATACAGGACTGGGAATCATATGGAACTGGGAGATGATTGGTCACTAACAGGCCTATACTTAGGACACGTGGGCATATACTGAGGCTCGAGGAAAAGAAATTCCGTACTGAATTAAGAAGAGGATTTTTCACCATTAGAGCAGTAACATTCTGGAACTCATTGCCGGTGGTTACAGCAACTACTGTTACTGAATTTACATCAAAACTGGATACATTCTGGCCACTAAGGGAATCCTGTAGATATGACTCAAGTCAGTAGTTACAAGTCAGATAGGTTGAACTGGATGGACTAACGTCTTTTTTCAGCCTTAATAACTATGTTATTATGTTACAAGCTGTCATGGTCCATTGGCAGCAACACATCACAAAACTATTATACAAATGTTCCTATTGTTTTATTGTTGTATTGTGCAAAATGCATGTACCAACTTAGATACTTCTCCACGGGACGTGCAGTGTGCTTTTCTCTATATTGCATTTTTGTCGCTATTTAACCACAACCAAAGCCGGTCACAGTGTATTTGTGTCTCTAAGGAGCCGATTCAGACCTGTTCTGAATTTGCAGCACATCCAATTATCGAATGACCTCGCAAGTGACTGGAACACTGTGTGCATGCGCAAGCCATCTGCCCAAATACAGCGAGCGGGTGTTAGGGGGCATGCCACACGCATTTTCTGGGCATTCCCCGGCCGTTGGGAGGGAGAGCTTTTTCCATCTCCGCAAGGCCTTCCACAGCTCCGAGTGAGTCCTGGAGAAAATGTACCCCATGTACATGGCTGCGTATGTGTTGGCAGCCACGCACAGGGGCAGGGAAGGGTGGAGGGGCCTGCATTTGGTGGGGCAGTGGCTACCTGCTTCTTGGACTATGAACAATCACAGCCCAGCGAGCAGGTCTGAATTGGGCCCAAAGCTGCAACATTTGAGGCAACATTTTAATTACAACATATAAACAAAGTTGCAGAATAAGCATAATGGAATGTGGTGGTGGGGGGACCCCTTCATTGGGGGGTCCCCACACCCCCAGGACCCTTGTATAAAATGTCTCCCCATGGCTGTGGCATTACCATGCTGGCTGGTTGAGCCTGGTCTGGTTCTTAAAATACGGGGGACCCCCACTCATTTTGTCCCCCGTATTTTGGGAACACTACACTCTTTTGTTTCCCTGGTTTCTTAAAACCAGGACCAGCTCTATGAGCCTGGGGTTGGTTATGCCTGTGGTGGGGAGGGGGGGGGGGGGGACCCAACGCTGTTTTTTTAAATGATGTATTTATTTTTTCTACACTGCCGCCGGCAGGGATCGGACTGACCCGTGCAGGCTTCTGCCAAATACGCCTGGAAAATTAAGTGTATTTTCCAGTCATATTTTACTGGCAATTAGTGGCCGTATCCTGCTAATTACCAGCAAATACTGGCCGTATATTATATATGGCCGCTTAGTAAATTAGTATTCCTATTCGTATTCTATCAATGGTGTATACATTCGTATTTGTAAATACAAATACAAATTAACGTTGTTTCAGGAGAATAAATCCTGAAAATAAGAATATGCATAAAAAAATTGTATTCTACAAGACAAATACAATTTTTTTAGCCATATTTGGCTTAGTAAATTTCCCCCAGAATGTGATAGCAGATAAGAACCACTAGGCCCATCTAGTCTGCCATAAGCACATACTGTACTTACACACTAGTTATTTTTTTTAGGATCCAATTAACTTGACAGTATATTTTGCATGAGGTCTTTAGTAAATTCTGTTTTCTTTTACGATTAGAGACTTCGGGGGGAATTTACTGAAGTAAATTTGTAAAAAAATAGGTGTATTTTTATCCAGAAATACACTTATTTTTGACATTTACTATCCCGAAAATACGGCAATTCGTATTCGTATTTGTTGAATGACCACTGGTACTTTATCAGCTTATAGTAGATAGGTCAAAGCTAGAATAATCAGAAACCATTTTGTAAGCTTTTCTAGCTATTTTTCCAACAGCCTTATAAACCTTCTTTGATTGAGGCATGGCATGTATTGTCAAACCTGGGACCAGACTTCCTATTGTATGCCTTAGATAAAAATCTCAGCAAATGTATTGTCACATTTATACAGAAACTTAGAAAATGTATTTCTAGAAATTTCTTTTGAACATATTTATTAGATGCAAACTAAGGTCAGGAAGATACATCTGCCCAGTTATTTTGGTTTGTGGAAACATCATAGGTAGCTTCCAACCTTGGCACAGGCCAAACCTAGATGCAAAGATTAATGGAAGTTGAGATTTGGCCAGGGATCTCAAATGCATTTCAGAATTCATAGTCAACAGTTTCTCCGCCCAATTTGCTTTAAAGTTAGGGTTAAAAAAGAAATATAGATATTAAAGGCAGGGCCAGTGCAATGAAGAACTTCTACCTACGGCTCCCAATGCCACTTACACACCAATTCTGACTTTCCAGTCAAACAAGGATACCTCTCTCAGAGTCATCCGTAGTTTTGTGATAGTCAGATTCTGATGCCCTAGGCAGCATGCCCTATAGCTGCCGAGTGGTAGAGCCAGCCCTGAAGATAAAAGATAGAAAGTGTGAAAAAAGATGGGGAGAGAAGGACAATGAAGTGTGAAGTAGAGAATATATAGGGGGTGAGCAAGAGAGACATAAAATAGATGAAAGAGGAAATGGGGGCAAGAGTAGAGAGGTGAGAAATAAAGACAGAGTCAGATTACAAATACGAGTGTCACGCTAGGGGTACCTTGTGGATCTGTCTGAGGCCTGGAGGTTGGGTGTTTGCGGCTTGAAGGAGACTGGAGAATAGCAGGTTTGATATAACTCTTTATTGTAGCACCAACATAAGAAGGCAAGACCATAAATGACACTGTAGATCAGAAAGCCCAGTGGAATACCTGGGTAACAACTGAGAGTCCAGAATGATGGGATTGATCCCAGAGTCTCTGTTAGCTTACTGGGGAAACAATGACTGACTGTGGGAGCAAACGGCAATGGGCAGTAGGAGACGGAAGTCAGCGACCTCCGATGACTGGCTGTAGACGCGGGTGCCGACAGCAGGGTGGAACCGCGTCAGCGGGCTGAAGGACTGACAGCAGGTGCAGATGCAGACAGCAGGATGGAGAAGCGTCAGCGGGCACGGAGGGCTGGCAGTAGATGCGAATGCATGCAGCAAGCTGGTGAGGCGTCAGCAGGCACAGAAGACTGGCAGTAGGTGCGGATGCAGACAGCAAGATGGTGAGGCGTCAGCAGGCACGGAAGACTGGCAGTAGGTGCGGAGGCAGACAGCAGGATGGTGAGACGTCAGCAGGCACGAAGGACTGGCAGTAGGTGCGGAGGCAGACAGCAGGATGGTGAGGCGTCCGCAGGCACGGAAGACTGGCAGTAGGTGGAACTGGACCACAGGCAGACGTGATGGTGTGTCAATAGACACGCAGGACTGACGACAGGTGCAGCGGGCCGACAGCGGGAGTGGAGATGTGGCACGCAGGGCTGGCAGCAGGTGCAACTGGTTGACAGCAGGAGTGTAGATGCGTCAACAGGCACGCAGGGCTGGCAGCAGGTGCAGCGGGTCGACAGCAGGAGTGAAGATGTGTCAACAGACACGCAGGGCTGGCAGCAGGTGCAGCTGGTCGACAGCAGAAGTGGAGATGTGTCAACAGACACGCAGAGCTGGTCAGCAGGTGCAGCTGGTCGACAACAGGAATGGAGATGTGTCAACAGACATGCAGGGCTGGCAGTAGGTGCAGCTGGTCGACAGCAGGAGTGGAGATGTGTCAACAGACACGCAGGGCTGGCAGCAGGTGCAGCTGGTCGACAGCAGGAGTGGAGATGTGTCAACAGACACGCAGGGCTGGAGAGACTGTAGCAAACCTGAAAGGGCTGGAGGCAGAATGCAATTTGCAAAGTCCAGGAAACAGGTGTGACGCTGTAAGGGCTGGGAGCAGAATGCAAATGCAGGTATCCAGGTATCAGGTGTTGAACTGCAGGTAACGAAGACAGGGATCAGGGATATCACAGGGCAAGGGCAGGAGCACAGGCTGAAGCTTCTTCCACAGGGATTGACAACAAAGCACTGGCGCTTGTATGCCCCAGAGGGCTCTGCTTTATCCCCCAGGGTAGATCTTGATTGGAGGAGTTGAACTGGAGCTCTGAACCATTGGCTGGCTACAACAACATGGCGGCGCCCGGACTGGAGACAAACAACCTTGGCTGGCTGTCATGCTGGATGCGCGTGCTGCAGGCCCCAGGAAGATGGTCGCGGCCGGGAGACCTAGACGCCGCGCTCCCCGTCCTGCACCCAGACGGATGGCCCGCAGGCCCCGCCGCCGGAGATGAACAGGTGAGCGGCGCGTCCTAACAGCGGCCGTGACAACGAGTCTCACATAAAATGAAGATTGTACATTGGTATTAACATTAATGTTAACTTTATAATTGTACTTTAATATTGTAACATACCATGAATGCTATAGATGCAGTTGAAATAACCTCCACTGTTTGTAGGATCGTTTGAGAACCTAGTATCATTCCTGAAGGAGAACATTAGATCTCGTACCATGATCAGAATGCAAACAGGGTAATCAGCTCCTGTCTTTAATAACATTTCTCCAGGGAAACATTAATAAGTATAACATCATTTGTGATATCCCGTATGCTTCTTTCACAGCATTATCCTATTAAGAACATCCTATCCTATTAATATGTCTTCCCTGTTACTAAATAAAGTAAATGAACCTACATAAATTGCTAAAGTAAAATAAATTGTTCACGGTCTCAAAAACATAATTTATGATGCTGTGGAGTAAACTCAGACTGACAGTTTTCAGCAGGTGACTCCAACATGGTTATTGATTACTGGTAAAAATCTGAGAAAAGCCCTACACAAGGGACTCATGGAACACAGATAGAGGAGCCAAGTGTCAAGGAAAGGGAAAAAACTCCTAAGGACAAAGTGTGACCAGACGCAGCCCAACTTAGAAAGCACTAGAGTAAGGCATACTAAGAGCTTCACTCTCTCCATAATCAATACTGTGTCAAACATAAAATGCCTGCTCCTGCTCTTAAGCAAAATGTGTCTAACGTCTTTAAAAGCATTGATTTGAGATGGATCAATGCATAACCAGGCACATTTGGCTGTGGTTAAAAAAAAGGCTAATACCGTTTTGTAGTTAAGAGAGGAAGAGGAAGGTTTTCAAAATGAGCACTGCTGCATAGAAGAAAAGATTCCACACGGTGACTACAGGAGTCTTGTTTTATACAGTATGTGTCCGTAAATAAAGGCTATTGAATTTTGCTGGCTTCACGTGAATGATAATACAATAAAAAATACCATAGCTGAAATGTTTGGCATAATATACTGTATACAAAACATAGAGATGATTGAGGATGGTGGAACACGAGATCCTCTTGAGCTACAATATCTGGTGTTCTTTCCAGACTTTAAGCTTAAATGATACAAATATGAGAAACCCCAAATGTTATCAATCCGTGTTTTAAGGTAAAACAGTAATTGACTTATATAAAACATTACAAATATGTATTGATACATCTTTTTTACTGAAAATATTACTAAACCTTCTATCGAATGAGGTGTGTCATAGATACAAATCATTGAATCAAACTCTAAATAATAAATAAAGACATTGAGACATGAATTTGGCAGAAATTATTAGCATTTCTTAAATTACATTGACATTACAGAGTATATTGTCTAAGAAAGGACAGACAGAATCAGCGAGTTTTGCAATGCCCAGGGAGGAGACTTTTTTGAGTCTCGTAGCTTTGAAGAGGTGGAAAAGAGCAGCAAGTCACCCTTGAGTGCAAGTTGGTTCTTTTGAGGTACACTCCCCTCATTGACTGGTAGAATCAGCGAGTTATGCAATGCCCAGGGAGGGATTGCAGGTGGATACCGCCCTGAGTGTAACCATAACCATAAATGTGCCAATGCAACCAAAGGTATCCACTCACCCTTTACCATGTCTACCCACCTGCAAATATGATGCCACTGCCCACCCACCAAGATGGTATGGCATCATCTTTACAGGTAGGTAGTCATGGTAGAGAATGAGTGGATACCTTTGGTTGTGTTGGCACATTTATGGTTATGGTTGCAGTCAGGGAGGTATCCACCTGCAATCACTAACTGGGCATTGCAAAACTCGCTGATTCTACCGGGCAATGAGGGGAGCGTACCTCAAAAGAACCAACTTGTACTCAGACAGGTGACCTGTTGCTCTTTTCCACCTCTTCAATGCTACAAGACTGAAAAAGTCGAGGGAGGGTGGGAAGCTTGGAAACAAAGAGACCTTCCCCTTTCTCTGTAAACCTTAAATAAACAATATCCTCTAGCATAGCTCCCTCAACAGCAGTAGATTACCATCTCCGTGATTAGCACCTAGGCCAGGCCCCATCCTAGAGGTGTAATGTAGCTATTTTTATATCTATTCATTCGGTTTCTCTTTTAATTTTTTAATATATTACAATCTTTCTCCATCAGCTCCGCCCCCAATTAGCCTGTTTCTATCACAGCTGCTGTAATAAAGCTGTGTACACATGGGGGTGATAGGGGCTGAAATCGTTGGAAATATGGTCGCAGGTGACCATATTGCCAATGACGGGAGTGTGCCCCGGCGATAAATCGCCGGTTGCGCGCCCCCATTTTCAGCCCCATTCTAATCGCTGGTCACAGGAGCTTGCTCCTGCGACCAGCTGATTACCTCTGCGGCACCACCCGGCAGAGGTTCCCTTTCATCAGCGACCATCTCTGAATATCAGTGAATATTTATAATTGTATTGTTTATTTATATAGCATCAATCATTTTATGCAGTTATTGTAAATTCCATCTCACACACAAACTATGGACATTCTTATATACTGTACTTTTTAATGTTACCCTTCTTGGTGGCCCAAATAGTAAGTATGGGGTCTGTGTCTCCGTTAACCCTTTGAGTGCCAATGTTGCTGTGAGCAAAATATCTGCTAAAATTGCCGGCGCCGCTCCCAGCGACTGTTCTGTTAGTATAAATAAATACAGATACGGCCGAGTCAGTTATTGCACCAAAAACAGAACGGTCGCCGTTAGCAACACTGACACTTATAGCGGATATCTTGAGGATCTCACATAGCAACGTTGGCACTCAAAGGGTTCATTTTGATATTCCAGTCCTGCCCACTTACCCAAAGTACCCCCAAAAAAGAGTGGGAAACATGTACAAGCACAGGGAGAACATACAGGCTTCACAATGACAGGGCCCTGGGAAGAACCCATAACCTTATTGTGCACGGAATGGGATCATTGCGTCAACCAAATATTGGTCGACAGTCATTAGGTCGACATACTGGATGGTCGACGGGGGTCTAGGTCGACATGGGTTAAGGTCAACAGGTGTCTAGGTCGACATGGGACAAGGTCGTCACATGCCTTAGATGGACATGGGTTAGGTTGACAGTCAAAAGGTCGACATGGGGGTTCACTGTTTTTTACCCGGATGTCGACACAGTAGACACATGGACACAGTTTTAAGTAGAGATGAGCGGCGGGCACTTTTTGGGGTTTTGGTTTTGGATCTGGATCTCCCTTCGTGTTTCGGATCTGGATTGGTTTTGGAAAAACCACCCTTGCGGGTTTTGGTTTTGGATCTGGATTTTTTTTTTGAAAATTGCTAAAATAACAGATTTTGGGCCTGTTTTTGCCCCTAAAGTATTATTTAGCTCAACAACATTAATTTCCACTAATTTCTAGTCATTTTTGATCACTTCATATAGTCCGTCACACTGGACACTGGATATAGTCCGTCACACTGGACACTGGATATAGTCCGTCACACTGGACACTGGATATAGTCCGTCACACTGGACACTGGATATAGTCCGTCACACTGGACACTGGATATTGTCCGTCACACTGGACACTGGATATATGTCATCACACTGGACACTGGATATAGTCCGTCACACTGGACACTGGATATAGTCCGTCACACTGGACACTGGATATAGTCCGTCACACTGGACACTGGATATTGTCCGTCACACTGGACACTGGATATTGTCCGTCACACTGGACACTGGATATAGTCCGTCACACTGGATACAGCCCGTCACACTGGACACAGTCACTGGACAATGGACACAGCCCCTGGACAGTGGACACAGCCCCTGGACAATGAACACAGCCCCTGGACACTGGACACAGCCCCTGGACAATGGACACAGCCGCTGGACACTGGACACAGCCCCTGCACAGTGGACACAGCCCCTGGACAGTGGACACAGCCCCTGGACACTGGACACAGCCCCTGGACACTGGACACAGCCCCTGTACACAGACCCTGTACACTGGACACAGCCCCTGACACACTGGACACAGCTCCTTGTATTATGGACACTGCAGCCCCTGTACACTGAGTGTACAGTCAGCAGCACTGCAGCCCCTGCGTGTGAGCACTGCAGCACCTAGTTTACAACAAAATAAAAAAAACAGTCCCTAAATAAATCACAGCACAGGGTACAGGGCATGGGGCACAGAGCACGGAGCACAGATCCCAACCACCCTCTTCCCTCTCCTATAATGGAGTGAAGATGGCGGGGTGCGCGTGCGTCTTATATAGAATCCAGATCCCGCGAGAAGCCGACAGCGCGGTGATGACTTTTTGCCTCGTTTTCGGTCCGGAATTCAGGCAGGAACTCCCGAGCCTGCTCGGATCCTGACTCGGATCACCATATTCGGATCTGTCGGATCCCGGAGATCCGGACCCGCTCATCTCTAGTTTTAAGTGCACCGCATTGCTTGCCATGCTTCATGCACGTTGCCTTGCTACGCTCGGCACACTATTTTATTCTCCCACCACGCCCTAGTGGATGGTAGGGCATGAAATACCGCCTGTCGGCACATGTCGGCTCAAAAAACAGTAAAAAATCCCATGTCGACCTTTTCACAGTCGACCTAACCCAGGATGTCGACCCAACAGTGTCGACCTAATGACTGTATCCCTTGTGCACAATGTTACCAGTAGCCCTTTCACAATCCATCCTGCATGTCCCATTCAGCTGGCCTTTATAAAGCACAATCATAGGGTTTGTACTGGAGTTTACATGTAGAATTCATTTTCCCAGGAGACTCAGCCAGTGTCTATGCTGGGAGAAAACAGAAAGAGAGGCAGCAAATCCTCCTGTCTTACAGTCTACAAGCTCTTAATGCCTGAGGAGTCCACAGTGTAAGACAATGAAAAAATCACGCAGCTCATATATAGTTAGCACTGTCCTCACTTTTCATTAAATGAATTGTAACAGATGCAAAACCCACAGATTATCCTGAGAATTAAAGTATGTAAAGCATGTTGGATCAGTAAACTCCAATTAAGAAAATGAAATTGTGTACCATTATCTACCTGTAGCTGAACTGGAAGCTGGAATTAGCACTGTGCCCATAGCCTAATAGAATTTGAGAAATACAGTAACACTTTAATTAAATTGCTCTTAAAAGGATGCTGCAGCCAAATGGGATTGTGTTAGAACAGTAATGTAAACCGTTTTCTTCCTCCTTTTCAGCAGTCATTAAATTCAATGAAATAAGAGGTCACCAGATCTAGGCCCTTATTCTGATCGGTGCGGATATTCCCGCATTCTTACGGAGCGGTCCGCACGCCACGGTGTTCTGCCGCGTGCGGCCATCGTCCGTAGAAACGCCCACGGGTCCTCCGCATTCGGACGGACTCACTCTTTAAGAACAGGGCGTGTTTACGGACGACATACAAAGCATGCGTGTGCGGGAGAAACACTCCGATTCTGCACGGTATTACAGAGTATTACAGAGTATGCTCGGGAATACCGCATCCGACCGGGAGCCAAGCGGTGCTACCGCACGTAAGCGGAGTATTTACGCCAAACAACCCACTATTATGTATCTTCTGCAATACATCACATGACCCACTTATTCAATTACCTATCCTCATAAAAAACTTCTTATTTGGAATTGGAATCAATTAGATGCCAATATATCCTTACAAGCATGCCTAACACATGCATTGCACACATTAACCCTTACAGCAATTGAAGTGCAATGGTTTCAATTAAAGCACTGACAAGCGTCCTATTAGTGAGTAATGAGTAAAGGAGTCGATTCTATTGGGTTCAGGTGTTAATGCTTGTAGTCATTAGGCGGTACGTTCGCCTACCGCATGAACGAGTGGTGTCCGCAAAGCAATAGTACACTTGTGGACACCGCACATTTCTGCCCTTTTTGGTCGCGTGCATTCGGAGTGCTATCCGAATGCACGCCCCCCAACATAAGTGTACTCCCCCGTGTCCGCCCATGTTTCCGCCCCGTTTTGCCCACTTTGAAACTACGCCCATGTGACATTCCGCATGACGCCCATAATACGCCCATATTTCCCGACTGATTGCGGGGAACAGTTTTGTACGGGATTTGGCCGAACAGGTACGGAGTCAAGGCGTGGCACATGCGCGTTGCGTTCTCCACGCATGCGCAGACGCCGTAAAGACGCGATCCGAAAGTATGCGGTAAAGTACGCGTCAATCAGAATAAGGGCCATAGACAGGTTTCTTGTGGAGAATGGAATCTCAGGGATCGATTTACAGATCAGCATAGGGAAAAGAGAAATATTTCCAACAAACGATGAACCATGCTGGACTGGATCATGTAGGTCCGGAGATGTTTTACCATAGTAGTTTGTACTAAGGCGTTACATTTAATCCAGCGGTGCAAAGAAGAATGGTTGTGCGCTCAAAACATCTTTTGTGTATTCATTACAACAGCAGCAAATTTACCAGGATCACTATAATGGCAAAAAATGAAAAATGCAAGTAAAAAAGCAAACAAACCAATAAATGAAAACATAATTTATTTTTCTTGATCCAAAATTCAGAAGGGATGTGCAGGAAATAGAGAGGAAATAGAGAGGAAAGAAAAAAATCCCAGACAGCAAACAAAAACGGCCATCTAAAGGTGCCCATACACGGTACAATTATTGTATACAATTTGGACTAGATCGCATTGCATAGGTTTTGCAATGCAATGAGATTTGAGATCTAGTACAATATGTGCAGCACACACTTGTTGAGCTGTGCGATGAGATGTGTGAGGGGAGCGTGCATCTCATCGCACCCAGCAATTGTACCGTGTATGGGCACCTTTAGAAAGGAACACACGGATAAATAAACTCTTTGATTGGAACTCACTGTAAAGGTGAGCAAACACTTGTGTGAATTCTCTGATGGAAGAAGTTGCACCCAATCCCCCTTGAACCACCCGGCAGCTTCCTGGGTAGCAGGATTTCCTACGATACACCGTATATGTGGTCCTTTTTGCATACAATGAGGAGAAGAGATAAACCGAAGATAAAGTGGAGATAAAGTGAAAGGAGATAAAGCAGCAGCCAATCAACTCCCAACTGTCATTTTAAACACAGTTCATAGGCTGGTGCTTTATCTTTTTCACTTGATCTCCACTTGATCTCCACTTGATCTCCAGTTTATCTCTTTTCCAGGCTTAATACATCTATCCCAATGTGTCGTATGTGATCCCTTCCAAGCCTGCCTTGCTGACACATCCTACATACAGCACATGTGACCCAATACCTCCTGCGTGATGAGCACGGGACTGTGCAGTGCAACGCATCAGACCTGATGGCAAATATATTTGATTTGGGTGCTTTTTAGGCGATTTATCACTGCAGTTGCATAAATAGTGACCAAATTGCATGTACTGTATATGGCCCTAGTGAGTGGGCAGCTTTATCGTCATTCTGTACAGAAGAAATGGATCTATTGTACTTGCTGGTAATGTGATCCTTACACTCTATACACCCACAACAAGTGCAATAACACCCAGCAACTCTATGTGCTTACTATAAGCTGTCCAACAATAAGGTTTGGCTAGGTATATTGCAGCAATCTGACTTCTAAAAATACAGTGTATTCTACACATTGCGGAGACCAGCAATACAACAATACACAGCAATACAATACAGGCAAGTACACAATACAATGCAGTGTGATCATCAAACACAGTTACCTTTCATGTGGGCTTGTTTACTGTGCAAACTATTAGCAGATCAGACAGGTTTAAAAGGCAAATACATTTGGGCCTAATAGGAAATAATGAAAACATTTATTATTAACAGGTGAGAGGGGTGCGGGGAGCGGGCAGGCGATGCGGGTGCTGGGCGGCCTGGAGCAGGTTCCGGAACGCCGTTCCTGATGACGTCATTTTTAATTTGAGCTTCAGGAACGGCGTTCCGGACCGTTCCGGATGAAAAATAGCCCTGGTATGATCATTAGTTCACCAGCGTGTTGGTCCACTGTCATTCGGGCGACATGCAGGAAGGTTGGCATGACTGTACATCGACAAGGGTTAGGTCGACAGGGTCGACATAAGAATTCGTTCGGCATGGAGGTAGGTCGTCAGTCAAAGGTCTCCTGTACCTCCTGTACCCTCCGTCCACCTTCCCTAGCTCCCTCTGTCTCTCCCTGTAGCCACCTTTGTCTCTATGTCTCTCCCCTTTACTCACTGTATCACCATCTACCTCTCCACTGTGCTACTATCTCCCCATTTTCCTCTCTCTCCTGTCACTCTGCCTTTCCAAGACATTACCCTCTGCCTCTCTAAATCATCTGTTCACTGTTACCCACTGTCTCTCCTATGTATAATGGCCATCACGGTGTGTGGCATATGTATAATGGGCATCTCGGTGTGGGCCATATGTATAATGGGCATCTGTGTGTGGCATATGTATAATGGGCATCTGTGTGTGGGCCATATGTATATGGGCATCTGTGTGTGGCATATGTATAATGGCCATCACGGTGTGTGGCATATGTGTAATGGGCATCACGGTGTGGCATATGTATAATGGGAATCTCTGTGTGTGGCATATGTATAATAAGCGTGACGGAGTGAGGAATTATGGCTTTCTTTTTTTATGTAATGCCCCGCCCATTTTGTAGCTCCTCCCACATCACCGCCCACTTTCTGCCCCGGCCCACAGTTCCTGAACCTATTTTCCTACAAAAATAGCACTTTTTGATGTTTTTTTTAGTGCAAATTTTGGCCAGTTTTCAAGTGGAATTGTGGGCACTTTTGCACTGTTTTTTTACTCAATGTGAAAAGGCATATTCAAAAAAAATTACAAAAACAGGCAAAAACATCTACAATTTAATACAATAGTCCAAATTTTTTGCTTAGCTCAAAAACACAGGAAGAACTGACTTAAAGTTAGTCCTAAAACTAAATATAAAATTCCGCAAATTGTGGAAAACAGAAAATGGCCGTGAATTCGACAATCCGCGACCACTTCCAACAAAACCGATCCGACTTTAAGAAAAAAATTGGATCTGAGAGCCGTCAATGCTCTGATTGGTTGCGAAGAGCAGCACCGTTTGCCAATTTTTACATCTACCCCATAAAATGTGCTGAAGGACATTTTGCAAATGTACATTCGATCATGTCTACTGAGTACATGGATGAATATGTCAGTGTCTCCCTGCTGGAATATTAAATACATAGAGTTTCCTATTACCATAAAAGTCTTGTTTGTTTGTTAAAGTTCAGGATTAGAGATCCTCGCCTCTCATAAACAGGACTCAGAGCACCTGGTGGAAGCGGGACAGAAGTGCCATAGTTACACTACAAAGAACGACGAAAATATCCACTCCAGAATAGACCTGAGACAGCTGGGAGCCGGAGCGTCTACTTTTGGGTAGTGCTAGTAAGTAGCAGGTACCTCGCTGTGTTTTCTCAGGAACATAAAACAGTGTTAATGAGTGCTTACTTTTATGCCCAGAATGAAAATGTTCCCAGCCAAATATATCATTATCCCCTTGTCCTTTTTTTAACCTATGCCGGAAGATGACTGTGTTTATAGGAACTGTGTGGTAATCTTTAGAAGAGAAAACACACAGCTGGCCATAATTCCTAGCTATATGTGGATGTACCAAGGTCAAATTTTGGGCACCTACAGTGTGGAACTGATTAACCAATTCACTCTCATAGTTTCCAAAATTATTATTTAACGTCCATGTGTTGAGCAAATCTATCGATGTAACATTGGAATTCCTTTAATTAGGTGTAAATTACCCCTCATTTGGGTGATATTAGTTAGATTAAAATGTCCCCATTAGAATCAGACACTTAATTGACCAGCAAATACAACTGATCCAATGACAATGCAACATCCCCATCACATGACAATAGGCGGGATTTATCAAGCCTTGATGTGATTTAAATTTTAGTACAGTAGTTGCCCAAAGCAAGCAATCAGCATCTATCTGTAATTGCAAAGACTGTGCTAGAAAAAAGCTGATTGGATGCTAGGGACCCTTCTTCATTATATCTCCCTCAAGGCTGGTTACATATCACCCCATAACATTATACAAGGAGCATGTAACCAATGTCACACTCCTCAGCTCAGCTATGGCAATAATGTCATTGAAAAACACAGTACATGTAGGCAGGGCCAGCTTAATGGCATTGTGGGTCCTAGGCAAAGCAATGCACTGGGGCCCCTACATTTAGCATTAGCTTACAGCCAATAACTGTTTTGCAGGTATTCAATGCCGGTGCGGGCGGCCGGCGAGGGGGTTAAACTGCGAGGATCACAGAAAACCAGTGATCCTCGCAGTTTAACCCCCGCGCCGGCCGCTCGCACTATGCAACGTTCCGGGGGAATCCTCGCAGTCACAGAACTGCGAGGATTCCCCTAAACTGCGAGAGCCGCGGCTAGTGCAGCAAACTCGCTGTAATTAGCCTCGATTCTCGCAGTTTTTGGAGGCACATTCGCAAATTCCCCCTTGCTCAAAAAACGGAGCGAGGGGGAATTTGCGAATGAGGGGGGTCAGTTGAATACTGACAGGGTGAGCGGTGACTGCGAGCAAAAAGTCCAGCTCGCAGTCACCGCTCGCCCACGGCATTGAATATATGCCATTGTCTGCAGGTATAGAATGTTTCCCAGCAGCTTTCTCTATTAGTCTCACAAGAAACTCCATAGGCACCAGCAAACCCCAGCTGCAAGGGCCCTAGAATTGTGGAGCCCTAGGGCAGGTGCCCAGTAAGCCCATGCATTAAGATGGACCTGCATGTAGGGAAGCAGTAATATCCCTTTTTATGGAAACATCTGAGTAAAGATAATGTTTACTGAATTATATTCTGAAACATGTACAGATCTGTCAATAAAACCATTTAACTAATGAATGGTGTGTACACACGGTACAATCCAGCATGAGATTTTGAATATATACAGTAGTCAAAATCGCATCAAGATCACATGCAGATCGCACAGGTTTTTTACCTTGCGATCCCTCCTGTGACAGCACAAATCAAAACGCAGATAACCAGGGCAGCGATGACTATATAGTACAGATCTGTGACTCTCAGGTCACTGTGCTTGTACACTAGAGAGGAAATGGGCGCCCACATCACAGGGCGATTTCCATAGGAACGCCCACTGTTTTCAAGGGTACACCCATGAAAAGCTGGGCATACCCATTGGCGCAACTATCCGCCGCCACCCCACGTTCCCCACCCGCTGGTTGCCAAAACACAGGGCCCTAGTCATTTTGTCCCCTGTATTTTGGGAACTAGGACCCGTCCTTGAGCCTGCTTCTGGTTTTAGAAATCCTGGGGATCCCCTATGTTTTTGCTCCCCAGAATTTATAAAACCAGGACCAGTTATTTGAGCCCGGGGCTGTTTATGCCCATGCACCATATCGCACCATATGGCACTTTTCACCCGCAAATTCGCATCCCTCTAAATACTCGATTTTTTTTTTTTTTATTCCAGATTTTGGAAAATCCGATAATGTGCTATTTCAGAACCATACTAAAAATGGCATCCCATTTAATACCACCCAATATGTTTGCCTGGCAATTTTCACGCCTATTTTGACAAATTCACTTGGCACTCAAAGGGTTAACAAAAGACATACAGCTCTCATCAAATAACCCACTGCTCCATACCCACTGTTACCATTTTATCTGTGTTACCACTGTCTGGTGGCCTTTTTCCCTTAAGGTATGTATGTTTCCTTTCCTTATACTGTCATATACTCCATAGTCAGTGGCATAACAATAGCTCCGCAGACCCCACGGTGGCTTGGAGGTGCTAGGTAAGATTGGGTGCCGCGGGGTCTGCCGGAAGCTATTGCTGGTAGTTAATGCGGGGGCCGCAGCTGCCACCGCTGACGAATATGTTGCTGCTGGCTGGGCTCCCTCCCCCTGCTCCTTCTAATCCCCTCCTCACCGCTGCCGCCCAGTTCACTGCGACTGCTGCCCGCCAGTCCTCCTCCTGTCAGATCCTCCTCCTGTTAGAATGTCACTTTTAAAATGGTTGCCCCCACACAGCAGACATTTATTAAGGATGCTAGAGTAGGCAGCGACCTCCTCTTGCATCCTAAATAATGGTCTGCTTTAAGGTGGCGCCCATTTTGCAAGAGACATTCCGGAGGAGAGCCTGGACCGCAAGCAGGAGGATATGCTGGTCCCGGCGGGCAGCAATGGACCGGGCGGCGCCGGCGGAGGTGAGGGGGAGAGGGCGCCCAAACTTTAGTTGCGGGGGGGGGGGCCCAATTTCAAGTTACGCCACTGTCCATAGTCCCTACAGCGGCACCTAACCCTTTCTGTTTCTGCTGCTCTTCTGATGTTTGATCACTGATGCAGAAATGATTATAAACCAAGTTCTTGTCCTGCAATGTCTGGTTCTGTAAGTAACAGGTTTCTTGCTTTAGTCATTTGTTAATGTACTGTAAAAATCTTGTTTCACCAGATAAATAAAGAAAAATAATAAGTAGAAATGAGCTAATTTTGGTGTGTTACCAGTGTATTAGGGTACATGGCACTGCAGGCATATAGATAAATAATGATATAAATTATTGGGTACTTGTGTAGTTTAATGGCGGCAGTTACTCAGGGGCAGATTTATTAAGCTTGGAGAAGAGATAAACTGGAGATAAAGGTAAAAGGAGATAAAGCACCAGCCAATCAACTCCTCACTGTCTTTTTCAAACACAGCTGATTGGCTGGTGCTTTATCTCATTTGACCTTTTCTCCGCTTTATCTCCACTATCTCTTCTCCAAGCTTAATAAATCTGCCCCTCTGTTAGCGTCCCTGTCAGAATCAGCATAGTGTTCCCACCCATTCGCGGCCAGCCGGAGCTTACCTAGTTAGCGCAGTCAGTCAGCGCTTATTACTTTGTGTGGGAACTATTGACCATTTTAACCTGCCTGACATGACAGGTGTGATTGTGTTCCTGAAACACCCCCACTATCCATGGCAGCCCGAAGCATGGTGAGGGGACGCGGACCTGTTCATACCCCCACTATCCATGTCGGCGTGGAGTGGATTTTATAAAGTATGGCAAGCGCAGCAAGCCACGGAGCCCGAAGCGTGGTGAGCGCAGAGAGCCCCATGAGGGGAAGCGGAATACACGTCAAGTAATCCACGTCTGCTTGCTACGCTGTGGGCTTGGTGGCTCGCTGTGCTGGCCACACTTTATAAAATCAACTCCATGCCGACATGGATAGTGGGGTATGAACTGGTTGGGAGGACGCATACCGCGTCCACTCGCCATGCTTCGTGCTGGCGTGGATAGTGGGGGTTTGAAATGGAGGCATTTGCCAGTATGTAACATGGAGCACTGGCAAATGCGTCCTTTATTGTGCATGAGACGCACTTGCACACCGCACCCCCGCTTTGTGCACGAAACACACGAGCTACCAAACCCCTAACCCTGACCATCTCCCTGAAGTAGACACAGGCAGGGTTGCTGTATCCAGTCGCAATAATAACTGAGACGCACAAGCATCTGAGATGCTCCTGCATCTCAGACAGATGGAGCGCCTCCCTGCTGGCACCCACATGATCCCCTCTCCGCCAGTGTCTGCCAGCGCAGGGGATCTGTCGGTTACTTGCACTATGTAAGAGGCTCTCACTAGGCTTACCAGGGACGCTGGGGACAGAGCTGCAGCTCCTGGGGATAGTACAGCGACAAGCTGCCTGACGGGGACACTACGCTGACTACGCAGGGCTGCCGCGGAGTCACTACGTTGACTACGATAAGCAGCCGTTGGGCTAAGCTGACAACGTAGCTCACACTGCCGCCGTGATACTACATAAGTACCAAGTATTGCAAGACTGTATGATTGCATCTCAGTGTTAAATACAATTTAAATTATCACGTGTTGAAATATGAAACATGACAATAATACATAACTAAAAGTTCTACAAAGAAATAGCACAAAAAAAAAAAATTAGCCACATAATCAACAACGTCCCTTATTCATGTTGCGATACCCTGTGGAGCCCTTTAGTAGTGTTGCATTACATAGCAGTACCCCTTATATACGTTACACTACACTGTACCCTTACACATGTTACGTCACACAGTAGTGCCCCTTATTCACATTACACTACCACAGTAGTGCCCGTTATACAGAATGTCTATGGTAGTGCCCCTTACACATAATGTCCACAGAAGTAGTGCCTTTTATACACATAAAACCCCTAGTAGCAGTGCCCCTTACACATAATGACTACAGTAGAAGTGCCCTTTATACACATAGTGTCCGCCTTTGACAATATGTTAATAGAAAATGCAGAAAGCTTAAAGGATATATCAGAACAGACAATGCAGAAAGCCTCCATCTCATACCCAACATGGGTCACCAGCAAAAACCATGTCTTATAACTGATTGCCCCAAGGTTAGCAGGAATCCGCAGTGCTGCCGGACTCTCACCCCATTCCATCCAGCCCGTTGGGGTGCACAATTCATGTTACACCACATGCAGTGCCCCTACTTATAGTGAGTGCTGGGCTGCCATAGCCAAGGCTGCTCAGATTCTAAGTGATCAGCTCAAAGTGATATTGCAATATTTACATGGAAGCTGGAGTTATACAGGAGTTATACAGAAGGGAACATAAGAAGAACCATGAAGACTAATCTGTCAGCCAACTCTCCTGCTATGGACTGCATTCAACTAACTTCTACCTGAAACATGTGGAATCCAATTCCATTACTTTTATATTGAACTTACCACTGTTTTAATATTGCCATTTATGCCACTGTATTTTGCTCTCTTTTATTTTCCTTCAGTTACCCCACGGTATGTTATACCTCTACTATATTTGCCCAATTTCTCTATTTACTGCCTCATGTCCTGACCATCCCTGCCATGCTCACTTCTTGCCTTCAGGTCTCCTTACCTGCAGGGCCGGCGCTACCCACTCAGCAGCTCCTGCAAAGCAGGGAGGCGCCATGCTGAAAAGGCGCTGTCCCCTCCCTGCTCTGCTAAAGCTGCCTCAGCCCTCACTGTCAGTGCCTCATTGCACGCCGCCCGCAGCGCCTGTCTGACAGCGCGCGGGCGACAGTATAAAGAGCTGCTCACTGCACTGCGAGTGCACACAGCCTGCACGCCACCCACAGTGCCTGTCTGACAGCGGGCGGCAGTATGGAGAGGCTGAGCAGCTCCCTGCACGGTGCACACACTGTCCTCCTCCTGCGACCTGCCCGCTCTTCCTCACGGACACTTGCACTGAGGCATGTAGAGCTGTTTGTGAATGCCTGGATGACATGTCATGTCCGGATCTGCCCCCTACCCATTGCTCCCTGTGCCTGTCAGCTGTCAATCAAATGACGAACAGGCAGCAGCGCCACCTCCCCTTCCTTCCCTCTTCTCAGTGTGCTGTGCCAGTGCCACTGCCAGTCCTCAACACTGCCCCCTCTTCTTCCATCTCCTCCTTCTCTCCCTCAGTCACGAGAGGGGTGTAATGGCGTCCTCAGCCTCCTGAATATGCAGATAGAAGAGGAGGGACTGCACAAACAGCATAATAATAACAATTGTAGATTTTTTTTTTATATTAATTTAGACACTTTTGAAATAATGGGCTGGGTTATGTGCCTAAAGGTGGCCATACACGCTGCAATAGCAGATTGTGATGCGATGTGCGCTCCTGCGAGCATCGCATCGCACAGTACAAAAAGTATGTGCTGCACATACTTTTTGTACTGCTTTCGGATCGCATTGCACACACATTGCATGCATGCCGTGCGATGCGATCTAGCCCATAACGTATGCGATTCTCGCAGCGTGTATTGGCACCTTTTTGCCTGCAACATTTTGCGGACACAGCACTGAGATGGTGTATGCATATATGTACATGCACCCGAGATCCTCCATAGGATTGCATGTTGCATACGCTCCCACAATCAGGCTGCAGCTTGTTGCAATGGCAATTTGAAAGGGCGCAAAATTTATGGTTTGCAGGAGGGCGCCGGACACCCTAGCACCGGCCCTGCTTACCTGCACCTCATGTCACCTGTCTGTCTCCCCCTCCTTCTAGACTGTAAGCACCTTAGAGCAGGGCCCTCTTCCCTCCTGTTCTCACAGCACTCTTCTTGCATTTCTATTACACCTCTCTTACTCATCTACAATCTATACCTGCATCTATTCTCATTCACTTCCCTATATCTCAGCTGTATTGTGTACTAAGAATTGTGCTTTAATTGTCTTATGTCTAGTTCTGTGTTCCCTGTACTGTTCTAATGTGTTCTATGTGTGCGGTGCTGCATACCACTTGTGGTGCCTTATAAATAAAAATATAATGATAATAATAATAATAATAATTGTGTTTATAAGGCATTTATTTTTGGTAAACACCATTTGTATATATGCCGCACTAGATTGTTCATATTTGTGTTTTCACATTTTCCAACATCTGGATATGTATTACTATTTGTGCAAGTACTTGCAAAGAGTAGTAGTGTATGAATTTCTTTAGAACTTATTGGAAAGACAAGTGTTTCACTTCCTTTCTTACCTATAAGCATAAATGTGAGGCACAAAGTAAAAGACAATCTAATGTTATATATATATATATATATATATATTTGCTAATATTAACAGATAATTTAATATAATTTTTTTTTTGAGTAGAGTTTTGTGATAAAAATCTCCAGCACAGAATAATAAATAATATTAATAATAATAATAATAATAATAATAATAATAGTAATTCTGCCCTGTCAAATACAATTAGCCAAAACTGTTAAATTAATAATTAGTCTGAACAAATAATTATGCAATTTAAAAATAGATTTTAAAATGATGTGTAAAATACGTGCAATTGAATTTTTTTTTTAATGTAATGAATGGTTTAATACAGTGACTTATCATCAGCGTAAGAATAATTGATTCTTTACCAAGAGATCCTTACTCAGCTGTGAAGCATTGATTGTCAATATTGATTGGTTAAAGAGCATATATAAAAAGACCACCCACTAAATAATATTTCCATGTTTCTAAATAAAACTCAGCTGCAAATGAAACATGACAAGCTTTATGCCATAAGGCCGGACAGTGTATTGAGTGGATTGTTATTTGATACAATGAAGAAAAAGGAGAATACATTAAATTGAAGGGGAACACAGAATGTCGGGCCTAATTCAGTATGGATGACTAATCAGAGAATTTTCAATACGTTTGATTATCAAAGGACTGAACATGCGCAGTGTCCGAATTGACAAGTGCGGCAAAAATTAGTGAATAACATTCGCACAAAGGTCACAGAGTGATTCCATTTGATTGACAGGAAGCTGGCGTGTAGGGGTGGAACATAGCTTTTCTTCTTGGAAAAAGTGCAGGAGTGCCTGGGTATTTTTTTGGGATGTCAATGATCTCCGCAATGACCACTTTCAGCAGATTAGTGGAAGCCCTAGACTGGCGCAGATCGAAAAGAAACTGGTGGATGGTTTGGTTTGTGCAAGTACATTTGCGCTGCATTCGCAATTTTGCAAGAGGCTGTTTATCTTTCTGTCTGAGCGGCGGCTTTCTGCTCACAGTCAACTGCGTTTTGATTAATTAGCAACCCATGCTGAATTATGCCCGATGAGTGAATGTCATTCTGGATTAGGCCTCCAAGACTAAGAGGATTTTATTTTCTTGTGTTTACTATTTTGATTTTGACTTCTCTAAAACTTTGACTGTGAAAATGGGCGAGATGTACTAAGCTTTGAAAAGTGATAAACCACCAACCAATCAACTCTTGCCTGTCATTTTTCAAGCACAGTCTGGGAAATGGCCGTTAGGAACTGATTGGCTGATGGATTATCTCTATTTTATCACTTTTCAAGCTTAGTACATCTGGCCTAATAACTATTTTGGGCTAAACCTAATGCTTTAAATAATACTTGTGTTTCTTTTTTTAAGCAGGCACTGCACTTCCATCAATGCATCAGCAATTATATATTAAGAATTTTTGTTTTTAACTTTCTTAATAAAAGGCAACAACCTTATTGAAGTTACTAATTGGACACTTTCCCTCTGTCCCACCTATGAGTTGCAGTGTCCCGCGGGGGTTGGGACAGTTGGGGAGCTGGCGATCACCACTCCGCAGAGCAGCCATGATCACTAAATACATATACACATGTCATGTATCAGTGCAAGGAGGAGTTGAGCTGGGGGCTGGCCAGCTGCTCGGGGAGCACTGGGCATGCCCCCAAAATGTCAATGGTGACGGTTGCTGTTCTAGCCTACTCCCAGTCCATCCTGGCCTTGCCCTCCTCTGAGACGGCCACGTCTCAGGCACAGCAGTTTGTGAATCTATAAAGGAAAAACGTTAGGTCTGCTGCTTTGCCAACTCTTGCAGTATCATTTAATGAAAAAGCTCCCCACGCTTCGGGCTCGGTGGCTCGCCACACTTTATAAAGTCAACTCCACGCCGACGCGCATACTGGGGGTATGACGTGGATAGTGGGGGAAATGTGTGTGTCTGTTGTGCGTTATACTTACCCTCCTCTGGCCCGGTCACCAAGTCCACTGGGTCCCCGTGATCCGCCGATGGGTCCCCTCCTCCGGCAGTCACTCCCCGGAGCCATCGTTCAGTCGCCCTCCTCCGGCACTGCCAGCGTACAATGTACGCAATTAGCATAGTGCCGCTGGGGGAGCAGGGAAACCATATGATGCTCCCCCAGCGGCAATGTGCTGAATTACGTACATTGCTGGCGCCGGGGAGTGACTACCGGAGGAGGGAGACTGAAAACTGCCGCCCATCGCCCGTGACCGGCGCCCGCGGGGATCGGTAAGTATAAAACCCACCTGCTTCCTCTGCCACCCACCACCCTGGTCCCAGTTGTCAGCGTAGCATAGCGTAGAGCTGCCGCCGTGAAACTAAACAAGTACCATGATCTTAAAACCTGCCAGCTGGCAGAATAATTAAGAAAAATGACCTAAAAACATGCATCAGTATTCCAGGGAGAGAACATTATGGAAGTCTATTGGGGGTATACAATCCAGGATCATGGCTGGATCATCCTTCCCGACAGTCGTGATCCTGGCCCATAAGCGGTTTGACCGACAGCAGATCAGCAGGCGGGATGCAATGTCCCAAATGCCGATTGTCGAAAAGAGGGAGTGGCCACGAAAACGGAAGTGGATTGTCGATCTGCGGCCGGGATCGTGACAATTCATGCCCGTTATCGGCAGAACAGGACCAACAGCTTCTAAAGTCGGGCTCATTCTGCCGTGTTCCCTCAACAATGCTGTCGCTAAAGACAGCATTGAATAGGGCCCCGCCGCTATTTCCCCATCAGAAATAGTGGTGGGAGATTGCATACCCCCCTATGAGGTGGATATGGCACTATATAAAACATGCAAGGCACCAATGTCAGACTGGGGCATGAAGGGCATAATCGGGGAATGCAGTGGTAGGGATGCATGCCTATGGGGTGTGGAACTATGGGCCTAATTCAGACCTGATCGCAGGACAAATTTGTTCTTAAAATGGGAAAAACCATGGGACTTGTTGGATGAAGATCGCTGCTTATCGAGTGCTGAAACGCCCAACACCCAATGCCCGCCCCCACGCCAAATCCCCTGGGTACCATGCGAGCAGATGTGTTCGTTAACACATCCAGTCATATGCTTTCGCTAGTAGCAGAAGTTATTTGATGGTTGCCGACCATCGATTGATTTCTCCTGCCTTCGGAAAGTCTGAACTTATTTTAATTTCCTCCGCAAATCACCAAGGACGGGTCGGGCGACTCACGTCCTATGATGTCAACCACCCGCCATGGCAAGCATTGGCCTGTCCGCGTACCCATGGGGATGCCCATAAAAAGCTGGGCGTTCCCATGGTCCAATGTTGTCATCACCCGTGGCCGCCCCCAGACCTCCCTCTCCGCAACGAATGGCCAAGCAAATGTGTAACTTGCCAACGCCATTCGTTGCTGGGATCTGCACATGGGCAAATACGCTCTTGAGCAGACCCCCAAAAATTGGAATGAGGCTGTATTCGCCCTGTTCTGGGTGAATGTAAATTGGGCCCCATGTGCAATGCAGATGAGGCAGATGTAAGATGTTAGATGTACAGAGATATTGGGTGACATTCTATGGACTGCGATTTGCATTTTTTTGCGTTAATTAGACAGCAAAATGGCGATATCGCATTTTTCCTTCAAATCGGCAATTTAATGGGATGCGCTAAGGGACTGAAATCGCATATTATGTGCGTTAAGGCATGCGGACCAAAAGTGCGACATTAATTCGCATTTTTATCGCATCCAGATGTTTTCGTACAGAAAACTATACAACTCGCTTATTTAATGCTATGCGCATTTGCACATCGCAATTTTTTGGTGTCTAATTATCGCACTTATTTCAGACCAGGGTCTGTTTGGCGAATGAGCCAGAACCCTGCACAGATCGCAATGTTCTGTGCAGGGTTCTGGTGTTAAAATAGCAGCGCTTCAGCCGAAGAGGATGCCGAGGTCGTCGCCGGGGACCAGGTGAGTAGGATTTCCTTCCTTAGGTACCCCTGGGGACTACCTCGGATCCCGGACCCCGGATTCTTCAGGACAGGAGCCCCGGAACCCCAGGACCAGCCCCGGAACCAGGACCAAGGCCCCGGAACCGGACTCTTCTGCCCTGGAGCCCTGGAGCCCGGACCCAGGATCCAGGGACCGACCTACGGGCTCAAGGTAGGTAAGTATCAGTGTGTGTGTGTTCTGTGTGTATTAAACTTTTATTTTTCAGGGTGTCAGTGTTTTTTTTTTAACTATTTTTTGTACTGCAGAACTACAAGTGCCAGCGGGCCCTTTAATGCCCCGCATGCTGGGACTTGTGGTTCTCCAAGTCCCAGCATGCGGGGTAGGCTTGCTGGGACTCATAGTTTGCCAGTAGAAAACAATAGTTTTACTTCTTTTTTTTTTACACAATTCATCAGCCCGATGCCCACCGCCCAGGGGCATCGGGGACAGCCCCAGACTATCAGCATGGGCTGGTAAGTCCTGGAGGGGGGGACCCCTTCATTGGGGGGGTCCCCACTTCCCCAGGACCCCTGCCCATGCTGACCAGCCAGGGGGTTAATGCTTTGGCCGCGGGACCTTATATAATAAGTGTCCCCCATAAGAGCAGCTAAAAACCTAGCGCAGAATCCACCAACTCCTAAAGTCCCCCGGCTGTGGCATTACCCTGCTGGCTGGTTGGGTCCGGTGCTGGTTCTTAAAATACGGGGGACCCCTAGTCATTTTGGGAACCAGCGCCGGACAGTGGCGTAACTAAGCATAGGCAGCCCCAGCGGTCGCGGGGGGGAGCCGGCGTCACTGGGGCGCAGCAGGGTCACGGCTCTCTTCAGAGCCGAAGGCTGTCCGACTCCTGTGCAAGCTGCTAGGAGGAAGCTGAGGATGTACTGCTGAGCTGCCTGTAGGTGGCGGTGCAGCGCAGAGATCCTCGGCACTCAGGAAGCTCTTCTCTCTGTGTCTACAACGCATGGGGCTGCCTGAGACACGGAGATTAACCTGCCTGGAATGGACAACTGACAGGCTGACTCTCCAGGTCTGTGTTCCTTGTTGTGGGTGCCAGCCGCAGGGGCATGGCAGGGGGTGAAGAGTGTGGGCACCATTAATGTATACTGGTGGCCCAGTGAGCACTATGATGTATTGGTAGCTGCAGTGGGAAGGGGGAGGGCTGGGTATGTGGAAACTGGGTGCCCTCCATTGCATGTGGGGGTTATTTGTTTTAGTATTGGGGTTTGTAAGTATGCTGTGTGTATGTATTCTATGTATGTATGTGTGTATGTATGTATGTATGTATGTATTAATGTACAGTATGTATACTTTGTAAATGCTATATGTGTGTGTGTGTGTGTATGTCCTTTCTGTATGCTATGTGTGTCTATAGCTTGTGTATGTTTTTAAATATGCGGTACTCTTTACCTAGAACGGCGCCCGTCGTGCTGATCGCGGGTACATTTATGTGCGTCCGCGACGCGACCGACGCGATGCCCGCGATTTCCCATTGAAACCAATGTTAAACTTTGAAATCGTGTCGGTCGCGTCGCGGCCGCACATAAATGTACCCGCGATGCCCGCGACGCGATGCTCACGATTTCCCATAGGAATCAATGTTAAAAGGCGCGATGGACCCGATTTTACTGTTAAATGGCTCAATCCACCCGATTTGGCCATAGGAATCAATGTTAAATGGGCCACAGAGCCCAATAACCCTTAAATGCCCCCCCAAATTTTTAACGCCACCCCACGATCCACGCCAACCCGAAGCGTGGCGAGCGCAGCGAGCCCGCGAGGGGCGGCGGTACGCGTCCTCCGACCTTTTCATGCCCTACTATCCACTAGGGCGTGGTGTGAGAATATAATAGTGTGGCGAGCGCAGCGAGCCACCGAGCCCGAAGCGTGGCGAGCGCAGCGAGCCCCGCGAGGGGACGCGGATACCTTCACAGTTATGCGCGTCCCCTCGCGGGCTTCACAGGTGTCCGTGGCGACGCGGACACCTGTGAAGCCCGCGAGGGGACGCGTCTACCTGTGAAGGTATCCGCGTCCCCTCGCGGGGCTCGCTGCGCTCGCCACGCTTCGGGCTCGGTGGCTCGCTGCGCTCGCCACACTATTATATTCTCACACCACGCCCTAGTGGATAGTAGGGCATGAAAAGGTCGGAGGACGCGTACCGCCGCCCCTCGCGGGCTCGCTGCGCTCGCCACGCTTCGGGTTGGTGTGGATCGTGGGGTGGCGTTAAAAATTGGGGGGGACATTTAACGGTTAATTGGCCCTATTTGGGCTGTGTGGCCCATTTTACATTGATTTCTATGCCCAAATCGGGTCCATTGAGGCATTTAAGTGTAAAATCGCGGTCAATCAGGCTTTTTAACATTGTTCCCTATGGGAAAATCGCGGTAATCGCGGTCATCGCGGGCATCGCGGCCATCCCGATTTACCCGCGATGCCCGCGATTACCGCGATGACCGCGATTTTTACCCACGACGACCGCGATTTCAATCGCTGGCGCCGTTCTAGGTGAAGAGTACCAAATATGCTTTGTGTGTGTGTATGTATGGTATCTGTGCCTGTATGCCATGTGTGTGTGTGTCCTTTGTGTCTATGGTATGTGTGCGTGTATGTCCTGTGTGTGTATGGCATGTGTGCTTGTATGTCCTGTGTGTGTGTGTGTGTATGGTATGTGCGCGTGTATGTCCTGTGTGTGTGTATGGGATGTGCGCGTGTATGTCCTGTGTGTCTGTATGGTATGTGTGCATGTATGTCCTGTGTGTCTGTACGGTATGTGCGCGTGTATGTCCTGTGTGTCTATATGACATGTGTGCGTGTATGTCCTGTGTGTCTGTATGATATGTGTGCATGTATGTCCTGTGTGTCTGTACGGTATGTGCGTGTGTAAGTCCTGTGTGTCTGTATGACATGTGTGCGTGTATGTCCTGTGTGTCTATATGACATGTGTGCGTGTATGTCCTGTGTGTCTGTATGGTATATTTGCGTGTATGTCCTGTGTGTCTGTACTGTATGTGTGCGATTACTGTATGTGTGCATGCATGTCCTGTGTGTGTGTGTATGTATGTATGTATGTATGGTATGTGCATGTAAGTCCTGTTTGTCTGTATGGTATGTGTGCGTGTATATCCTGTATGTATTAGAAACATTTCTGGGTAATGCAGGATCTCTCGATAATAAAATATGTGTATATACACACACACACACACAAATATATAATATATATATACAGACCTCAGGGCCCCACTGTTTTAAGTACCCCGGGCCCTCCAGGACCTTAATTCAGCTCTGAAGGGGGTATCTTCTTTGTGGATTGGCATTCACCCTAAAGGTCCATACACACTGGGCATTTTTGCCCAGTGTGTATGGATAGCGATGTCTAAGGGGGCGCCAGAATTTTTTTCGCAGGGGGGAGCAAAATTTCTAGTTACGCCACTGGCGCCGGACCTTGAGCCTGGTGCTGGTTTCATGAAATCAAGGGGACCCCGATTTGTCGGGGACCCTGATTTTATGTCACCAGCACCGGCCCAATGAGTCCGGGGCTGGTTATGCTTTGGCGGGGGACCCCGCGCGCGTTTTTTATTTTTACTTTGCGCTTTCCTGCAAACGTGCGATTTTCAGACATGAAAATCGCACATTTTCAGGACTAAAGACAGTGCACCAATTCGCCGCAAATCGCATCACTTCGCACTTTTCAGCCTCCAAATCGCATCACATTAAATATGCGAATTTTGACTGAAAAGTGCGATTTGAAAAAGTGCGATTTGCGGCGATGTGGTGCGCTAAAAAAACATGCGCATTTATCTCAATCCATAGAATGTCACCTATTGTTTCTGTGCAGGGTAAATATGCTTTATTTTTGCACTGCAATTTAGATTTCAGTTTTAACACACCCCACCCAAATCTAACTCTCCCAAATCTTACCAGTGCACATGGTTTTGCCCATTTTGAGAACAAATTTGCCCTTTGATCAGGTCTGAATTAGGCCCTGTATGTAGTAATACAGGTTATTGTTAATAAAAGTATCGACATTTTGCAGCAATTAAATAGATTTTATATATTATATTATAAAGTATATTTATAAATGAGAAGTTCAGTTGCTGATACCTGAACACACATGAACTTGTAAGTTTCGAGACAGACTAAGTGTAGACAAGGGTCACTTTCGAATGAGTCCTGGTTGCGGTCATCCCACCAGATTCTGGTCTCAGGTCTAAAAAACAAATCTTTGCTTGTCTTGGTTTGCAGATACCTTTCACATAAGAAATGTATTGAAATGAATACTGTAGGAACAAAAACAGGTCCAAATTAGTTACATGTCATTACCTGTTTCTTTAAATGTTATAAAAATTCCAACCATAACCAACATGCTGATGATAAACAACCAAAATTTAAATGTGGAGGTCTGCACACACTTTAAATATATATATATATATATATATATATATATATATATATATATATATACATCTATAAAACTAAGGGAGATCAAAGAGATGTAGAAGTTTTAGTGTACCCAGTATTCCCCTCATTGTGTTGTGTAAGAATCCTTGGAATCTTCTGGTAAAATTGTGTCAGTGTCAAGGACTCACAAAGTTTGAAGGACCGTTGATGGGTCTATACTGTATCTGTGAGCAGGATCATCCATATTTGCAGATTCTCCTGAAATTTAAGGAATATCCTGCAAAGATCTATTGGAAAAAAAAGGACCCTCATGTAAGCTTATGCTCTGCAGTAAAATTCTATTGGTCTCCTCCAGGTCTGAAGCTTTCCTGTTCCTCTCCTAGTCACAACTCACCAACACCCCCCTGCGTATCACCCACACACTAATGCCACTTGGGGTGTTACAATTTGTGTGAGTTGTGTAGTGTATTTCTTTGAGTGAAGTGCGATTTGTAATCTCTCCAGGATTATTCATGGTATTGTTTGCATGCTATAATGAATGTGCAGCTCATTGGGAACACGAAAAGGCACCAAGGACCAAGTTATCGAAATCTTCCATATTATGAAAATGTGCAGATATGTTGTATATTCAGATAACATTTCAGCTCTATATTTGCACAGTAATAATAATAATAATAATAATATAGTAATATTTGTTATGGATCTGGCTTTGTACTTGTTCTGCCTGAGAACATGTTATTTGATCTGCACAGTTAAGGATAGACCCATGGGTACCTTAATACAAGTCGCCTGTATAAGCTTTCACGTAACAGAAAGCTTCTCTATACTTCGCCTTTGCTCTGTATAATGTGAGCTTGCAATCACTGTTATTACAAATGACATGTTAATTCAATAAAAAAGCATCACACCTACTTTGTCCGGCCTCAGATGGGAAGATTATTTCTTATATGAGGGATTTATGAACTTATTGAACTAATAGGTTAATGTCCTATGCATGTTTTTAGCGATTTCACTGGAAATAGCATTGTTTTACTTCTCCTTTCAGAGCGCGCTTCTACTCAAACACATACTCTCCTGACGTAGTAGGTGGCTACGATACTTATTACACTTTATGGACAGGTCATGTGATCTGAGCCTATTACAACATATTTGTCTGCTTCCCCTAACAGTAACTATTTACCTACCTGGGACCAGAGACACTGCAAAATATGTGTGCAAAACAGTGATGGAAGTTTACAACTTATTCACAATTGAATGCAATTTTGCAGCCCTTTCGGTATGTAACATGACACCCACAAAGTTGAACAAATCTTGTTTTTTGCAACTCATAATAGTACGTACCTTGCACTATGTAAACCAGATATCCTCATTAACGTGGTAGGGATGCCTGACATTTAATAATTATTTTTAAGTATTTGGTGCAAAAACCTCATTATAGCCCAGAATGCAGTGAAGAAAGCACCAGAGCTCTCTATTCCTAGGTACATTTTCTACATGGCTTTCCCGCTTTCAATCCTTCACTTCTTCCATGCTAGGGTTGGCCATTAATTATCAATCACTAGTGACCCATTGATGACCAGATGTCAAAGGAAAATAGTTTTCCTATGGTTGAAGGACCAACAGAAGTTTATGTTAGTGGCAGAGATCCGAAATGCTAATGATGGCTGCGGTCTCTGTATGCTAGTCGGTTGTGCGTATTTTCAACACAGGTTTATGTATGCGATCCCGGATCACGGCTGTCAATCCCTCCCGAGAGCCGTGATCCAGGCCCATTTGGGTTTTGCCCAACAACAAATCGGCAGACGGGATTCATTGTCCCACCTGCCGGTCGTCTGTCTGCGTAAATGGCTGCGGATTGTCGATCTGCAGCCAGGATCGCGACAATCCACGTCCGTAATCGGTAGAAGGGCCCGACAGCTTCTAAAGTCAGGCTCGTTCTGCCGTGATCCCTCTTCAATGCTGTCTGCAAACGCAGCATTGAATAGGGCCCCGCCGCTATTTCCCCCATCGGGAATTGTATACCCCCTTTAGTGTCAGAGCTGTATGCTAAACTGCCTAACCCCAGTGTAAGTACACCCCATGGATTAACATCTACCATATTTTTTTATTATTGTCAGTATAACATTTTGGGCCTATTCAATTGCACACGAGCTGCCAGCTAAATGACTATAGAGGATGGAGGTGCGAGCAGAAACAAGCTACCACTAAGGCTTACACAAAGCTGCGTGCATATCATTGAATCTTCCCATTGGATTATTTCTCCTTTCTGATTTATCCATAGATTTTAGGTTCTTACAAGTAATATAAAAAATGATATCAAATCCTTTTCTTTTGAGCAGGCAATCTACAGATATACAGCGATTTCTCTGAAGTAAATAGTTTTAACTGCAAGAGATAAAAAATAAAAGTACTAGATCTTGCCTGTCAGCCAGTATTGTATAGAAATAATATCTTTCATTTCATTACACCAGTCTGTTGGCCTTTCTTTTCAATCACTTAACCCCCAACCCATTTTGCTTCTTTGAAAACGATTGCAGATGACAGCTTTATCTTTAATATTTAATATAGTGGTTAAATGAAGCTGAAGCATTTATGGCCATTTGCTAACAATGGAACATTTTAGAAGGGCTACATATTTTAGAGACAGACGATATACTGAAGAAAAAATAACATGTCCTTAGTCTTTGGGGAAGGAGCAAATCATGTTGGGCAAGGGAACAGAGGGGGAGATGTTTTATAAACCATAAACAGAGATAAATGTGGGGGTAATAAAGAGTGATAAACAGCCGGCCAATCCATTCCTAACTGTCATTCAAACACAACCTATAACATGACGGTTAGCAGCTAATTGGCTGGATGTTTATCACTCTTTAGCACTCTTGCGTGTATCTCCTTTTAAGCCTTACTACATCTATCCCAGAGTTTGGTGAAATGAGATAATGGGACTAGAACGATCATTGAACTACAGTACTGAGAAAGCTCAGATGGCAGTGACGGTATTTTCAATATTGTATAATTGATATAGATTTGCCATACCTATATATAAAGAAAGCATAGGTTAAGCATTTTTGGGGTGTACTGTATTGCAAATGCATATGGATGGACAGTTTGGGATGAGTATAGTGAAGGTATGTAGGAAGAGAGTCATGGGGCAGCGAAGAAAATTGATTTGCCTGGGCATTTTCTCAGTCAATTTTTCATATCTCCTATCATCGACTAAAGCACACTTCTACTTATCTAAATACTGTCATGTTGCTCTGCAATGTTTAGCCCTTTACAAATTGAGGCACATGTTACAAAGAAATGCTCTGGAAACAATGGCGTCACCAACGGTGAACTGGATGACACCTAGTGTCTTTCCATGCTCTCACATAAAAGTGAATGATTGAAGGCAAACTGATATTTAAGAAGGTGGGATGAGAACGCAAAGCCCAGTGTCAGTCCTTTACTAGGGGTGAGCGAATCCTGTTCTCTGAGAACCAAACCCTCCAAACTTCCATTCCATGCCGGGATCTAAGTCCAGCTCGGATTTAAGGCAAAATGTCATCATCCCACTGTTGGATTCTATATAAGTCCCTGCTTATCAGCACCATCTGCACTCTGGTATTGGAGAGTGTAGTGGACAGATTTGTGTCTGTTTGGGGGTGGTGTGGGACAGGTGCTGCTGGATCAGTCCAGGGGTGCTCTTTCTGCTGAAATAGTCCAGGAGTGCCATGTCTGCTGTATGAGTCCATGGGTGCCCTCTTTGCTGTATCAGTCCAGGGGTGTCCTGTCTGCTCTATCAGTCAATGGGTGCTGCCCTTTGTGCTGTATAAGTCCAGGGTGCTGCCCTGTGTGCCGTTTAAGTCCAGGGGTGCTGCCCTGTCTGCCTTATAAGTCCAGGGGTGCTGCCCTGTCTATAGGAAGTATGGGTATAAATATGGGCGCCCAGACTATGAGCAGTCACCTTGATAAAGCTGGCATTTAGACCCAGCAAAACGCGTTGGTGCCCCCCTTTTGGACCTTAGGTTGCTGATTTTGACCACCACCTGCTCATTCATCTGATCGCCATTTGAACCAATTGGTTGTTCCACCCATACTCCGTTCTTTGGATGCTACAGACCGTTATCGGGACACTCATAGCATCACTGGTTGAGGTTTAAGATTGGTCCTGTATCAACAACATCTTTCAGGACCGATCCCTCCAGCGATACCCGGAATTAACATAATTCCAGACTGCATTCCATCGGGACAATCTCCTTTGGATCAGTGCAGGTTATATCACATAAGTCCTCCCAACACCTTGGGCCACCCACCTTTGCCCTTACATATCTTGCATGAAAAATTTTATATGTGCTTTTTTAATTGTTTTATTGTGTAATAAATGGTTATTTCATTTAATATTGGCTGTTTCTCACTGGTAGCGCTGCTTAAACACTTCTTCTTTTTCGTGCTGCCCTGTCTGCCTTATAAGTCCAGGGGTATTGCCCTGTCTGTCGTATTAGTCCAATGATGCTGCCCTGTCTGCCAAATAAGTCCAGAGGTGCAGCTCTGTCTGCCAAGTGTGCTGCCCTGTCTGCCTTTTAAGTCCAGGAGTTCTGCCCTGTCTGCCTTATAAGTTCAGGGGTACTGCCCTGTCTGCCGTATAAGTCCAGGTGTGCTGACCTGTCTGCTGTAAAAGTCCAGGGGTGTTTTGTGTTGATCTAAATGGAGTACAACCAATTGAAAGATCAGAAACCACCTCCTACTACTAGTGCTTAAGCTGCTGCCAGTAGTCATGGCATTGATGATTAAATCTGTCATCATCGTCTGCTAAGGCCAAAGCCCAATGGCGTAGAGCATGGGTAGCCAACTCCATTCCTTGAGAGTTACCAAAAGTTACTTAGTAATAGTCTCACGAAAATACTGACAGACCCTTTGGCACAGAAATAGAATAGAAACTCCCTTAGTGCTCTCGTCAGTTGTACCGAAAAAAAGAGAGAGAGAGAGAGAGAACAACAATAGTGTAGTACAATCAAAATCAATATAATACATTTTAAATTAGTTCCATAGGTTATGACTCGTACCATTAAGGTAAGTCTACTTTTCAAGGTAGACTATAATCGCATATTGGGGAGCGGTCACGTCACCACCAATCATCAGTTTTCCAGTAAATCCAATGATATGTAAGTAAGAAAAAAAGCTGGTATAGTGAAAGTACCGCTTTTATTTTAAACAAAATTTTACATTAAAAACAAAGTGCATAAGCTGACTATCACCGAGTGGTATGGTCTACCAAAGGTTCAGTATACAAACAAGCAGATGTTAACAGTCAACCAACAGGCGTCCCTGGAAGCTGGTCACCTGGGTAAGTACAGCTGTCCACCTTGTCCTCCGCCAACGTGTTTCGAAACTCATCTGGTTTCTTTATCAAGGCTATGGAGGAAAGGTGCCTATTCCTATATTTATACTCCTATCTGGGATGTTCTAATTCCAGACATAGAATCATCCTGACCAACTATTCCGGGATTCCCCTATCTAAGTAGTGTCCCCCTGTCACCAGGTTTTCAACAATACTTATTGTCCACGTGGTCTCAATCGCGGGAGAATATGCCGCTAGTTTTCTTCCGGCTTCCTGTTGTACCAGGAACCGGAAGTGACGAATGCGGTTCACCGGCTTCTTGTTACTGCGTGTCACTGTCGCTTCTATTCCCCGCTTCCCATTTCTGACTTTTTTAGGGGCGTAAGTAGATCTTGCGTTCCAAACGAGATGGTGTTTGCGTTCCACTTATGTTTCCGGTAATACCGTTATCAAAAGCTCTTTTTCCTTCTCAATTCCATTCATAAAGTGGCTTGTGCTTATTGATCAGTCCACCATTATAAATATATATGGGAAAAAATAAATAATACTTTAGTACACTAAAAATACATATTACATATATTTTCAAATGGTATAAATATAGATAAAAATCTTTATAGAATTATTAAAACTGGATACAATTACATGTATCGATTAAAAGGGAATTCCCTTTTAATCGATACATGTATTTTTATCCATGCTTGATAAAGCTTTGTAATTGGCTGTTAAGGTCATGTATATTCATGTTTTTTTAGAATGGAGGACTATATCATGGCGTTCAGAAAACATTTTGGTTGGACAGCTGCTAGAAATGGGCTATTTCATCTTCTTCCAATTCCAAGACATCTTCACAGGTACCCAGGTCATCAACTGCCAATTGGAGTACTGAAACTGTTTTATAGACATTTGAAAGTTTTGGGGCATGATAAACACAGGTTTCTGATGAGCAATATGAAAGGATCACAGAGAGGTAGCCCTGCATAAAGGTGCAACACACTTAGGACATCCCTGTATGACAGTAATTACACTCATGCCACACTGGACAGAAAGTACAACTAGAAATGTGAAGAACAACTAGAAGGAGCTGTTCAATGGTGGAGGCCAGTGTGTTGATATTAAAGGTGCAGGCAATTTAATTTGGTCTTGACTGGAAGGTGCTGTTCTGAAACTGAGAGCAGAGTATGGCAGCAATAATTTTTAAGATTCAAAGAACATCAGCGACCATATAATTTCCAAAGGTAGCCAAAAGGTACTAATATAGGGGTTCAGGCAGGGGTGACAGGAGAAGAGGGGAGGCATGGAAGTTCCTCAAATACCTAGGGCTCACCTTTGACTAGCTGAAGGTGGTAACGCAGCAGTCATCAGTGTGGTCAGTGGCAGCTCAGCTGGGTCACATTCAGGGGTTAAAGTGGGGGGGGAACAGGGTGGAACTGCGTTCCACCACCACCACCCAGGGTGGAACTAGTTCAGCTCTGCCTTGGCCCTGGCACATTAATTCTAGCAGAAACCCCTGCCACTGGCCCTGGTTCTGCCTAGTGAGGGGGGGGGGGGGGGGGGGTGATTAGATGGCAGATGAAAAGGAGTTTCCCCACCACTCCAGGACCACTTTTAGCCCTGGTCACATTAGGCCTGGACCAGTGTAAAGCCGTAGTGCCCCAGTGTTCAACACACTGTTGTATTGCAGCTACAATCATACACCTTCTAGATATAGAGGGAAATATCTACAATATACATTGTCCGGCTGGTGAGCCCCACCCAACTAGGCTTTTTATAGCCTTGGTTGAAAGCAGCCACGATAGCACTAGGCAAAATTTTGAAACAAAACAGAAAATTATACTGTCTTTTATAAAAACAGGATCTGGATATTGTACTTGGCTCCAACCATTTTCACTGGAGTCCCTATCTGGTATATTGCTGGGTGGGTGACAGGTGCCCATCTAATGCTAAGAGATGAAATCGTCTTCCAGGGCTGGCTGTTTCATTGCACCACCAGTTGGGTTGAATCAATGTTTTACTTTGCTGCTACATACAGAAGAATTGAAATTTCAGGTCACTGACTCAACACATTGACTGACTTTTCCTCTGTTTGCAGTCTGTGTGTAGCCCAGGACTTACTTGGTGGCTATGATAGAAACAGACAGTTCAGGGCCAGATATGCCATCGCACACCTTCCCGTTAAACACCTAGGCACATCTGCATTTTCCCCGACACTCCCACATAATGGCTGGTAACCATCCCCAAAAAGCCAGCTTCCTATATTGAATATATACTGGCATGTGAATGAATTCCATCTAAATGGGGCATATTGGCTGCGTGGTTGCATAAGAGGCTATATGGTGGTATGGTGACTAAAATTACTTTACAAACTTACTTCTGCCGTGTGTGACCAAATACATGCTACTGCTATCCTGTGTAATACAGTAATTCTGCCACATGAAGCAACAAAGTAGAATTATCCCTGCTCCTGCTGTGTTTGCTACCTTATTCACGATGATCTCTGCATAGGAATACTTGTCAAGTTGGCAGGTTTGTCTTTTTGTCTTGGCAATTGCCCCAACAGAGCATTTATAATTAATTATACCCAGAGCACTAACTGGTTACTGATGGTTCTCATTTTTTTTTACATCAGCCTCAGTTTTAGCCTAGATTGGTGGTGCATGAATAAGCTTAATGTTATGCCTCAGAAAATGTGACCACAAATTGTAATTTTTGTGTAAGGATATATAAAGTCTGATCTTATAATGATTGTCTAGGCGCTGTAATTCCCCAGTTTATAGCAGTGTATAATTTATCATCCCAAGAGGAGGTCATTACCAAGATTTCATGGAGGACAACAGATTAGAAAACAATGTCAGTTTGTTTAGATTTTCCTTAACTAATGGTTCCAAAATGAATCGACGCGGGAGGGCGATGCCACAACACGCCGGGATGTGGCATGGGATTATTTATTTATCTTCGGCTGGAATGTGGATCTGTATTTGGAGATGCCTCATTAAAAGTACTTTCTGAAGTTTTTGCAAACCCTTCTATGCAAGAAAATACTGGAACTCTGGGTGACATTTAATAGGATGCGATTTTTTTTTGCACTTTCAAAAACGCCCATTATCGCACTTTTTTAAAACCGCATTTTTGCAGCGAATTTGCATATTTAATGAGGTGCGTATTCCGGAAAGAAAAGTGCGATTAAGTGCGATAATGGGTTAATTTTAGGCATTAAAATGTGCAAATTTTTGCCATGAAAATGTGCGATTTTGTGTTTGTAAAAAAAATTTAAAAAACGGCGTGGGGTCCCCCCTCCTGAGCATAACCAGCCCTGGGCACATTGAGCCGGACCTGGTTCCAAAAAATACGGGGGACAAAAAGCATAGGAATCCCCCGTATTTCTGAAACCAGCACCGGACTCTGGGACCGGTCCTGGTTCCAAAAATAGGGGGGGGGGGAATCTAGGGTTCCCCAGTATTTTGAAACCAGCACCGGGCTCCAACAGCCTGCGGTGTCATGCCACAGCCAGGGGACACTTTTTACATAAGGTCCCTGGGCCGAAACATGAGCACCGTGGCTAGTCAGCCTTGGAAGGGGTACCTGGAGGAGTGGGGACCCCCCCCAATAAAGCCCCCCCCCCCAGGCTTCACCCGTATAGGGCTGAAGCCCGGGGCTGTCACCGGCGTCCATGGCCAGTGGACGCCGGCCTGATAGGGTTAAAACTCACATACATAACATTGCTTTATCTAGGAGAACTACAAGTACCAGCAGACCTCCACCACATGCTGTGACTTGGAGGGTATATCAATGGAATTGTGGGCTATGCAGAGTTATGTGTACACAGAGACCATATGCTTTTAGACAGTGCTGGAAGTGTGTACTGATAATGATGATGAGTATAAGTATCAGTACGTTACGGTCACGCTCCATCAAAACCCACTTCTTCCGACTAGCCTATCCCTCCTCCTTCTAACCTCTTAGGCTCCTCCTATCCTGCCTGCCCTACCCCTCCATCCGTTCCTACTTATCCTATTGTTTTTCGTTTGTCCACCCACCTCCTTTTAGTCTGGTAACTCTTATGAGCAGGGCCCTCCTTCCTCACGTACTCACCCTACCTCTTTACCTCACCAGCGCTCCTGTCCTGTTCTTCCCTTCCTCTACTTCATCTTCAGTCTCCTCGACAATTTTGACACCTACTTCAGAACTGATGCTGATTTTAGTTCTACCAGCTATACCCCTATTTATGCTGTATTTTTTTAACGCACCCTGTACGTTACTTTGTCATTTGTTTTTTTGTTTACTATGTACGGCGCTGCGGACACTTTGTGGCGCCTTATAAATAAACGTACTACTACATAGATGGATGGGAACCCGAATCTGTCTCCATGGGTGCAATGCAGTGTGCAGCAATTATGGTCAACTTCCAATCTCTGCATAAGGCCCTTAGGGGGGAATTTACTAAGCTGTGTATTCTTCTTCACATGTGATGTTGCTATGGGCAACCAATCAGAATCTACTTCTTATTTATTTAGCACCCTCTAGAACAGGCATTCCCAACCACGGTCCTCAAGGCACACCAACAGTGCAGGTTTTAGTGATGTCCAGGCTTCAGCACAGATGGTTTAATCAGAATCCCTCAGGTACTAATTAAGTCACCTGTGCTGAAGCCTGCAGTGGCAAACGCAGGATTTTCAGAAGGAGGTTTCCAGAGGGGCGGAGCAAAGCACAGAGATGGACACTTAGGTGACCCAGTATATGCCGGGTCAGTTAAAGTATTATAGATAGACCAAATGTATATAAATAATAATAATAAAAACAAATATATATATATATATATATATATATATATATATATATATATATACATACAGGGGCATCAACAGCAGTGTAGGCCCCTGGGCATAGCAATGTATTGGGGCCCCCTACCGATCCTCCAGCGGTAGGGGTGGGGGAAGCTTTGATGTCCCGCGGGTGGTAGGGGGTATTATATCAACCGCTCAGCATGTAGGGCCTGGACCAGTAATTTCCACTAATTACCCCTTTACTGCACAGATGGTGGGAGATGGGGTGGGAGAAGGGGGCATTGGGCTGAATACATAACTTCCAGGGTGGTAGAGGATGTTTAATATGCAGAGGAGGGTGTATAGTGGAGTGGGCTTATTATTCATAATTTTCTGGTGGGAGGACAGCTTGCTTGACTGCAGATATCTCCAGTTCCCGGAAATAGATTTCTTAGATTGTAATGGAATTAAAAACTAGAGAATCTCATCTACCAAATGGTATTGGGGACTAGGGGATCAGAGTTCAGGAGGCAGAGCAATCTGCCAATGAGCATATAAAACTACATACCAGGTGTGTGGAGCTGGAGCGGTAACCAGCTGCTGGAAGGCAGATATATCTGGTTCTGGGTACAGTAGAGACAAGCTACTAGTGTCCATCAAAGGGGGAGAGTCCCAGATTTTGGAATATACCCTCAGAAAAACTCTAAGTCAGACAGAACCTGAAAGATCTGACTGGGAAGAGCAATTAACAGGCTTGGATGGGGACCACTGCTTTGAAGTCAGATATCTCTGGTTCCCAAGGGCCTATTTTTAAAATTCTTGTACCCATGGAAAGAGGGGACCCTCAGCTTTCAGCCTAGGGCCCTTAGACTTCTGGGGGGGTTTCTGGGTACTTGGAAACCCCCCCCTACGTGCGCTACTGGCCTGGATATCACTAAAACCTGCACTGTTGGTGTGCCTTGAGGACCGTGGTTGGGAATGCCTGCTCTAGAAGATAGTAGACAGTAGCAACATGACATGTGAAGTAGAATACACATCTTAGTAAACTTCCCCCTTAGTGTTCAGTACCTAGAAATACATGAAAGCCATCCATCCATACATACATGCATATATACCAGATTTAATTGTAAAGGCAATACAAATGCAATATTTTTTTTTTAATAATGCAGAGGTTCCCCAAACGCGGTCCTCAAGGCACCCCAACGGTCCAGGTTTTAGGTATATTTATAGCTCAGCACAGATGCTTAAATCAGACTGACTGAGTTACTAATTAAGTCACCTGTGGACAAACATGGATATACTTAATACCTGGACCGTTGGGGTGCCTTGAGGACCGCGTTTGGGAACCTCTGGAATAATAGAATTCTTGTGCAATCAAGAACCATTACAAAATAAAAAGGTTCCACATCAAAGCTTGTTACATTGTTGCAGGTGTGCGTTTATTAACCAGAATGTATTTTGTCTTGGAGAATGACATACAAACAATGTACAGAAAATACATTAGGAAGCATCAATAACCTACTGTATAGAATGTGACACCAGAGACTCTACAATTACAGGCAGAAGTGACTACACTACATTGCTTGGCATGAGATAAGGGGAACCAGCTGTCATATAAAAGGAAGTATATTAATTAAATACTGCTACATTACTTACCAGCACTACTAGTTTAAAGTTACATTGGATGAATTGCTAATAATAGAAATCAGACCTTATTTTGCCAAAATAAAGGAAAAAGTAAAAAAAAAAAACACAAAAAACACAAAACAACATACTGTACGCCTCATTTTGTCAACTGACAAAGACCCTTATTCTCTCTGTAGTTGAGGGAACCCAGACTCATGATAGATTGACTCTAGTCATTAGGATGACCACTAATGGTCGACAGTGAGTTGACACCTTTAAATGGTTGATATACTCAATGTCGGCAATGACAGAAGAATGACCATTATAGTTTATAGACTCCAGTCCTGGGCCCCATTTCTGTCTGGGCCCGGGAATGGAGTCCCCACAGTCCCCCTCTGATGGCTGCCCTGGTGGTCGATCTAATGACTGTCGACCTAGAGTCAATCTATCATTGACAGGTGGAGCCCCTCTCTTTAGAATAGCCAGCCCCTGCGAGGATGAGAGGGTCTCCATCTGTATGCCATAACCGTACTTGGGAGAGGCAGGCAAGTATCAGGGTCATAGTATATGATTACCATCCTGAACATTTACAAATGACCATGGAAAAATTATTTTAAAAAACCCTATAAATTCAGTGGTTCTTTTTTTTCCTCACATGATTTTTAACTGGGATGCGGTCATTTAGTCTACAGCATGATGGTCGACAGTCATTAGGTCAACACCATTAGGTCGACATGGTTATAGGTGGACATGGGTCTAGGTCATCATGGGAAAAGGTCGACATGGTTCTAGGTTGATAGGTCATTAGTTTGACATTGTCTAGGTAGACAGTCAAAAGGTCGACATGGGGTTTTTCACTGTTTTTTGAGCCAACATGAGCCAACAGGCGGTATTTCATGCCCTACCATCCACTAGGGCATGGCGGGAGAATAAATAGTGTGCCGAGCTTAGCGAGGCACCGTGCCCAACGCATGGCGAGTGCAGCGAACAATGCCAGGGGATGCGGTGCACTTTAAACTGTGTCCATGTCGACTGTGTTGACATTCAGGTAAAAAAACAGTAAAAAAACCCATGTCGACCTTTTGACAGTCGACCTAGACAATATCGAACTAATGACCTGTCGAACGAACGACCTGTCGACCTAATGACCTTTCCACCTAGAACCATGTCGACCTTTTCCCATGTCGACCTATATCCATGTCACCTAATGGTGTCTACCTAATGACTGTTGACCATAATGCTGTAGACCAAATGATCCCAACCCTGCATTTGGATAATAAACCGCAGTATAAGAGGTGAATGTGTTATCATAGCACATTATTATTATTATCTATTAAAAATAGTAATAGAGACACCATATTCTTATATAGCGCAGCAGATTCCGTTACAGCGTCTTATATAGCGCAGCAGATTCCGATACAGTGTCTTATATAGTGCAGCAGATTCCGTTACAGTGTCTTATATAGCGCAGCAGATTCCGTTAGTGTCTTATATAGCGCAGCAGATTCCGTTACAGTGTCTTATATAGCGCAGCAGATTCCGTTACAGTGTCTTATATAGCGCAGCAGATTCCGTTACAGTGTCTTATATAGCGCAGCAGATTCCGTTACAGTGCCTTATATAGCGCAGCAGATTCCGTTACAGTGTCTTATATAGCGCAGCAGATTCCGTTACAGTGTCTTATATAGCGCAGCAGATTCCGTTAGTGTCTTATATAGCGCAGCAGATTCGTTACAGCGTCTTATATAGCGCAGCAGATTCCATTACAGCGTCTTATATAGTGCAGCAGATTCCGTTACAGTGTCTTATATAGCGCAGCAGATTCCGTTACAGTGTCTTATATAGCGCAGCAGATTCCGTTACAGCGTCTTATATAGCGCAGCAGATTCCGTTACAGTGTCTTATATAGCGCAGCAGATTCCGTTGCGCTTTACAATAGTAGACAGTGATAAAACAAACTGGGTAACAACCGACAGACTTGGAGGTAGAAGGGCCCTGCTGCAAGCTTACAATCTAAGTATATGGAGATCTGCAGGTTTGGTTTTACTTGGATTTACTCAGATCTCAAATTATGATTATATTGTCTATTGACCGTCACATGTTTTGGATAGCCAATAAGATCCTGAATTGAGATCTGCATAATTTCAAGTTAAACCGAACGTCTCTCTGATTTGTAAGTTTTACATACACTTCCATTTCACTACAAATAAAGGACATTTGTAAGTTTTTTAAATTATTTTAAAAAACAAATTCCAAAAGTGTTGGCTTTAATCAGTCTCCCCTTTATGCTAGTAACTATATAAAATTATACTTGGAGAAATACCACTCTGAAACGGCGTGGAAGCATGTTTGATGGGTGAATTCTGTATAATACATTTGCCATGTGTCGTATAATGCATATTATATAGTTGGTACATTTATAGTAACACACATTGGGGCAGATGTATTAAGCCGTAACAAGAGATAAATGCAAGGGTGATAAGGAGAAATAAACGTCCAGCCAATCAGCTCCTTACTGACTTTTTCAAACACAGCCTGTAACATGGCAGTTAGCAAGTGATTGGCTGGACATTTATCTCTCCTTATCACCCTTGGATTTATCTTTTGTTAAAGCTTAATGCATCTGCCCCAATGTTTTATTTAAATAAACTGTGTTTTATATGGTTCATAGTACAGTACAATAACTTAAAAATGTAAGCATGTTCTCTAATGTTTCATTATATCATACTAGTCTTAAGGCACGTCCGACAAACGGCGAAAGTTTATGCTTAAACAATTCTCAAAAGTTTTGTAAAGTGAATTTTTTTTCATTTAATGGACCTGTAGAGGCCTTTAATTCCTTCGGTGGTATGCCTGGAAATTTCTTGGGTACTTTTTACCCAGGCCTGGGTCTCTGAATCTGTTGGAGGGCCCCGGATCCTGTGTCCCCCTCCCCCGCGGCAGAGACCAGGCAGTGGGACTAGAGGGCAAAATGCAGCCTTTTTTTATAGGGGCCTGGCCATACCCTTTCCATTGACCTCCTATTTACTGGGGCCTGGCAGTGCTTTCAGCACCCCTGGTTGTATTCATAAAGTCCTAAGCTTTCTAAAGGTGCCCATACACGGTACAATTATTGTGCACAATTTGGACTAGATCACATCACATCGCATTGCATAGGTTTTGCAATGCAATTGCAATTTGAGCTGTGCGATGAGATGTGTGATGGGAGCATGCAACTCATCGCACCCACAATTGTACCGTGTATGGGCACCTTAACAACATATCACAATGCATGGAAACTAGTGGTGCGCACCGGGAACTTTTCATGTTTCGTGTTTTAGGTTTTGGGTCTGTATCGTCCGCTATATTTTGGGTCTGGATCTGTTCCAAAACACCGCCCTTCTGTGTTTCGTGTTTTGTGTTTCGTGCTTTGGATCTGTATTTTTTTTTAAAACCCATAAAAACCGCTAAAATCGCAGAATTTGGGGGGTTCTTTGCTCATATGCTATTATTAACCCCAATAACATTAATTTCCACTCATTTACAGTCTATCCTGAACACCTCACAATGTTGTTGGTAAGCCAAAAGTTTGCACCGAGGTAGCTGGATGGCTATGCTAAGTGACACAAGCGGGTGACACAAACATGTGGCCCATCTAGGAGTGACATTGCAGTGGCAGACAGGATGGCAGTTTGAAAAACTAGGCCCCAAAGTGCAAGATGGAATTGTCCTTGGGCCCTCCCACCCACCCTTATGTTGTGTAAATAGGACATGCACACTGTCTTTAACAAACCAATCATTTCAGCAACAGGGTCTGCCACACAACTGTGGCTGAAATGATTGGTTTGTTTCGGCCCCCCCAGATAAGAAAAAGCATCTGTCTTCCTGTACAAACTGGCTCTACAGAGGCAAGATGTTGTCCTCATCCTCTGATTCCTCACCCCCTTCAGTATGTACTTTCTCATCCTCACAGATTATCAATTCCTCCCCGCTGTACTGCATAATCACAGGTCCCTCTGTACTCTTTGGAGGCAATTGCTGGTATTGATTGAAGAATTAATCATTAATTTTGATGAACATCATCTTCTCCATATTTTGCAGCAGCAACCTGATACTGATGTAGCAGGCTACATCTTTGCAGGGGCTGGTGATTCTATCCCAGAGGCCAGCCCAGGAGGAGCGCAGCCGGCCCATTTGTAATGAGATTTGGGCCGGCCCACCAGGAAATGGCCCGGTTTCCTGCTGGGCCAATCCGCCCCTGCTGGGTGGGAATTCCCGAACAGGCTCGGAAAGCAGTTCGGGTTGGGGGAGTCCGGATTCCCCCAATCCAAACTCGCACATCCCTAATGAAAACAAAGAAATAACACAGACCCTTATTGACAGCACCCTTAAGGGGTCATCCAGTTAAACCCATCTTCGAACTTAGATTGTCCCTTAAGATGATAATGTAGTGTGCAATGTGTGAAGACATGGGGGAAATATACTAAGATGTGTATTCTACTTCACATGTCATGTTGCTATAGGCAACCAATCAGATCCTGTCTACTGTCTTCTAGAGGGTGATAAATAAATAAGTAGATTCTGATTGGTTGCCCATAGCAACATCACACATGAAGTAGAACACACATCTTAGTAAATTTCCCCCAATTAGTTAATGCATTTGAAAGTTATTGTGGAACCTCCATACACACATGTAGATGAAATACAGAACTATTGGTGTTATTTGTGTTCCACTGCGTGAAATATGTATAACTATACAAATAAAGTTAAAGAGTAATCAGACCTGAGTCTCTGGATAAAAGTAGCATAACTACTGTATAAAGTACATATATATATATATATATATATATATATATATATATATATATATATATATATATATATATATATATATATATATATTATTCTAGTGTACCGTTAGCTTCATTTTTATAAAATTCTTGGTACTTGTGAGTTATCCGGACGCCCGATTTCTAAATCGGGTCGGATCGGGACATCGCATCGCATCGCATGCGACCATCGGATGCGATGCGATGCGATGCGATGACCCGATTTTTCCATAGGAATCAATGTTAAAATGGACTGAGTCCATTTTAACATGGAATTCAATGGGAAAAAGGGGTCCTTTTCATACCCCTACTATCCAAGTGGGTATGGAGTTGGATATAAACCTGTGGCGAGCGTAGCGAGCCACCGAGCCCGAAGCGTGGCGAGCGTAGCGAGCCCCGCGAGGGGACACGGAATACCGTCCCCTCGCGGGGCTCGCTTCGCTCGCCACGCTTCGGGCGCGGTGGCTCGCTACGCTCGCCACAGGTTTATATCCAACTCCATGCCCACTTGGATAGTAGGGGTATGAAAAGGACCCCTTTTTCCAATTGAATTCCATGTTAAAATGGACTCAGTCCATTTTAACATTGATTCCTATGGAAAAATCGGGTCATCGCATCCGATGGTCGCATGCGATGCGATGCGATGCGATGCGATATCGCATCGCATCGCATCTGATTGTATGCCTTAACTTAAGGCATACAATCAAAAAATCGGGCGTCCAGATAACTCACAAGTACCAAATTCTTAATTTCAAAGAGTAGTGATACACTACAGTCTGTGCTTCCACAGTGATATCAGCCATACACTACTAACAATACATTGTGTCATATATATTATACACTGTATACAGTATGGTGTAATTCTCCTCTGTATCACCTTCTTTTACTGCTGTGAGCTGGCAAAAGAATCTCAGTGATTAGACCTTGGAAACAGTGACACCTGCAGGAGAGATAATATATAATGTATTTAAACTTATAAAATGTTTTCATCATATATGTTAAATAATGCAGCACCGCACATTACCGCTGCTGTTATTATCACATTACATAGTGGTACAATATTCATACATGTCATTATTTTCAGACATAATAAGACTTCCAGCATAGGCAGATGTCTTTCAACACAGAACTTTAAAATTATTTCATGGAAATTCTATGTAGAACCCATTCAAAAAGCAGTGCAAATAACGGACATTGTAGGGTGGATAAATAACTTGTCTGCTACTCATCACTATGGGGGTTATTCTGGTTCACTCCTTCTGGCAAATTCCTTCTTAGATGGACAAAACCATGTGCACTGCAGGTGGGGCAGATGTTACTTGTGCAGAGAGAGTTAGATTTGGGTGGGGTTTTACTTCAAAGTGAGATCTATATTGCAGTGTAAAAATAAAGCAGCCAATATTTACCCTGCACAGAAGCAAAATAACTCACCCAAATCTAATTCTCTCTGCACATGTTACATCTGCCCCCCTGCAGTGCACGTGGTTTTGTCCATCTAAGAAGGAATTTGCCAGACGGAGTGAACCAGAATAACCCCCTAAATGTCATGTTCTACTGCTCTGTTATTAAAGACTAGACAAATATAAACAGGCCACTCTGTCTGCCAGCCCTACTACTAGTTGTGGGCTGTTTTATTACAGACTGCAGCTTGCCTCTCTGAAGGTAGTTTAGAGGTGCGGTCTCACTTATTTATTCCAGCTATCATTTTAATGAACAGCTCTCACTTTTCCTTTCTAGGAAGCAAAGAAGTCTACTCCAAACCCAAATATACACTACCGATCAAAAGTTTGGGTCACTTAGAAATTTGTCTATTTTTTAGAGAAACGCACAGTCTTTTTCAATGACGATAACTTTAAATGAATCAGAAATAGGCTCTATACATTGTTTATGACTATAATAGCTGCAAATATCTGTTTTTAAAGGAATATCTACATATGTATATAGAGGCACATTTCGAGCAATCATCCAGTGTTCTAATGGTACATTGTAATTGCTAAGCGCGTTAGAAGACTAATGAATGATGAGAAACCCCTTGAAACCCTTGTGCAATTATGTTAGCACAGCTGAAAACAGAGAAGCTATAAACCTGGCCTTCCTTTGAGTTAGTTGAGTATCCGAAGCATCAAATTTGTGGGTTCTATTATACTCTCAAAATGTCCAGAAAAAGATAACTTTCATGTTAAAATTGTCACAAAACTAAACATTCCCGCTCCCTTCAGAGGACAGCACAAACAGGCTCTAACCAGAGTAGAAAGAAGAAGCGTAGAGCCCGGTGCACAACTGCACAAAAAGATAAGTATAGTTGAGAAATAGATGCCTCACAGATCCTCAACTGGCAGCTTCATTAAATGGCACCCGCAAAATGCCAGTGTCAATGTTTACAGTGAAGAGGCGACTCCAGGGGGTGTGGTACAGGGGTCCGACAGTCGGGATCCCGACAGTCATTAGCCCGACGTCAGGATCACGACTGGCCGGACCCAGACAGCATGGTGAGCGCAACTACGCTACTCTGCGGACACGGTGGCTCGCTACGCGAGCCTCCTATTCTATTCTCCCTCTATGGGGGTCGGGGATCCCCACGAGGGAAAATAGAAGGTGGCGGCCGGGAACCCGGCTGTCGGTGTTTTGACAGTCGGGATCCCGACGTCGGGATCCCGACTGTCGGGACCCCGTCCGGCACCCGACTCCGGGGTGCAGGCCTTCTAGGCAGAGTGGCAAAGAAAAAGCCATATCTGAGACTGGTGATAAAAAGGAAAATAATAATATGGGCAAAAGAGCACAGACATTGGACAGAGGAAGATTGTATAACAGTGTTATGGACAGACGAATTGAAGATGTTTGGATCACACAGAAGAACATGCAGAGGAACATGCAGAACAAGTGAGAAGATGCTGGAAGAGATGCCATCTGCCAAGCATGGTGAAGGTAATGAGATGTGATGCGAGCGTATGCGCCGTGGGAATGGTGGGCGGGCATATCACCATTCGTAGGGTGGGTTCTGGTTGACTTGCAATGATGTGAATTTGCATCCGAACGAATCAAGCAGAATAACCCCCAAAGTACAGAACATTGTTACTGGAACCTGGGCCGGTACATGATTTGTGGCACCTTAGGCAAACTTCAGCTTATGACTCCCACCACCACCCACACACCAATACAGACCTTCCAGAACCTCAGGTGAAAGCGTGGACATGGCATCTAAGAAGTTCAACACCTGCCGTTTGTATTAAGTTTAAAAAAGATGCTTCTGTTAGAGTCATCCTTAATTTTGTGATAGAGTCAGGGGTGCCCCAAAATTCTGGATCCTCTAGGCAGCTGACTAAAGCTGACTAATGGTAGAGCCGGTCCTGAATACTAGAACAATGGGACCTGATGTCCAATATGACTAAAGGGGTTAATCTGGTTCACTTGCAATGGACAAAACCATGTGCACTGCAGGTGGGGCAGATGTAACATGTGCAGAGAGTTAGATCTAGGTGATTTATTTTGTTTCTATGCAGGGTAAATACTGGATGCTTTATTTTTACACTGCAATATAGATATAAGTTTAAAGTACAATCCCACCCAAATCTAACTCTCTCTGCCCCACCTGCAGTGCATATGGTTTTGTCCACTAGAGTTTGCCTTTGCGAGTGAACCAGAATAACCCCCTAAGTGTAGTCTAATGGCCGTGAGGGAAAGCAGTGATCTGCCAACTCTGGCCTGGCAGGAAATTAGATTTAAATATAAAACATTACACAAGGTTTTGTTATTTTACTTATTGAACCACCCTCATTTTTTATTTTTATTTTTTACGTGTAATTTTTATTCAGAATTGCTACTTGCTGAGTGCTGTTTGTATACTGCACTATACTTGTATCATCTGTAAATCTGTGATTATTAACCTAGTGGGACATTCTATGGTAACAAACGTTACATTCCTGCCTGAACAGATCATGAAACATATATTTATTTGAGCATCTTTTCTGAATATTTTCTAAATGAAGTAAATGTTTGTGTGGTACGTGATATGCTTTAATTTTGTCGCAAAGCTTGTCATGAAAACTGGTAACAAACGTTACACAGAAAGGACATTTTCATGGAATGACCCTATTGTGTTTATACAAGAGACACAAAAAGGGTCACGTCAGATGGCTTTCATGTTAAAGTTTGAATGCAGTGGTTATGTGAGAATAAAACTTTTAGGATTAGCTACAGTATATTAGAGACAAGCCAACATGACAGCATGAAAAATAAATATCTAAATATATGATTTAGAGGGATATGCCCAATAATTCATTCAGGGGCAAAAGCTAGAAATATTACATTGAAACATTTATACTAACCACATTTTTTCAGAAGCCCACACTGGTGCAAAACATTTAAAAAGATTAAAAAACAAAACAATAAAAGTAATCGGCCTACTTGCTAATGATGATCACCTGCCTACAATGTCACTTCGCTGTACAAAAGAATGACAATGGGTCTCATTCAGATGTGGTCACAGAGCAGCTGAAGTATTGAAGTACATTGTTACAACTACGCATGTGTCTGAGTCGCACTGCAAGCACAGTGATTTGGGGGTGCTAATGGGGTTCGGTAAATGCAGGCATGTCAGAGCTGTTTATTGTGATTTCGCAGTTGCAATCTCACTTGCTTCTGGAGAGCTGTCTACATCCGGGGAGAGCTGCCCAGCCTGTGCATCTTCAGAGGCAGAAGCTGCATGATGACCCAGTCTGCAGCAATAGTGTCTATGTGTGTGGGGTTTGTGTCAGCAAGCAGAGCCGGATTAACAATGGGCCTGATGGAGCTATAGCTCCAGGCCCACTCTCCAAATAGGCCTATTTTGTAGCTGAGGGTCAGGTATTTCCAACGAGCCCAGCCCCGTGTCGCTAGCTCCCCGGTAACCGGAGATACCGCCAGGCAAACCTGGAATGTTTTCCCCATAGGATAACATGGGACCCGCTAATTCCGACCTCCACCCGGTTCCAACGGCTCCCAGTTCCCCCTACAGCATCACAGAAACTCAGTCGAACCCAAATCGCTGGGCCTTCAATCTGATACCAGGTCCATATGGGTTCATTGGTTCTAGAGATATAGCGGGTAAAACTATTTTTTTTTTCATTTCTGAAATGTAATTTCATGGCTGTTCATGTTGTTTGAGGGCAGATTTCTGTGGAAGCAAACGGCCCAGTTTCATGACCAAAATCATTCGAAGGCTACATGTAAATGGGTCAGTTGGTTCCGAAGATATAGCTGGTTGTTTAAAGGGGGGGGGGGGTTTCTCTCCCCCTCACACCAGAAAATGCAGGGACTAGGCTGGTGTAAGAATGTCCCTGCATGATCCTGGGACCATATTTCCTGCATTTTCTGGTATGAAAGGGGGTATTATTTCAAATAGCCGGGACATGCAGTTCTCTGAATACAGCCGGGCAGCCCCCTGCTCTCTGCCCGACTGTTAATGGCTGTCATTTCTGCCCGGCGGCGACTGTCCCCAAGTTACCGCGAGCATGTATTCCCCCTTGGCAATGAGCATGTAATCTCACATAGCAACGAGCATGGAACCCCTGGCAATGAGCATGGAACCCCTGGCAATGAACATGGAACCCCTGGCAATGAACATGTAGGTAAGCAACACTTATGTAGCATAATTTTTAATAGGCATTATGGTGTTTGGCATAATACGTAATGGAGATTATGGTGTGAGGCTTAACATGTAATGGGCATTATGGTGTAAATTTTTAATGAGCGCCTTTGGCGCGCAATGCCCCTATTTATGAAGCATATTGTGCATTATTGCTCAATCTGTTTGGTATAGTGCAGCATACCTCCCAACTGTCACGATTACAGCGGGACAGTCCCGATTTTCGGGTCCTGTCCCGCTGTCCCACCCGCGGCAGGCATTGTCCCACTGCGGGGGGTGGCAGTTGGTGGCAGTTGGGAGACCCCCCCAATCTAATAGAATAGACGCTGTGTAAAAATGAGGTTGCGGCTAATTAGCATAAACTGCACCCTCATTTGCATACGCCCGCCCCCTTTTTGGACGCTTCGCCACGCGAGTGTCCCTATTTCATCAGCACAGAAGTTGGGAGGTATGGTGCAGGCATGTCCAAACTATGGCCCTCCAGCTGTGAAACTACAAGTCCCATCATGCATTGCCACAGTTTTGCAATTAGGGAATGCTAAAACTATGTCAATGCATGCTGGGACGTGTAGTTTCACAACAGCTGGAGGGCCTCTGTTTGGACTGTTTTGTTATAGTGTGTATTTTGGCTCAATTTGAATCTTGCCTTAATCTGTGTGGCATAATATGAATTTTGACTCAATCTGTGTGCCATAGTGTGAATTTTTGCTCAATTGGTGTGAATTTTGTCTCATTCCATGTGGCATAATGTGTAAGAAGCAAGTACAGTATAAGAAGTTACTATTGTGTTGCATGATTTGTATAAGGGGTACATGGTATGGTAAAGTTAGGTTACCACATAAAAGGTGCTGACATATTGTCTACCAAGTTTTGGTTTTCAGTATTTTTTTATGACTGTAGTGCCGCCTCACCCCGCAAGTATCTTAGCACATCGGCGTCCCACGGGTGCACCTTTGGAGTGCACCTGCCAATATATCTCCCTGCATTTTTCCTATGCCAGCGCCCTGCCTTTTCCAGGCATATATAATTAGTTAAAAGTATTTACACAAATAGAGACACACCCATGAGCAGACCACCCAACCAGAACATAGGTCACGCCCCCACATTATTAGGTGCTGGCCACAACCCCTATTATTTCGCATAATAGGCCCTTGATCATTTTCAGCTCCAGGCCCATTTAGACCTTAATCTGGCTCTGTCAGCAAGGATAAGTATAATTCATGGCTGCAGTGTGTGGGGTGTGTGTCAGCAAGGATAAGTATAATATATGGGTGCAGTGTGTGGGGTATGTGTCAGCAAGGATAAGTATAATACATGGGTGCAGTGTGTGGGGTGTGACAGCAAGGATAAGTATAATACATGGCTGCAGTGTGTGGGGTGTGTGTCAGCAAGGATAAGTATAATACATGGGTGCAGTGTGTGGGGTGTGTGTCAGCAAGGATAAGTATAATACATGGGTGCAGTGTGTGATGTGTCAGCAAGGATAAGTATAATACATGGGTGCAGTGTGTGGGGTGTGTGTCAGCAAGGATAAGTATAATACATGGCTGCAGTGTGTGGGGTGTGTGTCAGCAAGGATAAGTATAATACATGGGTGCAGTGTGTGGGGTGTGTGTCAGCAAGGATAAGTATAATACATGGCTGCAGTGTGTGGGGTGTGTGTCAGCAAGGATAAGTATAATATATGGGTGCAGTGTGTGGGGTATGTGTCAGCAAGGATAAGTATAATACATGGGTGCAGTGTGTGGGGTGTGACAGCAAGGATAAGTATAATACATGGCTGCAGTGTGTGGGGTGTGTGTCAGCAAGGATAAGTATAATACATGGGTGCAGTGTGTGGGGTGTGTGTCAGCAAGGATAAGTATAATACATGGCTGCAGTGTGTGGGGTGTGTGTCAGCAAGTATAAGTATAATATATGGGTGCAGTGTGTGAGGTGTGTGTCAGCAAGGATAAGTATAATACATGGGTGCAGTGTGTGGGGTGTGTCAGCAAGGATAAGTATAATACATGGGTGCAGTGTGTGGGGTGTGTCAGCAAGGATAAGTATAATACATGGGTGCAGTGTGTGGGGTGTGTCAGCAAGGATAAGTATAATACATGGGTGCAGTGTGTGGGTGTGTGTCAGCAAGGATAAGTATAATACATGGGTGCAGTGTGTGGGTGTGTGTCAGCAAGGATAAGTATAATACATGGGTGCAGTGTGTGGGGTGTGTGTCAGCAAGGATAAGTATAATACATGGGTGCAGTGTGTGGGGTGTGTCAGCAAGGATAAGTATAATACATGGGTGCAGTGTGTGGGGTGTGTGTCAGCAAGGATAAGTATAATACATGGCTGCAGTGTGTGGGGTGTGTGTCAGCAAGGATAAGTATAATACATGGCTGCAGTGTGTGGGGTGTGTGTCAGCAAGGATAAGTATAATACATGGGTGCAGTGTGTGGGGTGTGTGTCAGCAAGGATAAGTATAATACATGGGTGCAGTGTGTGGGGTGTGTGTCAGCAAGGATAAGTATAATACATGGGTGCAGTGTGTGGGGTGTGTGTCAGCAAGGATAAGTATAATATATGGGTGCAGTGTGTGGGGTGTGTCAGCAAGGATAAGTATAATACATGGGTGCAGTGTGTGGTGTGTGTCAGCAAGGATAAGTATAATACATGGGTGCAGTGTGTGGGGTGTGTGTCAGCAAGGATAAGTATAATACATGGGTGCAGTGTGTGATGTGTCAGCAAGGATAAGTATAATACATGGGTGCAGTGTGTGGGGTGTGTGTCAGCAAGGATAAGTATAATACATGGCTGCAGTGTGTGGGGTGTGTGTCAGCAAGGATAAGTATAATACATGGGTGCAGTGTGTGGGGTGTGTGTCAGCAAGGATAAGTATAATACATGGCTGCAGTGTGTGGGGTGTGTGTCAGCAAGGATAAGTATAATACATGGGTGCAGTGTGTGTGGTGTGTGTCAGCAAGGATAAGTATAATACATGGGTGCAGTGTGTGGGGTGTGTGTCAGCAAGGATAAGTATAATACATGGGTGCAGTGTGTGGTGTGTGTCAGCAAGGATAAGTATAATACATGGGTGCAGTGTGTGATGTGTCAGCAAGGATAAGTATAATACATGGGTGCGGTGTGTGGGGTGTGTGTCAGCAAGGATAAGTATAATATATGGGTGCAGTGCGTGGTGTGTGTGACAGCAAGGATAAGTATAATATAGTGGTGCAGTGGGTGGGTTTGTGTATGTGTAAGTACACAACGCTGGTGTGGTAAAACTGCAAATAGTATAATGAATGAATTGCTGTAATTCCTATATGGCTCGTATGGTGCACTAGATCACCAGCTTACAATCTACATCCATACATGGAAATAGGCATTGGTACACAAAGATATTTACTATCTAAAGGGGTTATTCAGCCCAGATTGTTGAGCTGCTAATTTGCAGATCTCTCAAAGAGATGTTGACCCTCTACAAACACCAGCTCTTCAAGTGCACCCCAAGGACCAGGGCTGGGATTGCTCGCTTATTATCAATAGATCAAGTGTGCAGACACTAGAGGTATAGCATATAATGTGTGCGTGTTTGTGTGCGTGTGTGTGTGTGTGGGGGGGGTGTACTGGAAGAAAATAAAAGAGAAGAGCAGAACACAATTGCTTAAACATCAGTATTAAATGTAAAATTTTTAATGTTTCTGACATTTCCGGGAGCAGAAGTTGGTGTATGTAAAGCACTAAAGGAGGAGAGCAGTCCAGTGGTGTGGGTGGTGGATACCATCAGCAGGGTGTCCACTGTAAGTAATTAGATGAATGAAGTCCGTAGCAGGCAGACTTGGCTGACAGACTGATCTCCATTGTTCTGCTTCTGTTTTCCTCCTGTTTGACTCGTGATCAACTCTAGCTTCAATGTAAACATTTTAATAACACTTTGAACTGAGCACATTGAATCGCTATGAAGCCCAACAGTCACTATAAGTTAATCTGCAACCATGTGTCCACACTAATTCCACCCCACACACATCATAAGGGAACCAATCAGGTGCACAAATGGTGGAGAGTCTGTCCAACACATTAATTCCTGCCTTAATGAAGAACTACTTATATTAAATACAGTGTAGTTAATTACCTATATGTTTCAATGCTGGGCTATAGAACTACAAGGCAGCAGTATCTGTTGGGTTTCGTAGTCTGGTTGTGGTTAACATTTCGATGGTTGGGATCCTGGCAGTGAAAATACCAATCCTGGTATCCTGACCACTAAATCGGTGCCAGAAAGCCGACACAGAGGATGATGTTGCTGGTCATCCGCATGTATTCCGCTGGAGTAAATTACCTGTGGATGATAAGAAGTAACGAGTCACATCACAGTCCCTTTCAGGTGTGACTATAGTCAATAATAACTCCGAAATAACTGCAGCTTTGATGTAAAAATGAAATAACACTTTGAATTGAGCATTTCTGAGCAGCCAGCCAAAAATACCAAGGGACCATGAACTGTGTCGACAGAAACTGAAGTCCAAGGGAATTTAGAGACTCAACATGTTTCACCTAATAGACTACACATGGGTCCTTATTTAGGTGTAGCATTCCATTGGTGAAATGCATCAATGTCACTTCCAGGTAACAAGTGTCCAGTGCTTTAGCTATTGACTTTGCGGTCACATGATCTATTGGAGCCGCTGTGTGTATTCCGTAGATGTCCTCTTGCTGGTGCAGATTATTTAACAGTTAATGTAGTGCAGAAGAAGTGGCATTGTGGCGCACCTTTTATTGAACACTTTGCTGTGTTATACCTATATATGTGTGCTTTACATGGCTTTCTCATTTTGTGCATTTTTAGTATTGGGACCGTTAGTGATGCATTGGTTTGACTGCTGGAATGCGCAATTGGTAGTGCACACATCCTGTAATTATCCAATTATTTTGCTAATCGTCTTGTTAATTCATCGCTATATAAGAGACTATGGGGGAAATTTACTAAGCTGTGTATTCTACTTCACATGTGATGTTGCTATGGGCAACCAATCAGATCCTGTCAACTATCATCTAGAGGGTGCCCACAGCAACATCACATGTAGTAAGTTTCCCCCACTATGTTGGTGTGGACAGTATTCCTCCCGATTGCCTGGTATAATACCCTAACTCTGTTGGCTTGTCTTAACAAAGATCCTTTGGCTCCAAAACATCAACTTTGATTATACTGTATAACACATATAACGGGTCATATCCAAACCATTGGGACAAAACACAAGTGTAATGTACAGTAACGTAAAGTCGTTTCTAATTTCGGGGAAGAATTATTAGATGAATGGTATGGCCATCTGTAGTGAAATCAGCAGACGTGGGGGCCTGTTTGCTACGCCTTGGATGGAGATTTGGTGGACAGAGAGAAGGTTATTTCGCTTTGATTGCACAGCTGTGAATTTGCCGGCCGGGCAATACAATCCTACTACTTTTTATTGTTGGCCATACGCAAATTGATGGATAGTTGGATACCAGGTTTTTGTTCCAACCAGCCCAATCTGACAATCGATCTGTAGATGTATGGCCAGCTTTAGTTACTAGAACCCATGGAATCAGCCATCCGGGACATCCTGCAAACTTTGGATATTGATTCTAGCTTCACTATTTTCAGCTGTTGGCTCTCGCTACATTTAAAGTGGTAATTTATGGAAACATAAACCTGGCCTGAAGCAATTCCTCTCTATATCACTTTGAATTAACATTGTATATTAATACAAACTTGATTTAAAACATATATTTTTACTTAATGACTGTACATTAAAAAGACTTACTGCACTGGCAGAACAATACATTAACTTTCATGGATACAGCTACCTTCCAACACATCTTGATAAATAGTTATTCTTATAGAAGTACTTTCTACAGTTTTCTATTGGCTGATCGTTATTGGAATATTTGTAATAAATAATTTAAATAAATAAATGGAAAATGTTTAACTACCCCATTTATTATCTTTTGTTTTTGTTTAAGTCACAGGTCTTCAAACGGTGGCCCTCCAGATGTTGTGGAACTACATGTCCCAGCATGCCCTGACAGTTTTGGCACGCACTTCTAGGAAAAAATGTGGCAATGCCCTGCTCGCAAGCTTACAATCTATAGGGAAATAGGCATTGATACATAAGGATAGATTCTGTACTCTTTATTGCATCGATTCCACCAGAATGCGAGGTTCTGTGACTGGTTCTGGAATTTGATAAGCTTGCCTGAAGAGATGAGTTTTTAGGGAACGCTTATAGGTTTGGAGACTGGAGGAGAGTCTTATTGTGCTTGGGAGGGCATTCCACAGAGTGGGTGCAGCCCGAAGAAAGTCCTGCAGTCGGGAATGGGAGCGAGTAATGAGTGTGGATGAGAGACTTTGAAGTGGTACTTTCAGTTATGTCATTTATATTTCCAGATATAACATGTGCAGAGAGAGTTAGATTTGGGTGGTGTTTTTCTTCAAAGTGAGATCTATATTGCAGTTTGAAAATAAAGCAGCCAGTATTTACCCTGCACAGAAACAAAATAACTCACTCAAATCTAATTCTCTCTGCGCATGTTACATCTGCCCCACCTGCAGTGCACATGGCTGTGTCCATTTGAGAAGGAATTTGCCTCTAAGAGTGAACCAGAAAATGTACTGCATTATCAAATGTCCAAATGACCATCATTTTGGAAGGGGTAAACCGGGTTATGTGAGCACAAGGATCAATCTCACATCCTAGGACCACATGCTTCAAGCTTCAAAAAGTGATAAAAAGGAGAGTGATGAACAACCAGCCAATCAGCTCCTACCTGTCATGTTACAGGAAGGGTTTGAAAAATGACAGATAGGAGCTGATTGACTGGATGTTTATCACTCTCATCTTTATCACTTTTTGAAGCATAATACATCTGAGCCTTCGTCTCTTGCTACTCCAACATCCAACTACTCCTTGCATCCTGGTGCTTGAGCTCCAAAAGATGGCTTCAAGGACCATTGGCCAAAATGCTCAACAGTAGGCAAACCACAGCGATAGCTCAGCATGAACCCTTTCACACATCCGTTTAGCTTCATGTTATGTTGTAATGGTATCTTTATTCTCTGTTAATTCGTTTTAGTGTAACCCCTGCCCCCCCCCAAAAAAGGTTACAAATATTTGCCTGGACACTACATGTAAGAGGCGAAACACGAATATAGAACGTGTTAAAATGAACCATCTGCCACTAACGCCTCACGGTGCATGATTTCTAATTTTGACTTTCTCTGTGTTCGGTAAAGTACCCAAATGTCATTGTCAGAAATGATCAGAGAACATGTTATCAAGGTGTAGACTGTATCCATATACTACCAGATTAGCACTGTAATACAGAGCTCATTGCTGTATGGTCCCTTCTGTAATGTCACAGCTGTTACGGCTGTGCCGGCTTCTAATACAGAAGAACGAGGCAGCCTGTTCTAGTCAGACAGATGGGAAGCCGCAAATCTGCTTGTATCAATGTGTACAAAAACAAATAGCTCTTGGCACATCTTTAGACAGGAGCTTTGCAGCCTCGCATTGGGCAGAGAACCACCGCTTGGGCCACGCGTGATTGGTGTTACTTTATATCCAAAATTAAAATGAATATATGTAACTATAATACCTATGACTAATGTATTTCTAGCAGTGTATCGTCCTCATATTGAGTCGCAGATTTTTCCGTATATTAAAATTGCCTCCACTCAATAAGATACTACGGGGCAAATTTAGTAACAATCTTTTTACTAAAATAATTAGAAAACAGCTTCAATCCGCATTATTTTAGTAACCAGATATATAATGTAATAATCTGACCAAATTTACCAACAAAAATAGGAATAAGCTCCCCTCCCCCTGTACAGCTTTCTCTGCCAATAGGCCAGTGTGATCACACCATTACACAGCTTTTTCTGTGTGTTCTCCAACGTCCTTCAGGCACTCATTGGCCTTTCTACAGGATATTGAACTAATGATGGGAATATTTCATGAGTATTAAAAGAGGTGCAAAAACTTTCCTATTGATAAACTGAGTTGTGATTAGTGGTGTGGATTATAGTATATCAAACCTTCCAACATGACCCTCTCCATGCAGGAGAAAATGCTCTATTCCTATGCTTCCCTGGTAATGTATGATTGCCATCACCTGTGGGGAGCAAGGTAAAGGTGTTTCAATCCTACATTAGCAGGAGAGTCCAGCAGCAGAGCATTTTCTCCCATATGGAGAGGGTCAGGTAGGCAAGTATGTAGTATATCATACCTCCCAACCTGACCCTCTCCAGGAGTGACACAATGCTCAATTTATGGACAACCCTCATAATGTATGATGATTACCATCACCTGTTTTAAACAGGATGATTGCTAAGAAAGCTGCTTTAATACAGGTGATGGTAATCATTAATTAAGAGTGAAGTCCAGAAACAGAGCAATGTGTCCCTCCTGGAGAGGGCATGGTGGCTTTAAGGGCCTGGGGGCAAAGCTCTGTAGGAGTGTTGGGGGCTTAGCCAAGCCCAGTGTCTCAGCACTCTGTAAAGAAAATAAATGTACAAATATGCCTTGCACTGCATTATTGATGGTGGGAAACCATCTGGTTTTCTCCATCGATGGCAAAAGTATTAAACATTAGTCATAGTGAATTTGATTCATCAATGGTCGATGTCCATCCTTAGCCATACTTGACTACCAGACCCTCTCCATGAGCGAGAAAATGCTCTGTTACTGGACGTCCCTGGTAATCCCTGGACGTCCCACGTTGCCATCACCTGTGGTGAGCTAGGTAATTGATAAGAAAGGTGTTTCACCACGGGTGATGGCACTCATACATTACCAGGGAAGTCCAGGAACAGAGCATTTTCTCCCTGAAGGAGAGGGTCAGGTAGGCAAGTATGGATAATATCATAGGCTCCAACATGACCCATTGTATTAGGTACAAAGGGCCTTATTCTATTTCACTCTTTCGGACAATATCCTTCTTAGATGGACAAAACCATGTGCACTGCAGGTGGGGCAGATGTAAAATATGCAGCGAAAATTAGATTTGGGTAAGTTATTTTGTTTCTGTGCAGGGAAAATACTGGCTGCTTTATTTTTACACTGCAATATAGATCTCACTTTAAAGTAAAACCCCACCCAAATCTAATTCTCTCTGCACAAGTAACATCTGCCCCACCTGCAGTGCACATGGTTTTGTCCATCTAAGAAGGAATTTGTCAGAAAGAGTGAACTAGAATAACCCCCAAAGTGCTCTGCTCCTGGACTTCCCTCTAAATGTATAATTGCCATCAACTGTATTGAAACACCCTTCATTTTAGTGATTATTTACAATATCCCATGAATTTTAGTGCATACTACAGTGTAAATAAACCTATGGGTATAATAAATCCCACTACACTTTAAGGATTTAAAAATCCTAGTTCCAACATTCCATTTCCAACTATTATACGGTAAAGACTTGTGCGTGATTTTGCATCTTCTCCCCTCTCACTATGGTACAAGGTAACAGCTGGGCTTTCTACGTCCTTTTGCATTATACTCTCCCATGTGTTTGCCTTCAACAAAAATATTATAATTCAGCCTTTTAGTTCCCTACTGGATATTGAAAGATGACTGAAAACGTAATTATACAGCACGTTTCTTATTTTCCCTTAGTGGAAAGGGATTATTGATGAAATACATAATGTACACAATAACTTGTCTGGAATGTTACCGTATCTGGTAGCTCTTGTTCTTTTGGATCATGTGACATCCGTTATCATATTGTTACTCGTGTTTCTGTAGTGTCAGCGCTTCTTAGAAAATAAATGAGTTCTGTTTTGGGATACGGTCGTTGGGTCAACACCCTATAAAAGGCGACATTTACTCTATATAGAAAGGGACTTTAGGTTGACATGACACAGATCGACATGGTTTTAAAAAGGATTTTTTTTCAAACAAAGGCGATTTTTCATAGCCTACCATCCACATGGAGAAAGAATAAAATAGTGTGCCGAGTGTAGCTCTATACCGTGGCAGAAGCATGGTGCATGAAGCAAGCCTTACGAGGGGATGTGCTGCACTCCTACAGTGTTCATGTGACCATCGAAGGGACACTAAAAATGTCCTTCTATAGGTATCAACCTATGGCCTGTCGACCTACTGTACATTGGGTTTAAACAATGACCCCTGTTGTCATTATGATTTAAAAAGAGTAAACACAGTTGTTTGACAATAAATGGCGTCACCCAACCACTGACCACGAGTGACAGAGAAGTGTGTGAGTTATCATTCATATTACCAACAAATGGCCAGAAATCACAAATTCTGCTAGGGTATGTAAACTTACGAGCACAACTGTGTATATGTATGTATGTATGTATATGTATGTATGTATATGTATATATATATATATATATATATATATATATATATATATATATATATATATATATATATATATAGGGCAGTATTCAATGAGAAAAATTCGCCCTGTTTTATGGCGAATTTGTGCTTTTTTCGCCTTGGACGGAGCATTTTGCTCTCCAAAAGTGAACCACCCTATTCAATGTGAAATATTCGCCGTCTTTCTAAGTGATTTTCGCCGTCTCTCTCCGTGTAGCAATTCTCCATCTTTTCATGAGAGCTGGAATGTGAACTTTTAAACTAAAAGGTTTTTTTTTTAATTTTGGTGTAAAAAAATCAGGTTTTTTTTTTCTGTGAAGGGGCATGTTATTTTTATTCATGTGCTTATAGCACATGAATATATATTTAATTAAAAAAAAATATATATATTTTTTTTTTTTACACAGAGCAGCCAGCAGGGGGCTGGAGCTCTCGAGCCGCTCATTAGATATTCATATATTCACTGCATCCGATCATTACATATGCACGATCGGGTGCAGTGAATACTGGGTCCCCCGCTGGCTATAGGGGGGGGGGCAGCTTGTGCTGCCTGGGTCCCGGGGAGCCCACCTCCCCTCCACATATGTTCTGGGGCAGCCAGGGAGACTTTAATCTCCCTGGCTGCCACCGTCCCACGGCTCCCTGCCAGCTCCCTGCTGCGGACGCTCGTCCGCTGCAGGGGTTAAGACTCGCCGCGAGTGGCGGCGAGTCTTAACCACATTGAATAGAGGGAGCAGGAGTGGCAGCGAGCCCTCCGGAACAGGGCGAGTGCATGGCGAGAGAAAAAATCTCTCGCCATGCACGGCAAATTTTTTTCATTGAATACTGCCCATAATGTTTTATTTAATACAAAGGCTGGTTCGTATTATTAGCAGGTGGATATTTTGTATTAATATTTATGTTAACTTAGATGTTTTTTTGGGGCTTATTATTAGAAATCTGAATGCCGTGATTTATGGAATTTAGTGTAAAGTACTGACTACATGTTGATAGATGCAGTTTTAAAGAACTGCTGTAAATTTGCTTCAAATTGGAAAATTTCCATGGACAACTGTATCCCCTGTTATTTTAAAACATAATCCTATTTAAACTGTATTTTGGGAGAACCCAATCTAAAAAAAGGATATTTTAATATATATAAGTCATCCTTTTTTAAAAACACACGATTCATTTCCTCAATTGACTCCTACAGTATAAGTTTAATTTATTCTTTTTAATATAAAATCTCATTACCTGCATAGCTAACACGCTCTCTCTCTATCTTCCCCATTTTATGTTTGATATAAGAACAGAGGGAAATGAAAATCAGACTCTCAGATAAAATCTATAATCATCACTGAACTTGCTCTTCACATTTCCAAACAAAATTAAGAGAACGAATCTTTCAAGGTAGAAAATGGGGAGGGAGAGTGGTAAGGCACGGGATAGAGACCATGGCTTCTAAGTAAGTGCACTGACTGGGGATGTAATTATTCTCCAAGAAGATTCCAGCACCAATTGAAAAAATAATAGGTGATATCCAAAGGGTACATGTTTTGCAGCTCAACTCTATAATATATATATATATATATATATATATATATATATATATATATATATATATATATATATATATATATATATATATATAAGTCCCCAGCGGCGGCACTCAGATAAAGAAATCACACAAGCCAGCAATTCGCCAACGTTTCAAATGTATTGACACATTTTTTGTCAGGGCAACAGTACATAATAAAAACACTCACCATTTATCCTAGACACCGCCATCACCAGACCTCCCACTCAGCGTGGCGCACGACCCCCTCCGCAGTCGCGCCCAGAAGGCGTCACCCAGTGCACCCATCACCACCATTTTGGAAACTGGAACAATACATGTATTTGCATTGAAAGTACTGGCAATCATTATACAAAGTACTGCAATATAGTAACACTGTAATAAGCAGACAAAAACAAGCTAGAGAAAACACTGCAAACCATGGTTCTCATTGAGTCCACGGGGACTCAAGGTATCAAGGAGATAAATCCATTTTGCCTCCCTCTGCAGTAATACCTTTGATCTATTGCCCCCCCTTTGCAGTGGGGGAACATGATCTATAATGATATGACGGAGAGCAGTGGGGGAATGGCCAGCTGCAGCATAGTGTCTAGCCACAGGTTGTGTACTAGAACCTGACATAATGGCAGCCCTGATGGCCATACGATGTTGTGCCATCCTGATCTTAAATTGACAATCGGTTTTGCCGATATAATATTTGCCACAAGGGCAGATAAGGGCATAAACAACAAACATCGATGTACAGGTCAATCGATGTTGGATCTTAAATGTCTGGGTGGTATAAGGATGTTTAATACTAGTACCTGTGAGCATATAGCCGCATGTCACACAGCCCACACATTTGACGCACCCCAATTTGGGGGTACCAAAAAACATATTGGGATCCCTTTTCCCCATCTTAGTCACGTCAGCATGGACAACAAAGTCACGTAGATTTTTACCACGTGAGTAGCTGGGCATAATTCTCTTTTTGTTAATGGCAGTGAGGTTAGAGTCAGAGGTAACAATGGGCCAATATTTAGTGATGGCTTTTCTCACGGATTTACTGGACGTATTGTACCTAGTGGGCCATATAATGACATCATTGAGATCTTTTTTAGGCTTTACCACAAGTGTACTGTCCCTAGTTCTTCTCATCACTTTTTCTTTAGTTTGTATTAATGAAGCCCTGTCATGTCCCCTTTGAACAAACTTCTCGACCATCATATCGAGTTGCATATCAGCATCAGAATCTATATTACAAATCCTTTTAACCCTCAGCATTTGGGATAACGGGATGCCCTTATGTACTGAGGGGGGATGGAAGCTCGATGGGGGGAGAAGTACATTCCGATCAGTCGGTTTAACAAACAATGTGGTTTTTAAACCCTCAGTAGTTTTTGAGATGCGTACATCCAAGAAGTCTATAAATGTCTCTGACATAGTGGATGTAAGTTTAACCGGACTGTTACTACCATTATGAGTATTGAGAATGCCCTCAAGTGTATCACGTCCACCACTCCAAAACAAAATCATATCATCAATAAATCTAGAATAGAAAATAACATAACGGGAAACATCACCTGAAGAGAAAAATATATCATTTTCAACTGCTATCATGAAGGCATTTGCATACGCCGGAGCCACGGAGGCCCCCATAGCGCACCCCGACGTCTGCAAATAGAATGCCCCATCACAGTAAAAGTAATTTTTTGTCAAAACCATTTCAAGGAGAGTACAGAAAAACTCAACATCTGGACCCTTGTATTTGTCATTGTCCACAATAAGCTGTCTAACTGCATGTATCCCCTGGGAGTGGGGAATGCAGGTATATAGTGAGCAAACATCGATACTGCTTAATAAGCAATTATCGGGTATCTGGGACAACCTTTCCAAGGACAGGAGTAAGTCCGTAGTGTCCCTTAGCAAATATCTCGAATCCTGTACACACGGCTGGAGATAAGTGTCAAGATATTCTGACACGGGATGAAATATCGACCCCCTGGCAGAGATAATAGGTCTGCCAGGGGGATTTTCCAGGCTCTTATGCACCTTGGGTAAGGTATACAAAAGAGGTTTAGATGGATGATCCATGGTAAGTAAAGATTTTATTTCACTACTAATGACGCCTGAAGAAACTGCGTCTATGAGGAAATCTTCCAATTGCTTTTTGTAGACACTGGTAGGGTCACCAGGGAGCTTTCTGTACACCAAATCATCCGCCAATTGGCGTTCAACCTCCTTTTTATAATCAGTAATGTCCTGGACCACTATAGAACCACCCTTGTCTGAGGCGCGTATTATGATGTCCTCTCTCTTCTCCAAAGCCTTAAGAGCTAACCATTCTGTTTTGCTCAGATTTTTTTGGTGTTGGGGATGAGATGGTGGTATATCCACCGTGGCTTCCAGGGTATGGGTGAACGACTTGATGGAGGAATTCATAAGTGGTGGATCAAATTGTGATTTTGGTTTTAGTTTTCTCAATTCAGCTGGTATTTTCTCGTTTTGTGCAGATTTATCGGCAGACTTGAAGTATTCCTGCAGCTTGAGTTGTCTATTAAGTTTATAGACTTCAGTCTTCCAAAGAAACGGGTCGAATGGTGTTGTCGGGACAAAGTTCAAGCCCCTACTTAACACATTGATCTCATCAGTGGTAAGTGGGGTGTTCGAGAGATTGAAGATCAGTTCTTCTTTCCTTGAGCAGGCGGTTTGCGACCTCTGGATCCGGTTGCATTGGCCGCCTCTCCGGTTGTGTTTTCGTCTGGTAATCTTTGCTGGGCCCTCGTGCGTGTCCCAAAAGGGACTGGTGTAGCCTTACCTTATTGGAAGATTTCCTCATAGACGCAGTTTCTTCAGGCGTCATTAGTAGTGAAATAAAATCTTTACTTACCACGGATCATCCATCTAAACCTCTTTTGTATACCTTACCCAGTGGTTGGGTGAAGCCATTTAAAAAAAAAATCATAATGACAACAGAAACAACCCAAATGACCTTGATTAAAAGAGTTTACATAACCTGGAGATTGTGGCCTGATAACATGCACACAAGTTGACACAAACAGGTTTGAATGGCTACTAAAGGTAACCATCCTCACATGTGATGTGTTTGCTTGTAATAAGTGTGTGTGTATAAAAGGTCAGTGAGTTTATTGTCTCCTGAAAGACCCTTGCATATTTCATCCAGTGTTGCACTGACTTGTCTGGATTCTAAGTCATGGGGAAATCAAAAGGATCTGTGGGAAATGGTAATTGAACTGTATATAACAAGAAAGGGATATAAAAAGATATCCAAGTAATTGAGAATGCCAATCAGCAGTGTTCAAATTCTAATTAAGAAGTGGAAAATGAGGCATTCTATGGAAACCAAATCACGTTCAGGTAGACCAACAAAAATTTCGGACACAACTGCCAGGAAAATTGTTTGTGATGCAAAGAAAAATACACAAATAACTTCAGCTGAAATACAGGTCTCTCTGAAAAAAAGTGGTGTGGTTGTTTCAAGATGCCCAATAAGGAGGCATTTGAAGAAAAATGGGCTGCATGGTCGAGTCGCCAATGAATGCAATCACTATGTAAATGCTACAAAGCATCCCGCTTACAATACTCCAAACAGCACAGAGAAAAGCCTCAAAACTTCTGTAACAAAGTCATTTGGAGTGATGAGACCAAAATTTTACTTTTTGACTGACCACAACCATAAACGTTACATTTGGAGAGGAGTCAACAAGGCCTATGATGAAAGGAACAGCATTCCTACTGTGAAACTGATGGCAAGATGAATGCAGCATGTTACCAGAAAATACTGGAGGAAAATTTGCACTTATCAGCACGGGATGCAGTTTAAATCCCGGCGGTCGGGATCCCGGCGTTCAGAATCCCGACGATGGAATCCCGACCGCCGAAATCCCGACAGTTTCTCCCTCCGTGGGTGTCCACGACACCCCTGGAGGGAGAATAAATTAGCGTGCCGAGCGTAGCGAGGCACCGGGCCCGCTGCGTGGCAAGCGCAGCGAGCCCGCAAGAGGGGGGCGATCCACGTCCCCCCCCTTGTTGTCATTTCAGCCGGGATTCCGGCGTCGGGATTTTGAACGCCGGGATCCCGACCGCCGGGATTTAATACTGAATCCATCAGCACATATATATATATATATATATATATATATATATATATATAAATATATATATATATATATATATATATACATTTATTTTATTTGTATATGTTACTGCTTTTAAAATAAGTGTTGTGTCCTAAGTTTACAAATCAAAATACTAAAAAAAACACAAATTATATAGAGAAATAAACAGTATCCAATACACACAAATGGCTGTTGGGTACTTATGTAGTATCTGGGCTGCTGATTTTCTGATTGTCTGCCTTACCTTAAGGCATACAATCAGATGCGATTCGACTCGATTTTCACCACTTCACCTCCATACATGACCTCCTTGGTATTTACATTCTCTGTTTTGTTACTCTAAAATGTTTGCCTCTGTTTTGACCCTTTATCAAACTATGTGGGTTATTCTGGTTCACTCGCAAAGGCAAATTCACTCTCTAATGGACAAAACTATATGCACTGCAGGTGAGGCGGATGTAACATGTGCAGAGAGAGTTAGATTTGGGCGGGGTTTGTACTTCAAACTGATATCTATATTGCAGTGTTAACATAAAGCAGTCAGTATTTATCCTGCACAGAAACAATATAACAACCAAATCTAACTCTCACTGCACATGTTACATCAGCCCCACCTGCAGTTCATATAGTTTTCTCCATTAGAAAGTGAATTTGAATTTCCAAGTGAACCAGAATAATCCCCTATGGCCCTGATTCTGAGTCACACACAATCTACATGCAATGATGATGTTCTGGAGTTATCAAATATATCTTTTATGCAACACATTTTTGTTTTATAGATCTTTGTAAATCATGTTATTTGACTGTGTTTATTGGATCATTTATTGTGAAATGAATACATGTATACTATGTGTATTCGATATCTTATATTTACTGCACTCCTTGGGTGTTTTCATTTATGAATTTCCAGCATTTCAGAACAACTTTATATAAAGGCAGCACAGTATCAATGTAGAAATAAAGATCAAGTCTGTTTGGGTTATCACCAATTTATTAGAGAAGAATCACATATAAAATAAGATGAAGGGTGGAATAATAACTCTATAAATGTATTCCCCCTGAACAGGACCTTTATGTACAAAGAAAACATTATAGTGCTAGGAGAATGGATATGTTGAGATCAGTAAACTAGTAATATATCAAAAGGATCCAGTGCAAATATCATATAAAAATATTTTTTTAAACTAAAAAGAATAAAATAGTGTCTCAGTTATTAAATTATATGATTTAAAATTCCAATTATCTCAATAGATTTCTCGCTTGGGCAATATAAAAACAATTCCCTACCCCCCAAATTGCTTAGTCAGACAGAAGTATAATATCTATCGAGACATTGCAAAGCAGGTTATCATTTATCAATCAAATCAAACATTACTAACACATCATAATAATAATATTATAATTTAATATAATATATCCCTATACATTTCCGGTAGGGGCCGGGGATGGTCGCAGCCACGTGAGCTCCGTCCTAGGTCGGAGCTCCCATCCCCGGCCCCGGAGCTCCCATCCAGCCCCAGAAATGAGCGCGTGGAAGGGGGAGGACGGAGGAAGGAGACAGAGTGCCGGATGCAGCGACCTCGGCCCCTGGAGACGAAAGCATGGGTGACCTCTGCCCGGGGACAGGCGGCGCCACAGCCACGTCCACGAGCACGACCACTTCATCCATCGGCCTGAGTAGTGTCGCAACTAAAACATTTGCACCCCCGCCGAAATTTCAGCAGTGCCCCCCACAGTTAAAACCCCCCATTAACCCCCCTGCACAGTAAAGTTAACAACCCCCCCCCCCCCCCCCCCGCCTTACCCCATCCAAAAGCCACTGTAGCAGGTTCACTTCCCGCACCTTGTCTGCGGTCCCGGCTCCCCTGTCCACTCCTGGCTCCAGCGTCTAATGAAAACGGACCATCACAAAATGTTTGCCCCCATACAGCAGACAGTTTTATGCTGTATGCATCTACTGCCATACTGTATATATAATATCTCTCTGCTGGTGCATCTACTGCCGTATAAATAATACCAGTCTACTGGTGCATCTACTGCCGTATAAATAATACCAGTCTACTGGTGCATCTACTGCCATATATATATATATATATATATATATATATATATATATATATATATATATATATACCTCTCTGCTGGTGCATCTACTGCCCTATATATAATATCTCTCTGCTGGTGCATCTACTGCCGTATATATAATATCTCTCTGCTGGTGCATCTACTTCCGTATAAATAACACCAGTCTACTGGTGCATCTACTGCCGTATATATATAATACCTCTCTACTGGTGCATCTACTGCCATATATATAACATCTTTCTGCTGGTGCATCTACTGCCGTATAAATAATACCAGTCGACTCTACTGCTGCATCTACTGCCGTATAAATAATACCAGTCTACTGGTGCATCTACTGCCGTATATATATATATAATACCTCTCTGCTGGTGCATCTACTGCCGTATAAATAATACCAGTCAACTCTACTGCTGCATCTACTGCCGTAAAAATAATACCAGTCTCCTGGTGCATCTACTGCCATATATATATATATATATATATATATATATATATATATATACATATAATACCTCTCTGCTGGTGCATCTACTGCCCTATATATAATATCTCTCTGCTGGTGCATCTACTCCCGTATATATAATATCTCTCTGCTGGTGCATGTACTTCCGTATAAATAATACCAGTCTACTGGTGCATCTACTGCCGTATATATATAATACCTCTCTACTGGTGCATCTACTGCCATATATATAATATCTTTCTCCTGGTGCATCTACTTCCGTATAAATAATACCAGTCGACTCTACTGGTGCTTCTGCTGCTGTATAAATAATACCAGTCTACTGGTGCATCTACTGCCGTATATATAATATCTCTCTGCTGGTGCATCTACTGTCGTATATATAATATCTCTCAGCTGGTGCATCTACTGCCGTATAAATAATACCAATCTACTGGTGCATATTATTAATCATACCAGTCAACTCTACTGGTGCATCTACTGATGTATAAATAATACCAGTCTACTGGTGTATCTACTGCTGTATATATATATAATACCTCTGTGCTGGTGCATCTACTGTTCTGCCGTATAAATAATATCAGTCTACTGGTGCATCTACTGCCGTATATACTTGCACTATAGTGGTGCTGTCCTGTGGTGTAATATATTTCATAACTCCGCAAAAATAATAGAGATCCAAAATATGGAGAATCAAATAGGGAAAAATGAAGGGCCGCTTCCTCCTACTTGGCTTGGGACCTTATTCAGTTTGGACCGGGAGGCCGCGTGTGCGGACGGACCGGTCCGAATGGATCGCTCGCTCTTTCGGTGAGCATGAATCCGACCACAGAACATCCGTACATGGTCGGTGGAACAATTCGGCAAAGGGGAGTGGCGTGCATATGAGCGTACGCTACCATGCTTGGATGGATCCGAGGCTTTTCGTTTGGAGACTGAGTGTGCCTCTCTGATCGTAAGAGGAAGCGTACAGCCGAACACGGTGGCGTACGCTTCACATTTATGGTCCAGCAATGATTCCCTTTGAAGTTACCTTCTACCAATCACCCACTTATCCTGTTTGATTGCTTTATATTAACTCATTTCTCTCCCTTATTAAATCTTCAATTGAACCCGCATTAAATGTATATATCTTTTGTTCTAATGTGGCATTTTCCACAATATCTATGTGTCCACCAATGTTTTATTTTTTTATTTATTTTGGTGTTTGTGTGCATGCTGTTAATAACTATTTTGTTCCTTTTTAGTTACATATCTCGCTACCCTAATGATATGTGTGATGTTTTACTCCACCAACAACTAACATTCATGCATTTACAATATGTGTTTTTTTAGCCTAAAGCCCACACATGCACCCAACATTCATTCCTTACCCTTCACTTTAAATAACATATATAAGTTACATTACACATGTGTACACTACTGTATGTCCAGCTGCCCTCAGAAACACTCTAACATATCACTATAAAAAACACAGAAAACTTCTATATATTCATAAACTTTTATTTTAAATAATAAAAATACTGTAAAAATAACAAATTAAAGTAGGCCATGCAGGCGACCCAGCAGCATCGCAGCAGTCTCAAATGCCCCCTGCAGTTCAGCCACAGTCTGGGACAAGGCCTCCTGGTGCTGTAGAATTTCTGTTGGGAAGGGAAAAAATGATGTTATTTTTTTACAACTTTAATACAAATTCTTGGTCACTTTTTAATGATTAATAAGCTGTCAGTGTAATGTGAAGGCAACACACATTGAAGAACGACCTGCTGTGAAGATGTTACAAACTACTATGATGTTGACACACACAAAACATCTGACATGACTTCAAATAAGTGCCCTTCGCATTCTTTGCTTAAGGTGTACAGCATAAAATTTGGGAGGTTTGTGCTTGGGAAAACAGGTCAAACCTCTGGACTAAGGCATGCAGTGTAAGAATCAATACATTGTTGATGCTTTACAGGTTTATCTTTCTCAAACTGTAGGACAGTGGTGTCAAACGCATGGGCCTCCAGCTGTTGTGGAAATACATGTCCCAGCATGGGCTGCCACAGTATTAACAAGCCAATATCTAAATGTGTGTGGCAGGTCATGCTGGGAAGTGTAGTTCCACAACAGCTGGAGGACCATGAGTTAAACACCACTGCTCTAGGATCTTGCAATGGATATAAGGTGTGTCAATCACTGAAGGGGTGAGGCATGGCCACACTCCAAACCTACACCAAGGGACCCATTGTTCCTGGAGGAGGACACCCAACAGGTCATGGTGGGACTGGAGTGTTGTGGAGGGACTACCAATGTTTTGGAGTGGACATATGTGGGTGTTGTGAATGTAAATGTGTGTCAATGTGTATGACAACATTAGGTACATTGCTTACTTACGGCTGCGTTCAACATCCATCATTCCATTTCCAGGTGGTGGGGTGGTTGGAGATGGGGGACCAATGAAGAATGAGGCAGGGATGGGAGTAGGGATAAAGGTTGTGGGTGTGGTGGGGAATGGTAGGGGTTGGGGGTGGTTGGTGGGGAGTAGTAGGGGGGGGTTGGAAATGGGATGGGTGGGGAGTGGATGGGGCAGGGGAGTGGATGGGGACAGGGAGGGGGTGTGGGTAGAGGAGTGGGTGTGGGAAGAGGAGGGGGTGGGGCAGGGGAGGGGGTTGAGGAAGAGATGGGGTGGGGGCAGGGGAGGGGGCAGGGGAGGGAGAGATGGGGTGGCCACCTGCGGGTGGCCCCCCATGACCGAAAATGTATGAAGGATGGCAGAGGAGCAGAGGAGGAAGAGAGATAGGCGAGCCCAAAGGTTCCACTCAATCCAAGGTGCAGCCTCACACCCAGAGGCAGGCCCAAGTTCTGAGGGGGCAAGCAACTAGGCAGAACAAGATTTGTCATTACTTGAGACATCTGAGACCCAGCAGTTGCATGCTGATGTGACTGGCCACCCCAGCAATGGGTCTGCATCATCTAGGAAACCGCGTAGACAGGATCTATTTCTGGAGCGTGAACTACAGATTTTGGTACCCCGAGCACAGGAATGGATTTAGTTAACCACCAGGAAGCTGAGCCCCTCTGCGAAGGACAAGATTTGGAGCAAAATTGCAGATGAAATCAAGAAGGTGGCACCACTACACAGGGATGTGCGAAAAAGGCAAGTATGTTGTTTTAACTGATATGTAGTTATTTGTGTAAGAAAACAAAAATTGGATAGATCTTTTAGGATAAAGGTGTGTTTGTTTATATATCGTTAGTTCATTTACACATGTGAGCACATTTATAGAGCGGAATGCTGTCCAGGTGCTGTGATTATGACACCTTGCACCATAGACAATAATTCTAGATGTTATTGGTTCCCAAACGCGGTCCTCAAGGCTTCCCAATGTTCCAGGTATTAAGTATATCCATGCTTGGCCACAGGTGACTTAATTAGTAACTCAATCAGTCTTATTTAATCATCTGTGCCGAGCCATGAATATACCTATAACCTGGACCGTTGGGCTTACCATCAGACCTCGATCTGACCCTCCTGGATCGTCTGGCTCAAGACGTCATTGATGAGGTGGAGATCAGGGGGGTAACTACCATGGAGGTTTTTGCTGCAGAGTTAGCAGGTAAATGTGGCAAATGCCTTGTTAGTGTTAACATATATTGTATATTGATGTGATATTGACAATGTTTTTTTCTTTTCACAGCTGAGGAGCAGCCTCCACTCTCACCAGTAGCTTCCAATTCAGGGCCAACCGAAGAGCAGTGCACCACACAGCCTGAGGTGGACATTAGATCCCAGCTGCTGAGGGACATTAGGCAGCTTGGGGTGGAATCTGGCGAGCGCCTGGAGGGCCAAGTGGTGGTGCTGGACAAGGTGGCTGCTGCGCTTACCAATCTGGCACAGCAGACTAGCCACCAGAATAGGATTCTGGCACATATTGCCAGAATCACCATCACTCACGATTTTATCACTTTTGAAGCTTAGTGCATCTGGCCCTTGATCACTGGACACCTCAACAAGTTAGAAATAATTTCAGTTCATCACCTTGAAGCAGATCAGTGTGTGACCATGGGCCTTATTCAGCCCTGCACGATTGCTTTGTGCAGTCACAGCAGCGTACTGTACGCTGGCTGATTGACAGCCGACCGGAATTTGTGGGTGGCACTATAGCGTTTTCTGGGAGTGCCGCACAAAAACACAAGTGGGCCCTCCATTGGGAGAGAAGGCTGCTGACATCATCAGTGGTTCCGATCTCCCCATGGCCATAGCAGCTCTGAGTAAGTATTGACTTATGTGGCACTGCACACCGGGGTAGGGGTGGGGGTATGATTTTGATGGTGAGTGGATTTTCCTCTCTTCACACAGTTGCAAAGCCAATCGCAGCCATGCACAGGGGCGGATCTTCTCTCTGGCAGGGGGAGTGCTAACTTAATAAAAGTTCATTTAAAAGTTGCAGCCTTATGACCTGGTCTGAATCGGCCCCCTTTGTTTCTCCAAACCCCGCCATCTTATAACTGATGTTGGGGCGATATGACTGATATGAGACACAGTCTAATGACTGTGATTAAAAGCAGTTCTCTATCCTGACAGGAAATGACCATGAAATTGAGAATGTTACACATGTGAGAGAACGTATTTAACTATCTCCATAGGCGTATAATGTGCATAAATATATAATCACCAGGTTTTTCCCACAACAAGGTATAAATGTATGTGAATATGCATATAGTATTATAGCCTATTTGGACTTATAATTAATTGGACCAATAATTAACAGAGTGTTAAAAACCAAATAGGAATAAACTAATAATAATTAGTTACTATTCAAGTATAGTACAGTAATGATAAAATGCAGCAGCCATTAAATAATGATGTAGTGACCCATACTAGGCTTATTGAACATTATCACTGTTTAGCAGTGGCGGTTTTTACCTATGGGCTACAGGGCAATACACACACCCCCCCCCCCCCCCCCAGGTAAAATCTGCCACTGTGTCTCACAGTCTGTGAGACTGCACTGGCTTCACTGTGACTGACAGTGACTTCCTATTGGAAGTCTGACCTGTCAGTCACCAAGGGAGTCCCATTGGGAGGTGTTCTGGTGCCTGTCATCTGTATTGTACAGGCTCCAGGACTGTGATTCCCCTTCTATGGGCTGTTGACGAAGTAGCCCATAGAAGCTGGCCCCATGCCCAGTATGGAGGTTTGTACTGCGCATGTGCCAGTCCCGGGGCCTGTCATCATAGTAAAGGTGACAGGAACGCAGCGCAGCAGGGACTGGGAAGAGTGGTGGCTGCGGCAGGGGCTGTGGAGTGGTGGCTGCGGCAGGGGGTGGGGGCCGGCATCATAGCCAGCGCCAGCTCCCCTCTTGCCAAAAGGTACAAACTGCCTCTGCTGTTTAGCACAAAGTAGAAAGACCAATGTTAGTGCAAGATAATTTTCAATATGATACTCTTTATGCACATTATATCTTATACAAACAAGGACAAAATGGGCCTTATTCAGACCGGATCGCACAGCACATTTAGTTTGCTAATGGACAAAACCATGCACACTGCCGGTGGGGCAGATGTAACGTGCAGAGAGAGTCAGATTTGGGTGAGTTACTTTGTTTCTGTGCATTTTGATCAGTCTGAACTGACTGTTATTTTCTTCGGTGTCCACCAAAGAGGGGGCAGATGCTCACACCCTGTGACGCTGGTGCTCCAATGGGAATGCCCAGAGTTTTCATAGGGACGCCCATAAAATGTGGTGTTCCCATGGTCCAGCCCCATTTCCATCACCGGATGTCAGCTGCCCGCCCACTTCACCGAGACCGTACAGGCCTATAAAAGTGACCTGAGAGTCACCTTATATATATACATGTGCGCACCACATCATTCAATGGTCCATGGAAAGATGTGGGAGGTTCCCACTGGCATATGAATGGATTTATATGGAAATCCATTCGCATCTCATGCGGACATATGCACCGTGCGAATGGTGGGCCGGCGTACCACCATTCACAGGACGGGTTCTGGTTGACTCGCAATGAGAATTCGCATCCAAATGAATCAACCAGAATAAGCCCCATAGTCTGCTTTCTAAACGAATTGTGCCTGATAACATAAGTCTAATAGATATTATCAGAGCGACCTTTTGTCTGGCAGAGTAGCAACAGGGCTGGCGCCACCACTAGGCAGTACTAGACATTTTCTTGGGGGCCGGCCACTGGAGGGCGGTACTGAGCCGCCAAGGAGAGGTACCATAGAGAGGTACCATAGAAAGCAGGGATCGGGGAGCAGGTGAGTCAGTGAGCTTCCCCCCCCCATCCAGCAGTGAATCAATGCTGCCCCCCCCTTCCCCGGAGCGCAGGTAGTCCTGCGCTGAAATTCCCCCCCCCCCCCCCCCAGGTGGGAGTGGGCGGTGGATTTGCCTGGGGCGGTCGGTGGACTTGCAGCGGCCCTGAGTAGCAATGTGGTCTGGATTATAACCACAGTTAGCATTAGGATGTATTTTAATGCAAAAAATAAAACAAATAAAGCATTAATGGTACAGTTTGTTTTGTGGTTAAATTACAAAATTGCTCTGCTTTCATTTCATATATAATACGATCGTTGAGTGTTTGGAAAGTATAATATACTGTACTCCTGCTTCTAGCTTTAGCCGGCCTCTGTTAAGGTTCTTAAGCAACAGAAAATGTTTTATTTGTTTTGCGAAATTATTTATATTAAATGTATTAATGTACTACATTTGTATTAAGTAACAATTAAATAATAATGTACATACAACATAATAACAACATTTCAGAAAATAAAGATATTCCAATTTAATCCTTTTGATTATCTTTTAAAGCAATGAATTCCAAAACGAATGATCATTATTAAAATACCCAGTAGTACTCATATTTCCAAGTACAGTATATATACTCCAGTATATATACTGGGATAAAACTTATTGACTCAAGTGGGACCCTCACTCGAGTATAAGCCGAGGGGGGCTTTTTCAGCAAAAAAATTTTTTCTGAAAAAGTAGGCTTATACTTGAGTATATATGGTATATTACCTAGATTGTTATTAAACATCCTAGCGTCTGATGTGTGACCTTGTGCATGTATGCAGTTTACCACTTACTTATCTAAACCTGAAATAAAGACTCGGAGACTTAGAAAGTGTTAGCTGTGTTTATTATTGAAGCACTTTAAGCTAATTAATTTGATTATAATTAATTAATTAATGTTGGCCAAGAAAGAATGGCTAACTATTTAAGCTCCACCCGCAACTGACCTATGTAATCAAACATTACCCTAACAACAAGCAGTATCCGCTCAGCCTTCTACATTGACTGCCCACACCTGTCCCGGTGGTGTCGCTGTCCCCGAGCAGGTGATCCAGCGAAGGCCTATAGTCAACGAAGGTGAGCGCATAGAAAAACAACTATATACACCAAAAAATCATTTAATGAAGACCTAAATCAATTAACCTGCCATTCTTTCCTGGCAAACAGCCAACACAATTCAGCACCCACCCTCCCATCAAAGAAAACGGGTAGAGAGGGCAGGAAACTCAGGAAAAGAGGAAAACTCCTCCTCTTCCTGCAACTAATATCCCCAGCTAACTTTGTTATCCCCTGCATTCTTATTGGATGCAGGTTCACACAGGCACGACATGCCTATTGCAGTCATTCCGTCTTTCATCTGTATAGTAAAAAAAAATACTTCAAATGTTACATTTAGTTCACATTTAGTCATCTGCAGTTTACCTGCCATTCTATTGAGCCTTTCAGAACATCTAGTTTTGAACTGTCCATTACTGTCCCCTCCATTCTCCTGCTGCACAGATGGCCAAGATCCAAAGACCCCCTCGCTTGAATAGGATTGTGATCTTAATGTCCATGTGGAGTTCCTTCTTCCCTGTTTCTGTTCTCATTACCGCTTGACTTGCTACTTTTGTTATGTATGAGCGAACAGGAGCAGTCAGAACAAATTGAGGGAGCTGCAGGGGAAAAGTGGGATCTGGGAATAAAATTTAGTGAAGAGCACAGACTAAGGTTAAGTCACTAATGTAACTCCATTACTATTAAGAGGATCCAAACAATATAGATACAGTACCTTATACAGTATTTTACAGACATATATCAACTATATTACATTTTTGATAATAAAATAAAACATCTAATTAAATACAATGTTTACAATTCTTAGAGAATAACTTTAGTAAGATACTGTATATATTTTCTTATAGCTAAACTCTGTAATGTATTGCTTAGTTTGTTTTCATAACCTGCAAGTTTCACAACTTTTTGGGGAAAGTTTGGGGAAATGTAATGAAAAGTTATTTTGCCAAAGTCAAGCATATTACACATTTCAACCTTAATCGGGGACCGAGGATATAATTCAGAAGTGGACACAATGCCAATGTTTGCGCAAAGGTGCGATTTCATTTAACTGTGCAAGTGTCATAGTTGCACAGCGCACGTGCAGTGATTGAATAACATTGCCAGGCCCAGACAGTATTTATTTGCAAAGTAAGTGACAGGTAATGTAACTCGTGGTTGGTAATGGGGCAGCTACAAAAGTACAGGTGTGTGATGTGTACGAGCCAGCGACTGTGAATTCAGATGTAGTTATAAAGACCCTGAGCTTACTGTAACCCTGCACCGTGTCTATTTGAATTCCCAGGAACGACAAACACGTAACAGGGCCTTCGGTTTTATCATCCGCAATAGGGACACCGAACTGCCGGAAAAGGGACTGCAGGGACAACAACAGCTGGGAACAGCGGTCGGAGCCAGCCGGCCCGACACATAGGAAGTCATCCAGGTAATGAGCGATCCCGCTCTCCCCGGATGACTGCTCTACACACCAATGCAGAAAGGTACTGAACCGCTCAAAAAACGCACAGGATACTGAACACCCCATCGGCAAACATTTGTCGATGAAATACTCCTCTCCTATGCGGAAGCCCATGTACCGAAATGCATCAGGATGTAGAGGGAGCAACCTGAAAGCAGACTCAACATCCACCTTAGCCATGAGTGCCCCCCGTCCAAACGACCTCACCATGGCCAAAGCGTCGTCGAAGGACTGGTAAGTCACCGAACAACACTCGGCAGGAATAGCATCGTTGACGGAGAACCCCGCTGGCCAAGATAGATGCTGTATGAGCCGGAACTTTCCAGGAGCTTTTTTAGGGACAACCCCAACAGGTGAAATGACCAAACCCTCTAGCGGGGGCCTGGGAAAGGGGCCCACCATGCGTCCCAGCTGAACCTCCTTAGTCACCTTTTCCAACAGCACGGAAGGGAGTGAGCGCGCAGATTGTAAATTCCTAAACGCCCCTCCCCGGACCTCCCCCTTTACGGGAAGGCGAAAACCCGAGCTAAAACCCTCCTTCAAGAAAACAGCCGCTTCTCTGTCAGGATAAGAGAGGAGCCAATCCTCCATGGCCTCCACCCGGACTGGAGTAGCTGCCCTAGCGAGAACCCCCAGGCCCATTGGGTTTGGGGGCAGAGCGGGCACCCGCCCCCCTAGAGGGACGGGCTCCGCGAAAGCAGTTTGCGGCCGGGTGGTTCCCCGAGCAAGTAATGCAAATGTGCTTGTAGCGGCAACGGGTGCCCAACTGACAGGTAGCATTATTAAAGGCAAAGCACTTGCCCTTGGCGGCACCCATCGTGCCCATCTTCCCTGCCCCAGGGAAACGGCGAGCGGTGGGGGCCTCCGCTACCGGCCTCTGCTGCGGGAGGGGAGCAGACGTGGAAGGGGAGGAGGTTCCATCCAAACTTCCACGTCCTTACAGCCTAAGTCCAAAATGTGCAAACAATCCTGTTTGCGCCTGAACTGGTCGTCATAAGTACGCCATGCAGTACCCCCATATTTACGTTGCATTTCGTGTATCATATGAATATACCATATGACGTTGATGTGCTCGTCTGGCCTATCCTCCAAGTAGCAGGCTGCAAATACGCAGAACCCCGCCAGCCAGTTGTCATAGGACCGGTATGCCTCCGATCCTATGCCACCCTTTTCCTTGGCGGCCTTAAATGCCTTCTTGGTGTCCTCAGTCAGACTGAACACATCAACATAATCCCCTTTGACTATCTTCTGCCTGCAACTCTCGCGTAGACCCCTTAACACCGCGGTGTAATCACAATGAACTACACCCGGTAAATTACGCCTCTTCCTCTCCCTGCGTGACATGGCGGACATCTTCCTTCATTTGCCCTGACTAGCGCGCCTACCCGCCTCCTTTTTTGCATATTTAGCTGCACACTTGCGGGCCTTCGCTGCGCTGCCAATGTCGGACCCACCCGCAGAGGAGGAAGAGGAAGTGGAAGAGTGGCTACCATGGGATCCCCCGGTAGAGGAACCCCCATCAGACCCTTCATCATACTCCAAAGAGTCCTCACCTGGCCTCTCCGGCTGGGCCGCCCAAGTGTCATCGTCATCATCGACCTCATCCAACTCGTCGGCCTCGAGAGCCGCCTCATCATCGTCCTCAAGTGGTACAGCCCACTCCTCGCACTCCGGTACACGGTGCCTCGTGGATCTCAGGTTCCGCGCTCGGGCCCCCCCCCCGCCTCTCAGGAGCTATAGGGGGATTGGTCCCTTCCTCACTCGGCCACCGCAGAGCCCATGTCGCGGAAAGCCTGCATAAATCTGGAGCAGCCCGGTATGGGCCCTCCTTGTGAGCCGGGAGCCCTACGTCTCCCCCGGGCAGAACCCCCACTCTCCTGGGGCATACTATCTGCTAGGGGCGCTAGGGCGCTGGCGACAGAGGAGAGGGCTGCAGACAGAAAGGAAGGGTCAAAGGCCGGGGTGGGAGCCTGTGCCACAGGGCCACGGCCTGAGCCAGAAGCAGGCCCAGACCGGCCTCTGCGCCTATAGGCCCCCGCACCTCTGCCCACGGTACTCCTCACTAGGTCTGCCCACTCATCCTCTCCCACCTCCCCGGTGTCTACCTCCCCAGGCCCGCCGATTGCATAGGCCTGCAGGGGGCCCAGAGGCGCAGGCACCCTCTGCCGTCCGGCCGCCCTGCCAGCCATCGATTCTAGCCCCCTCTGAGCCAACATCTGAGGCTCCCGTGCTCCCCTGCCCCTGCCTGCCTGCCTCCGCGACGCCGGAAGTAGGCCCGACGCCGGGAGCCCCCGCGCCCTATATGCGGGAGCCCCGCGGCGAGCAGGCCGTCCAGGACCGTCAGTGGCAGCAGGTAGGCTTGAGGCCCGGCCGCCTGTAGCAGGGATCGGAGCGCATCCCCGGCGGGCGCCCCTAGATGACGCGGCCCGGGGCTAGGCCAGCCGCGGCGGTCTCCACACCATGGGACCGGCGTCGCCCAGGCGCCGGAAGGTAAGCGCCAGCAGGGGAGGACGGGTCAGGGGAACCCGCGGCCACGACTCCGTCGCCGTCCGCAAAACGGGCGGGCGCGCGAGCAACACGCCTAGGTCTGTTCGGGGGAGCCATAGGCAGACCGATCAGGCTGAAGGGGGCTTGCAATGATAGCTAAGGGAATACCTCGCTATGGATCTCAAACGCTGAACGGGGAGCACACGACCACTCACCCCAAATTCAGCAGGCAGAAGAGGTAGATCCCTCCTCTTCCTGCCCTATTAAACATCAGCCCCCTTTTGCCCAGCCTATGCCACTATTGGTTGCTGAGTCACATGCTCCAGTGTGACACACTTAATGGGGGATGTTTAATCCACTCCATTTTTACTGCTGGCATTACGTTATTCTTCTGAGTGATTTTACTTAATTAAACATCGATGTGTCTGTAGGGGCCATAGCGATATTGATGTGTGGCCCCCGTGTGCGAATGACGGTGCATCTTTGTACAGTGTAAAGACTGTTCAAAGACTCAAAATAATGTGAAACACTAATGTTTATAAAAGTATAAAATAGTATACAAAAAGTGAGAGAATAAATAATGTTAAAGCATTCAATTGAGCAGGTGAATATACAGTATGCACCCCAGTTTTGCACAGTAGAGCATCAAGGCACTGAGGTCTGTGTATCAAGCCTTGGTGAGATATACAGCGGGCAGAGATAAAGTATCAGCCAATCAGCTCCTAACTTCCATGCCACATGTTGTGTTTGAATAATGTCATTTAGGAGTTGGTTGGTTAATATTGTCTTTCAGCCCACTGTATCCCTCTCCAAGGCTTAGTACATATACCCCATTGTTCTAATCTTACCCTACAGCTGTAGAAGACAATGGTTGTGAAGTTTAAACTACCAGGTAGATGTTAGCTGCTAGGGAAAGTCCATTCTCCTGCCAATGGCACCCTCCAGTAATCACACATTGCCGGACTAGGGGGGTTATTCTGGTTCACTCGCAAAGCCAAATTTCTTCTCAAATGGACAAAACCATGTGCACTGCAGGTGGGGCAGATGTAACGTGCAGAGAGAATTAGATTTGGGAGAGTTATTTTGTTTCTGTGCAGGGTAAATACTTGCTGCTTTATATCTACACTGCAATATAGATCTCACTTTGAAGTAAAATCCCACCCAAATCTAATTCTATCAAGTTACATCTGCCCCACCTGCAGTGCACATGGTTTTGTCCATTTGAGAATTAATTTGCCTTTGCAAGTGAACCAGAATAAGGGACTAGCTGTATACAGTATCTGCTATGCAGAGGTGCAGCTAGGTGCCATGGTCCCCGGAGCAACTGTATATTTTGGCGCCCCCTTCCCCTGTACTGACTTGGGGTTTGGCCAAAATGTAGGTGTTTTTTAAAAATTATATATGACATTAAAAATAGTTGTATTTATTTAGAAATTAATATTCTATATATTCTAAATATTTTTAATAGTGCTAGTTGTTACAGAGACAATTCATCTAAATCCACATGGAAGCATGCCATCCCATTCCAAAAACGTTGTGCGTACAACTTCTTGGGGGAGGCTGATGTCACATGATGTCAACACCCGCCCCGAATTCGGAGGACAGCGCTCAAATGAGAAGTAGATGTGTACTTTATACTGTGACTGTGTCTTTTACTACAACAGCTATGGTGTCTAATGCAAATGTTGAGTCTCATCCTACAGAGAATGGCTCAGTGCTATTCTGCCTCATACTAGTTGCCCCATCACAGGTAGCAGATGCAATTTTGTTGTTGGAACATTGCCTGTGTCAGTGAAACTGCATCTATGGGCATTAGCCATACCGCCCAACTGTCCCAATTTTTGCAGGACCATCCTGTTTTTTTGGGGGATAGTGTCCCCCTGTGGGAAGGGGCAGTCAAAGCAGCGGTGAGTAGATGCTGAGCGCATGCGCACAGCATCTATTCCTGGAGATGGAGGAGCTGGGGCATGGCCAGTAGATCAGAGCCGCTGACCATGTCCCCACAGTGGCAAGATTGGGGCATGGCCTTGTGGGTGTGATGTAATGTGTAGACCACACCCCTTGACACTAGGCCATGTTCCCGGCGCAGGCCTTCCATGCATACGAGCGTCACAACTCACCTGTTTCTACAGTGGGGATGTATGCAATAGCTGTCAGTGACATGTCCGCATCTGTCTAGCCAGCCTATCACCTCCCATCTCTCTGTGACATTTCAACCAGAATGTTACCGTAACCTTCGGGACGCAGTGTAACTCATCGGGCCCCATTTCTAACTACTGTAGGTAAGAAAATATGTATTTGTAAAAAGGAACTTTTATTTATATTGCATTGGATGGAATTCATTACACATTGACATGTGACTCATTGATATAAGGTGTCTCTGAAATCTGGGACACTGTGACTAATTATGAGCCCCCAGAGCTCTTTTGCTTTGAATCGTACTTCAGGGATATTAATTTGGAAATTCTCGTAACATATTTATACCTTGCTCACAACTCAGAAGCAAAGATGGTTTGGAGACATTGTGCAAACATCAGCAAGATTACTTAATGATTTATTTACGCACCAACGGCTGACTGGCTGCTGGTGTCATGCCGTGTAACCAGCTCCTGCAGCAATAGAAAGTCATGGTCTGGGATTAACGGATAATGTGGTCTGGAGGTCACCACAGATACCACCTTTAATGGCTGGCCTTGAATTGTCAGGGGTAAGTATACATTTGGGCACTCCTCAACATCGCCATGGATACACAACACCCTGACAGTAAGCAGGATCTGATCAGCTCTACGCCACACTGGCAGCGACAATGGTGAGCTCACTACCAGTATCCACCAATGCCCAGATCTCCTGTCCCTCCGACTGTACCAGCATCTGGAACAGGATGGACTCTGCTTAGGATACACTGACAGCCGATATGCTGACCATCAACCAAGCAGCTTGTCCTGCACTGCAATCCCTCAGATTTCCCTGTTTTGGGCAGTCCCATCACACATGACCAGGCTTAACGCATTCAAAGCATACCATGAGAGGCGGAGCCTTTAGATTAACCACTGGGACCTGAGTTCTGGGCTTTGGTACTGGCTTTACTCCATTTCTCCAGGGTCAGATGTTGCTTATTCACCACTGCCAGCTCCTCAAATATCTGAGGGTCAGCCTGAAGGGCCCACTGCTGCACAGAGCGAAGGGCCCACTGCTGCACAGAGCGAAGGGCCCACTGCTGCACAGAGCGGTCTAACACCCACATAGCCTCGTCCATTGTGACTAATGTATCTCCACAATTTTCACTGTAGAGTTTTTATCTGGATGAACCAGGCCTTGGCCAGCTGGGCTAGTTTGGGCAGCTGAATCCCAGGAGACTCAGAGCCCTCCAGCTGCCAGTAATGGAATTCTTGGGCTTTACTGGGCCCCATCACTCCAATACTGTGTGATTCAGCCACAGACATACTGTATCGACCTAGGCTTTCTGTGCCTCCCCTGTTAAACACGGAACCAGTCTGTTAGACTGTCCTAAACTTGTGGCCGTCAGGGACGTGCAGTCAGGGGAGGCAGTGCCTCACCTGTAATAATTGTTTAAAAAAGATACAAAGATATTTATAACACATATGCTGTGTAATAAATATCTTATATGTATTTTTTGCAATAAATTATGAGGTGAGACACTGTGTGGGGAGGCTGTAAGGCAGCAGGTGCTGTCCCTCCCGCTGACCATTCCCTGCTGTCTTTTTCACTCTTTTCACATGGTCACTCTCCTTATCTTCCACCTTGTGCCTTTTCTCTCTATTTCTGTCTCCCCTGCGCTCTCATGCTATCTCCCGCTCCCCTGTGCTATCTCTCTCCTGTGCTATCTCTCTATCTCTCTCCCCTGCACTCTCTCTTGCTCCCTACCGCTATCTCTTTACCCTTTGCGCTATCTCTCGCTATCTATCTCTCTCCCACATGTGCTTTCCCTATCGGGTGGCCTCCTCCTACAGCGCTGCTGTGTGACGGATTCAAAATGGATCCCTCCCAGGAAGCCCCATGGCAACCTGCATCTCTGTGCATGTGCAGGGGGACTTCCAGGTAAGGAACCCAGAAGTCCATGCAATGTTGGGGATCGCAAAGGGCAGCTCTTATCAGGAGAGATGTCCTTTGTGTTGCTTATCACACATTTCAGTACATATGCAATGAGCATTGTGATGATGGGCGGCGGGATTTACCATTACTGCTTGGCGCATCCCGACCTCTAACACTCTCTTATGTTTCCAACCAGGCTAAAAGTTGCCAGTCAGCCCCTGCTCAGGGCAGTTGCCGTCTACCTGCCAGAGCCCCTTTCTGCCGCCACAGCCGCTAGAGCACTTTCCTCTACTACCGCAGCTGCCGCCTGCCCTTTCCCAGGAGCACAGTGTTGGAGCACTCACTCCTCTGCCGCCACAGCCGCCGGAGCACTTTCCTCTACTACCGCAGCTGCCGCCTGCCCTTTCCCAGGAGCACAGTGTTGGAGCACTCACTCCTCTGCCGCCACAGCCGCCGGATCCCTTTCCTCTACTACCGCAGCTGCCGCCTGCCCTTTCCCAGGAGCACAGTGTTGGAGCACTCACTCCTCTGCCACCACAGCCGCCGGAGCACTTTCCTCTACTACCGCAGCTGCCGCCTGCCCTTTCCCAGGAGCACAGTGTTGGAGCACTCACTCCTCTGCCGCCACAGCCGCCGGAGCACTTTCCTCTACTACCGCAGCTGCCGCCTGCCCTTTCCCAGGAGCACAGTGTTGGAGCACTCACTCCTCTGCCGCCACAGCCGCCGGAGCACTTTCCTCTACTACCGCAGCTGCCGCCTGCCCTTTCCCAGGAGCACAGTGTTGGAACACTCACTCCTCTGCCGCCACAGCCGCCGGAGCACTTTCCTCTACTACCGCAGCTGCCGCCTGCCCTTTCCCAGGAGCACAGTGTTGGAGCACTCACTCCTCTGCCGCCACAGCCGCCGGAGCACTTTCCTATACTAACGCAGGTGCCGCCTGCCCTTTCCCAGGAGCACAGTGTTGGAGCACTCACTCCTCTGCCGCCACAGCCGCCGGAGCACTTTCCTCTACTACAGCAGCTGCCGCCTGCCCTTTCCCAGGAGCACAGTGTTGGAGCACTCACTCCTCTGCCGCCACAGCCACCGGAGCACTTTCCTCTACTACCGCAGCTGCCGCCTGCCCTTTCCCAGGAGCACAGTGTTGGAGCACTCACTCCTCTGCTGCCACAGCCGCCGGAGCACTTTCCTCTACTAACGCAGGTGCCGCCTGCCCTTTCCCAGGAGCACAGTGTTGGAGCACTCACTCCTCTGCCGCCACAGCCGCCGGAGCACTTTCCTCTACTACTGCAGCTGCCGCCTGCCCTTTCCCAGGAGCACAGTGTTGGAGCACTCACTCCTCTGCCGCCACAGCCGCCGGAGCACTTTCCTCTACTACCGCAGCTGCCGCCTGCCCTTTCCCAGGAGCACAGTGTTGGAGCACTCACTCCTCTGCCGCCACAGCCGCCGGAGCACTTTCCTCTACTAACGCAGGTGCCGCCTGCCCTTTCCCAGGAGCACAGTGTTGGAGCACTCACTCCTCTGCCGCCAAAGCCGCCGGAGCACTTTCCTCTACTACTGCAGCTGCCGCCTGCCCTTTCCCAGGAGCACAGTGTTGGAGCACTCACTCCTCTGCCGCCACAGCCGCCGGAGCACTTTCCTCTACTACCGCAGCTGCCGCCTGCCCTTTCCTAGGAGCACAGTGTTGGAGCACTCACTTCTCTGCCTCCACAGCTGCTGGAGCCACTCTTCTGAGGAACGAACATCGTCCAGCCCAGTCTGTGGCAGTGCAATGGAAGGCACTCGCCCCATGTGTACTGTATCTTGGAGACTCCTTTGCGCCCTGTGAAGCCACATACAAGCTGCGGCACCACCCAACACAGATCCAGGTATAGTGACTGATGTTCATACTGCTGAATCAGTATATATGTAGTGTATGCACAGGGTGCGTCTATATTTAGTGCACAGTATGTACAGGGTGTGTATATATGTAGTGTACAGTATGTACAGGGTGTATATATATGTAGTGTACAGTATGTGCAGGGTGTGTATATATGAAGTGCACAGTATGTACAGGGTGTGTATATATATATAGTGTACAGTATGTACGGGGGTGTGTATATATATGTAGTGCACAGTATGTGCAGGGTGTGTATATATATGTAGTGTACAGTATGTGCAGGGTGTGTATATATGTAGTGTACAGTATGCACAGGGTGTGTATATATATATATATATATATATATATATATATATATATATATGTGTAGTGTACAGTATGCACAGGGTGTGTGTGTATATATATATATAGTGTACAGTATGTGTAGGGTGTATATATGTAGTGTATAGTATGTACAGGGTGTGTGTATATATATGTAGTGTACAGTATGTACAGGGTGTGTATATATGTAGTGTACAGTATGTGCAGGGTATATATACATAGGCGTGCGCACGGGGGGTGCCGGGGGTGCACAGGCACCTCCTAATAATGACTGTCACCCCCCCCCTCCCCTCCCGCTGTTTTTACCGGCGAGCTGATCGCATGGGGCACCCGCCTGCTCCTTACTAAAAGCCTTTGATCAATGACATCGGCGGCTCTGCTCATCATGCCACTGAGCCAAGCCGCCTGCACGGTGCACGCAGTAGTATTAGCCAGAGCGAGTTTGCGCGGCGCTACAGCGCTGCCTCCCACACACTTTCTTCCTGTGCGGCACACAGTTTTTGACCCTACCACGCTGTTATGACACAAGCGCAGCACCAGGTCCAGTACCATTCATGCTGCTGCAGTGGGGCTTCACCGCACAAACGGCCGATCAGCAACAGACCGAGGCACTGAGGCAGAGCACAGGCAAGAACTTAAATACTAAATGAATATATACACACATGTATGAACTTCTAGTTTCCAGCAGCACTCCCACGGACTTGCCCAGTATATCACTCGGACACCGAGCTTAACGCTGGTGCAAGTCCGTGGGAGTGCTGCTGGAAACTAGAAGCTACATTACTAATTACTGAGCGCCCGGCAGTTACTTTCATGATCCTGTGAGTGCTGGTCTGTCAAGCATCTCTCTCTGTTTCTCTCAATATCTGTTGTGCTTTTTTTTTTTTTTTGGGGGGGAGGGGGGAGAGAGAGGAGGAGAGGGAGAGGGAGGGAGAGATTTTCATCCCATTTTAAGACAGGAGAGGCCTCAGTAAAGAAAAACAATATTATTAATGTGTATCATATATATATATATATATATATATATATATATATATATATATATATATATATATATATATATATATATATATATATATATATATATATATATATGTATTCTGTGTAAGTTTTATCTCATGTGAGGGCTAATGTGTAGTCTTTCTCTGTGTTGTGACTGGGAGTTTGTATCCCCAAGAGTGTACAGTTGTGACAAAGGGTGCCAAAAATCAAAACCGCTTTCCTCAAAAGTTTGGTTTGTGACAGCCTTGTTGAGGGCTGCTGGCACAACTAGAGGTCACCCAAATTTAGACCTTGACACCAACAGCAATTTCTCTCTTAGAGCCATAGTTGCAAGGTTTATTAAGAGACAAAAAGACAAAAAGAAGGGGGGTGGGCAGCGCTGATTGGAGTGCTATTGATATGCAATATTGAGCAAAAAATGAAAAAAGAAAGATTGGTTCGATCTAGAACAATTTAATACAATTTCTAAAATATATATAAAGCCAGGTTAGGCTAAAAACAATTAACAATGATAAATAAACGATAAAATATCATCTCACCACACCGAACCACATGTGGGGAAGACCCTGGAAGTCCCGAATGTCCAGAGGATGTGCACAGATGGCGCCCACTTGGTGATGGAAATTCACCGAAATGTCCAGAAGATGGTGTTGATACGGTCCCCAGGCTGCAGTATGGAGGGAGGGCACCAAGATGTAGATGCCAGGAGTGGCCCAAGATGGCACGAATCACCAACTCCTGTCGCCGGATGTTGTAGGCGTGGTGTCCTCAACCTCTACTATTTGTGCAGAGATATTTGTAATCCAAGGTGATAAGTGGGGGGCCAGTAAAGCTGGTGTTGGACTTCCGGAGAAAAATGATGGGGAGCCAATGAATCTGGTGGTGGACCTTCCAGGCTGTAAATAGGATAATTTCCTCAAAATGGTTCACCTAGGTGAGTGGTTGGGTGGGTGAGGTTTATTAAGACTTATATCAGATTTGCTGGACACGCTACCTTTTCGGGCGCATATAATTAATACTGTCATGTAATTAGTATAACTTTTTTTTTTATTGGTATATTTTATGGTTGTTTCTGTTGGTTTGGTTGATTTGTATTTTTTTTAAATCATGCTGGCCACACCACACATTCTAATCCTACAATAGTGTATATATACTGGCCGTCAGAATACAACGCTGGCATCCCAATAGAGGGAATCCTGACAGCTGTCAGGTAGGTATACTGTACTTATCCTCCCCCCTTACTCTCCCTCACTTCCTGCTGCCTAGCCCTGCCCTAGTAGCCTAATACTATCTGTCCCCACTACTCTAATCCCCGTGCCCCAGCACCTAAACATAACCACCCTGCAGACTAACCCTAACCCCGCCTTCTAAGTAACTAACCGGTCCCTGAATACTTACGGTAAGCAGTCGGATTCTGGTCCACAGTGCCACCCCAACCAATCACCGCAGGCAGTGACTTGTTCATTTATTCACTGCCTGAGACCTCTGCCCTTCCTTCTCTGGCTGTAACATGCTGATGCAGATGCCATACACCGAGTCCCCAAAGGGCTGCCTCTCCTTCTGGCTCTGGATAGGACCGGAGTCTGTACAGCGGCTACCTAATTCTTACAGGGGCTTAGCAAGCACTCCCACCACCCCCTGCCAGAAGTCTCCCATCGGGATGGGGGCATCACGGTGTGAGGTGTAATGGGCATCACGGTCTAAGGTGTAACATGTAATCGGCATCACAGTGTGTGGCGTAATGTGCATTGTGGTGTAATGGGCATTACAGTGTGTGGCGTAATGGGCATTACAGTGTGTGGTGTAATGGGCATTACAGTGTGTGGCATAATGTGTAATGGGCATTACTGTATGTGGCATTATGTGTAATGGGCTTTTACAGTGTACATTTTTTGCAGCGCTTTCACAGCACACTGTTCCTGTTTCTAGTATGTGCATGGAGGGAATGATTCGATCTGAAACCCAAATACATAAATAAGTCACCTTCTATTTAGTTTGCATTGACGCCCAGTAGGCGGTGATGGACACGCCCCTCCAATGGTGCACCCCCTAAGAAAATGGGCTGCGCACGCCTATGTATATATATATGTAGTGTACAGTATGTACAGGGTGTGTGTATATATGTAGTCTACGTTTAGGATGGTGTATATATGGTTGATAGGGAGGGGTTTGTGTACTTATTGTATGTATTTTAATAGTAATGTTTATGTACATATAATATGCATATGAGAATGTGTGCATATATGTGTATATGGGAAGGTATGTGTATATACATGGAATGCGAATACAGTACAGGAGGGCGTATATTCACAGTTTATTGGGGGTGGTGATGGTAGAGGTGTGTGGATAGATAGAGATAGATAGATATGTCTGCACCATTTTCATGTTTTACTAAAGAGGGGGGGCGCGCCACAAACTTTTTTGGCAGGGGAGAGTTACATTTATAGTTACACCACTATTAATGCAAACATCATTTAACGTGCACGCTGGCAGATTTCCTTTTGATAAATGACTCTTACAGTGCGGACTTCTAGTCTTGTTCACTGTGTGTTTTGCTTTGTTCTTTTTAATCACTAGTTCTCATATGAAATAATCCTAGTTACATTCAGCAAATAACAGGACTCAGCGTAGGGACACACAGGTATCATTTAGGAAAGGCTGGTAAAGGTCTGTGTTTGGTCTGTTTGTGATCTAGAGATCCCTCTGGCAGAAAACATGTTAATAATGGTCGTTAGTTTGAAGCACAGCCAGGGTGAAATAATTATGTAGACTGTACGGTAATTGCAGAACTTGTGTAAACAATTTACTGAGGTCAACCGAGGATGATGAGCATATATTTATTTACTTCATTTACATAAAAAAAAATTAAAATAGGTTTAACCTTGTTTCAGCTTTCCTGGGGTAGGACCACTTTTGTTATGCACTCAAGTTAGTATTTGCAGGATACATGTGATACTTGGTTCCTACTATTAGTCTACTGCACTTACGCATACCTCCAGACTGTCTCATTTTTGTGGGACTGTCCAATTTTTGTGGGACATTCATGCATCCCATCCAGGGTCAACAATGCCCCACGGTGGGGGTGGGGGTAGTTGGAAGTTCACTCATCATTGTTGCTCTGCTTAGCATGTACACATCATCTATTCATGGAGCTAGGGGGAAAGAGAGCATGGCCAGCAGCTCACGGAGCATTGACCATGCCTTCAACAATGGCAAAATGGGGAAGTGGCCTCACCATCTCCTCATTGCAGCAAAGTCACGCCCCCTTTGCATAAGGCCATGCACATTTCCAAAACCAAGCAGCATTTGGTACCTGCAAGAAGCTATGGGGGGGGGGGGGGGATTTAGAGTATGTACTGTTCAACATCCGATCACCTCATTGTCTCATGTTTTCTAATTCTAAGAAATGTAGTAATAACTATTTATAGCATAGTGGGCCTGATTCTGACGTTATTGTTTGCATATAGTGCTGCATGTATTGTTTGTATATATTTTGCGTATCTCGATCCTATTCTGATCATGTTAAAAATGTCTGGACCTGTCTTTCTGTGAAAAGGGGATGTTTGGGACAGGAACAGGGTGGCAACAATGCAAGTGCACATAACCATTATGACTTATGGGAGTGTCATAGGCATGTACAGATGGAGTGCCTCTCATTCTTGCTGCCAGCACGCCATCGAGAGGTTTTGGTGATCCTCTTTTCTTCTTGCGCTTCCATCCTCCAATGGGAGTGGATGCTCACCATGCAATACAAATTGCCACCGCTGGGTGGCTAATGCTCCACCAATCTAGCAGCGGATTGGTGTACTGTAACGATGCAACCCCGCTTACACAGTATACTACATTATGAGACACTCATGCGTCTCATCCCCGTGAACATCGCTGCGGCTCCAACTGTAGTAGTGTAGAACATTGTAGTGTACAAAAGTAGTGTAGAACATTGGGACAATAAAGTAGTGTAGAACATTTGGACAGTAAAGTAGTGTAGAAGATTGGGACAATAAAGTAGTGTAGAAGATTGGGACAATAAAGTAGTGTAGAACATTTAGACAATAAAGTAGTGTAGAACATTTGGACAGTAAAGTAGCGTAGAAGATTGGGATAATAAAGTAGTGTAGAACATTGGGACAATAAAGTAGTGTAGAACATTTGGACAGTAAAGTAGTGTAGAAGATTGGGACAATAAAGTAGTGTAGAAGATTGGGACAATAAAGTAGTGTAGAACATTTGGACAATAAAGTAGTGTAGAACATTTGGACAGTAAAGTAGTGTAGAAGATTGGGATAATAAAGTAGTGTAGAACATTGGGACAATAAAGTAGTGTAGAACATTTGGACAATAAAGTAGTGTAGAACATTGGGACAATACAGTAGTGTAGAACATTCGGACAGTAAAGTAGTGTAGAAGATTGGGACAATAAAGTAGTGTAGAAGATTGGGACAATAAAGTAGTGTAGAACATTCGGACAGTAAAGTAGTGTAGAACATTTGGACAATAAAGTAGTGTAGAACATTTGGACAATAAAGTAGTGTAGAACATTGGGACAATACAGTAGTGTAGAACATTGGGACAATAAAGTAGTGTAGAACATTGGGACAATACAGTAGTGTAGAACATTCGGACAGTAAAGTAGTGTAGTAAAACAGTGAACATTTGGATTGTCTTACACGCTCCCATGACTCAGGTTTCTCCACCAGCGCTATGGCTGCCTCTGATTAGGAGCACTCTACAGACTATTAACATCATCACGTAGCGTTGGGTAGTGGATAACTGCGCCTCTCTGCCCACTGGAAACCCGTGTTGGACTACAGTGTCAAATATTTTTTCTTTTTTTTTATTGGAATATTTTATTATTTTATGGAATATTTTACATTTATTTTACATTTAAAAAAGTTATATTTAATAAAAATAGGCACATACAATAATTTTTTTTCTATAAAAGCCTTTTTGTGTGGCTCCATGCAGCAAGAACCCCAGCATTTGTTACAGAGTCAGTAGCGTTGGTGTAAAAGCATGATAACATAGCATTACTAAAGCTTAACCCTATGGATCAATTAAAATGAGCTTAAAGCTTAATTTCTCTGGTTACAGTGGTCCAATTGGCTCAGAACTGGGTTCATATGGAAGACGATTATCTATGAGAAAATATGAACCTTAAGTTTCTGAGACCCCGGAAAGGGTAATTGCAACATTCATGGTGGGTCTGATTTAACGGGTCCATTATAATCAATGGGGAAAATGTGTTGAATTTGTACCCTGATATCTCCGGTTCTAGGTGTCCTAGAGACTTGAGACTGGTACCATATGAAAGAGGAGACTCTTGGCTTTTAGATACTAAGTAGTAGTAGTAGAAGTTTAGATGACATCAGTATGGAAAGCGACACGGTTCCATAGGTAGGGTCCTCTCCAATTTTCCACCTAGCACATTACTACTAAGTACCGCACATAGTAAATACAGTATAGAGAGGCTAAACACAGTGTTTTGGCATCCAGGAACTTAGGGAGGAGCTTTTATCCCTCCCCCATTATACTTATAGAGATATCACTTTCAGCTGTAGCCATTACAGTACATTGCAATAAAAGCTGTTTGTGCCCGTGCAGACGCACGGAAAGCTTTATAGGGAGGCAGGGTTTTTTTCTGTATTAAATACAGAATACTCTCACTGACCTCCTGCTATAGATGTGTTTTAAAAAAAAAGATCCCTTTATGAATCAAACTCCGGTATACTGTACTTTAATGTAGAGCGGCGCGCTTTTCCAGTAGCCTACACACCTGATCAGAGGCGTACCTAGATATTCGTTGGCCCCATAGCAAAAGTTTGTAAGGGCCCCTTATTTAGCAACTGATGGTGATGAATGTATGTAAAACATATTACTTAGACAGCAAAGATGGGCCCCCTTCAGCTCTGGGCCCCATAGCAGCTTCACCCCTGGCACCTATGGCAGTTACGCCCTTGCACCTGATAAGAGCGGCCAAAGCTTCCACTCATTCATCCTAGTGCCTTTTGACCAAAACAATGAGTCGCATTACTGTCCGTGCCCATAGCAAGTTATAAAATAGTGTAATGATACGCACTTCAATGTAATTGTATTTATTAGTGTCTATCTACAGTACTGTAGCTTACTGGACAGTACAGTCCTGCGCTACAGAGATTTTTTATCACTTCACGCCGAAGTGGCAGCACACATTTCATGCTTGCGCAGCGAAGATTTCAAAAAGTGACATCTGGTGGATGATCACTGGTATTTCACTTATCCGGCAAAACCACTGCCAGTCACCAAGCTGTTAAAATATATTGCGACGTGGGCCACCATGGCGGGCTGGCGATATAACTGCATTAGGTAGGCTAAAAGAGCGGTGCTACATCTGTGACAAAAGCTTTGTATCTATGGGAAAGGGAAGCCCATTTCTGATGTACCTTTTGCACCGAGCATGGAACTTTTGCAAGTGTGATAGTAATGGTAAGTAGTGACAGCGGCGGCAGCTATAATAAAAACAATGGCCCACAAAGATTTTGCACTCGTATGTACCCCTGTCTAAGTTGGATGGAATTTGGCACTAGCCTGAGGTATTAAATCAATCTTGCTAAATTACTGTTCACTGAAACAGTTAAAATTACCATGTGTTCTTAGTTTTGACGATGCGTTCATTCCCAATGTTGGATCAATCATTCCATTTGAAGTGAAGAAATTCTAATGATCTTTACAACACTTCAATATAAAAAAAATAGAATCAAAATGTATTTAGCTTGCCATAGTGCAAATTGTAATATTATTTTAGATAAGTACTTGTTTACAAAAAAAGCAATACATTTGTTCACATTTATAAACAAAAATATTTTCTGGCTGTAGCTGAGGAGCATTTCCGTTCATTCAAACTGTTTTTGGATACATATTAAGGGATACCTCTCTATACTCGCAAACTGTCAAGTTAGGAATTGTCGCTAGACATTTTGTCGTTTGTTGTGTACACAGATTTTTTATATAGAACAGTCAATGATTTTTGTGAAATATACTATTCATAACAAATTAAAGATGTGCAGTTCGAATTTACTCGGTTCTTATCACCAAAATTAGTGCAAATTCGGATTTTTCCAATTGGCTATCGGCTGTCACATGTTTTGAACAGCAAATTAGATCCAGCTTTGAGATCCAAGTAAATCCAGGTAAATCGGAACCCGCACATCTCCATAACAAAGAGTTATTTACAGTATTTTTTAAAAATTCTACCATATTATATTAATCATACTAATTATTTTGAATGTTAATGAAATTTGAAAGAATGATTTTTTTAAATTGTATCTATAGCTTTAATTGATCCATGCACAATCTCTATTCTTTCTCAGACTGTAATATTGTGTTTGCACAAACATTTGACAGCGCCTACATTTTTCGACGAGTGAGACTAGTCTTGAATGTCCTTTTTAGACTTTGCTGAACAAAATAGCTAGGTCATTGGCCTGCATTTATTTTTCTACACCGGTACAGCACAGAGCGATTAATAATAATGTGTCCCATTTTACATGATGTACTGCGGATGTTCTGCTAATTTGTATTTATGACTTAAAAGTGTAGTAAAAAAAAATGGAAAGAAAAAGGTCACCGTACAGCAAAAGAGTTAATAGCATTTTCCATTGTACTCCATTATTCCATATTCTTCCTGATAAGACCCACACAAAATACATTTCAAGCAAATAGTCTTTTGGAATCTTTGTTCAGCTTTGTTACTGTTAGAGGTTCAGCGGGTTTTTTCACCAAAGTCTTGATTGTGGCTTCAAGCGTGGAGACTGATCGTCACTGTAGCAAAGTCACTTTTGGCCCTTTTGTTGAAATGTACCCAAGTGTAAAATGGGTGAGAAAATAACAAAAGAAAGGCATGTCCTCCCAGCAGGAAAGAAGCGGAATAATTTTCTTATAGTGTTTCAAGCCCATTGTCCAGGACTAGCTTAAAACAAATGATTGCTTTAAGGTCAGAAAAAAAGATGTGACAAGTGCACTGCCACTAAAAATAATTGCATTTAGCAATTCTACAAAACCATTCTCCATACCAGAGGGGGATACTGTGTTACCATTGTGGGAGGATTCTGGTTACTTACAGAAAAGAGTTGGCTCAAAGGTCCTTATTCTAGCTGATTTGGTCGGATGCAAATTTTCGGACAGGAACAGAGTCTTCTTAGCCCCGCCTTCCGTATGGATCGTTCACATCATCCGTATGCGGTAAGAAGCCAACCGAATGGACCGCAAGTGGATTTTTTATGTGAACACCTCCCCCATCTGTGGGAACCTCCCCCAACCTCCGATGGTCGCCGACCATTGAATGCTGGACCGAGTGGTCAGGCAGCACCGAGTGCTCCAGACCACTCGGGCATTTCTCCATGCAAACGCAGGGATATGGGGGCCAGCTGACATCCGGCTATGTCAGCTGTCCGCCCCCCACACGTGCGTCACGGCCGGATTGCCATACAAATGCCCAGCGTTTTCATGGGAACGTACGCATATGGTAATGAGCCCAAACAGCCCTTCACGCCCCTCTCCACCCCCTGCTCGGATTGTACAGAATTCACACCGTATTCGGAAGTGCGCGGCGTTCACACATGTGCAGATATGCCTCTGCACATGCGCAAACACCAACCATCGGCCGTCCGTCCGCATTCAGTGCCATCCGACTCAATCAGAATAAGGGCCAAAGTTCCTACATTGGTGTAACCACTTAAAATAAATAAATTCTCTTATGAATGTTAAAAAGTGGAACTCTTACGTACTATATGCTTGGTGAATACAAAGGCATGGCTGCACATATAGACGTGTTCATCAAATTAAACACTACAATTTGTAAATGACTGTCAATATCTATATTTATTTAATTTATTTACAGTGTATTATATAGCGCAGCAGCTTCTGTTACAGCGTCTTATATAGTGCAGCAGATTCCATTACAGCGTCTTATATAGTGCAGCAGATTCCGTTACAGTGTCTTATATAGCGCAGCAGATTCAGTTACAGCGTCTTATATAGTGCAGCAGATTCCGTTACAGTGTCTTATATAGCACAGCAGATTCCGATACAGCGTCTTATATAGGGCAGCAGATTCCGTTAGTGTCTTATATAGCTCAGCAGATTCCGTTACAGCGTCTTATATAGCGCAGCAGATTCCGTTAGTGTCTTATATAGCGCAGCAGATTCCGTTACAGTGTCTTATATAGCGCAGCAGATTCTGTTACAGCGTCTTATATAGCGCAGCAGATTCCGTTACAGCGTCTTATATAGCAGCAAATTCCGTTACAGTGTCTTATATAGGACCGAATTATAAGGCAATTATTCCTTTAATATCTATTATACTGACGATAGCAAGAAAATCAATATTAATAAAATGGACAAGTGCATCCCCAACCCTCCATAACTCTGAAAAAATGCTATACTATGACAGACAGATGTTGAAAATGGGATCACTCAGTTCTATAGCAGATGGGGATGGTATATAGACCATCTACCAATAGAGACTAAAGATCAAATAATATATTTACTGGAGCCTAGATTGTGGTATTAAGAAGCTATAGTGATCAAAAACTGATATGTACTATGAGGATATATGAGCAGTGTAGGATGATGTGCTAGACCTTAGACCATGGAGAATACCTATACCCATTGCTTTTCCCTACCTGCTCAGTCAGGTCTCCAGGTGAATGGACAGGCCTATAAGGCCAAAGGAATTGATTACCTATTTGTGGTGTTTATTGGGGATTGATACTGGAATTAAAATTGAGAATGCTCCCGATTATTAGTAGGCGCATTAGTAGTTCAGCACTGAGAACATGGACAGGGGCATTACTAAACTCTATCAGTTTTCTGACTGGCAGAACACAAGGTCCCATTTTATACAGTAATATATACATTTATTATAGCTTCATATTGATGCAGTTAATAGAGTAAAATGAGTATTATGTGACTCTAAATCAAATACAGACTAATGTTCCAGATTATTTCTAAAGCACTGGTACTCATAGGGTACGGCTATGAATAAGAAAACACTGCCATTGGGATAACTTTATGTCATGGGGTATAGAAGTTATAATGGTACATTATTGTAATATTTCTAAATGCAATTCTGGATAAGACTGTATGGTTTAATTATTGGTGCTTATTGGTGTGGCCCAAGTGGTTTATATTATTGCTGCCAGAAAGGATTTTGTACTTCCGTGTTCACATTTCAAAACAGTCCTTGTGGTCTCACGTCAGCCAGGATTTTGGGCTCAACATTGTTGTGCTGTTCTTTCCAATCAGGGACTGACAAGGCTCTGTTACAGTAACGGTGTGGTGGAATAATGTCCTGGGAAAAGCTGGAACTTTGGAGACAGTAAAGCTTTGCTTGCTGCCACAAGGATGCTTCTTTGGTAACCACAGATGTATCACTAATGCACCAAAAAAGTTATCAATTACACTTTTTGGGCTAAAATTCAAAAAATCTCTAGTAAAATCTATAAACCATTTTGAAATGAATAGAAATTCTTAACAAAAAAAATAAACATACTTATGTACCATACCATTTTTTAATGCAACCCAGTTCTTCCACTACTTACGTTATCTCATACTTGGGATACAGAAATTGAATTAGGATTTTTTTGCAGGTATGGAAACATATTTAGCAAAATTGTATTAAAATAAAACATTCATTTGAATACAGTACATATTATTTCATTCAGTTGCCCAAGTCCAGTTCTCGTTGTTGAGATGATTCTATTCCATGGCTAATTGAATGCAAAGTGTATCATTATCATTATCACAGCAGTTTTGTAAGGTTAGTACTTTACAGCAATTGATATTACTGCAAATTCCTGTAGATGCATGAAGACAATATTATATTATAACATTCTAAAAGATTTGTGAAGCTGAAAGCAAGTCTACACCTACAGTAAGCCAGATTGTGGTTGACATGATTAATTTCCAATTCAATCTTGTGCTTGTTTTACCAGAAATCCCCTTACATTACAATGAAAAAATGATAGTAGCAGTAATAAGGACTCATTTTGCATTGATAATATTTACATCATCAAACCTGAGGTGTCCCTCCGGATTCAGAGTGCCCTGGAAATAAATATACACTGCAAAGAAAAAAACCTCAGGAATAAATTTATCTCCAAGCTCTGTAACTCCAGGGACCATCACTCTAAATTAAGAATCAAAACACTGTGTTCCTTTGCATAAATGCATATCAAATATTAGCATTTGCTCTGTGTAGTGAAGGAACGAGCCAACAAAATATAGACCTAGCAGAATCAAAAGAAAAAGAATGTAACACGTGTACAGTGTATAGGATGATGGATACCGTAATTGGGTTTCAATAGCTAGACAGAAATATAAAAGGAAAACAAAGACATTGGTGGAAGTCTATTGTATCTACCTACCTTTTACACCTCTCTTTCTTACAGATGTGGAGTGGATGTATGAAAAGAATGGGTGCATTTCTATGGTCAAGTGGGCAGAGAAAGTCCTGTGATTTTGCCGTACTTCTGCCCTTTCAGTTTCTAGTGAGGTGAGCAGGACATGAAGACAAAATTAGTTTCAAAACATCTTCTAGACAAGCGAATGGTCCTTCCAGGTTATTGCCTTCTCTGAAATGCGTCAAGTAGGTGTCACTAGTCAGGGCCGCCAACAGGGGTGTGCTGTGCGTATGGCTGTCCTGGGCCCCGGCCTCTGGCACTGACAGCTCATTTTGCTCACCGCAACCCCCCGCCCCCTCGACTGCCTCTGCTGTGCTGCCTGCTTCTTCAATGCAGGATGCCGGTGGACAATTAAAATGCTGCACCGGCTTTTGAGCCAATCAGAGCTTGTTTACTATTAGCCAATCAGCACGGCTGCCGGTACACGAGCTCTGATTGGCTCACAAGCCTAGTGGCGCACACACGGGGGGTTTCTGAGTACCCAGAAACACCCCCAGGAGTCTAAGGACCATATGCTTAAATCTAAGGGTCCCCTCTTTCCATGGGTACAAGACTTTTAAAAATCGGCCCTTGGGAACCGGAGATATCAGACTTCTAAGTAGTGGTCCCCATCCAAGCCTGTTAATTGCTGTTCCCAGTCAGATATTTCAGGTTCTGTCTGACTTAGAGTTTTTCAGAGGGTATATTCCAAAAGCTGGGACTCTCCCCCTTGATGGACACTAGTAGCTTGTCTCTACGGTTACCAGAACCAGAGATATCAGCCTTCCAGCAGCTGGTTACTGCTCCAGCTACACACACCTGGTATGTAGTTTTATATTCTCGTGGGCAGATTGCTCTGCCTCCTGAACTCTGATCCCCTAGTCCCCAGTACCATTTGGTAGGTGGGATTCTCTAGTTTTTATTTCCATTACAATCTAAGAAATCTATTTCCGGGAACTGGAGATATCTGCAGTCAAGCAAGCTGTCCTCCCACCAGAAAATTATGAATAATAAGCCTAGTCCACTATACACCCCTCCTCTGCATATTAAACATCCTCTACCACCCTGGAAGTTATGTATCAGGGCCCCTTCCTTCAGGCCAGTGCCCCCTTCTACCACCCCATCTCCCACCATCTGTGCAGCAAAGGGGTAATTAGTGGAAATTACTGATCCAGGCCCTACATGCTGAGCAGTTGATATAATACCCCCTACCACCCGCGGGACATCAAAGCTTCCCCCACCCCTACCGCTGGAGGATCAGTAGGGACCCCAATACATTGCTATGCCCAGGGGTCTACACTGCTGTTATATTTATATGTGTGTGTGTGTATATATATATATATATACATTTTATTATTATTATTTATATACATTTGGTCTATCTATAATACTTTAACTGACCCTGCATATACTGGGTCACCTAAGTGTCCATCTCCGTGCTTTGCTCCGCACCTCTGGAAACCCCCTTCTAAAAATCCTACGTTTGCCCCTGTAGCCGGTGCTGCATTTCAATTGGCCTCCGGCTTCCTGCATTGAAGAAGCCTGTACTTCGGGACCTGCAGCAGGAGTCGGGCTGTAAGTGAAGGGAGGGGGGGGGTATGGGGGAGCCTGGACTGGAAGTCAGTCCTGGGCCCCACAATTCCTAGTGGCAGCTCTGGCACTAGTTCTCCAGGGCAATCAAGATTTGTGCCCCCTGACATGCTTATATGATCCTGCATCCAGTTCTGACAGTAACATATAGCACATGTTGAGTATCCCTTATCCGAAATGTTCGGGACCAGGAGCATTTCAGACAGGAGATTATTCCAGATTTCAGAATATCTTTTTTTTTTTCATACTTATCTGGTCCTCAGGTGTCCCCTGTGTCCACAACGTCCCATGGCGAAAAAATTCCAGCATTGCTCACAGCGACTGTTCTTTTAGTATCAATAAATACAAATACAGCCAAGTCAATTAATTGACTTTTTGCACCCAAAAAAAGAACAGTCACTGTGAGGAACGCTGGAATTTTTAGTGGATATTTTGTGCATCTCTAACAGCAAAGTTGGATCTCAAAGGATTTAACAAGAAATATGTATTACAGTGGCGTAAGTTCATCCAAGTTGCCCGGAGGCAAGATAAGTATTGGTGCGCCCCCAAATAGCTCAATCAGTAAGGTGTCTGTCTCCAGTAAGGTCATGGGATCTAATACAGGGTGTGATACTTGCAAAAATGATGTTAGAAGGGGGAGTCAGCCACATTAGCAATATCAACTGCTTTCAATTAGCTGATTCAATCTTGATGGGGAAGAGAGGTGCCCCCTTGGGAGCAGGAGCCCGGCGGCAGATGACTCCATTGCCTCCCAGAGTTCTGCCTCTGATGTATTAATGTTTTAATCCTTTATCGATATTGTTGCAAAATGGCCACAGCTATTTTAGGAATTTTTAAATGTCATCTCACTGTATATTTTAAAAAATTCCTACTTTGTTGCCATTTGGCAACATAAGACCAACCATTACCATCTGGTGGTACAACTTGAGTACTGCAGCCATGATAAAAATATTTTAATTTAAAGTATGAAGGGTTAAAAAGGAAAGTAATTCCCTCTTCTTTCCCAAACAAACAATAAGTTGTGGTTATACATATAGTATTATTATGCATACAATTTGTACAATACAGAAATGTATAAACTATGTAAGTTCCAGTCATTTACTGTATAAATAGTACTAAAGACAAAAACTGAGGATGCCTTGGGGAAGATAAACTGATGGGTCTTCTATAATATAGAATATAATATATACAAGTCATGAAAGTTTAGGTGTACAGTACTGTATGAAAAAGTATATCATGGAGGAGAGAGAGAGAGAGCGAGAGAGAGACTGCATATTGTGTATTCTAAAATCAGAGCGTGAATTACTTTTTTGTACAGTAAATGGAAACCAGTAGACCCTACTAATAAGAGATAACAATCTATTTATATTTATTAATAACTAGGGACGAAACTGTTGGTTCATATTTATTATTTAATAATACACTGCCACTTATAGGTTGGCTTATTTATAAAAACCAGTTGCACACCCATGGGTACCACAAATATATTCTTCCATGTGTATTATTGATCTGTGGAAGGGCTGAGTAGAAAATAAATCAGCGCACAAAGTATGCCCACACTGTTGTCCAGGGATGTGCTGGTTTGCCATGCTCATTTTCAGCTGCATTACCATGGATCAATGGAGAATGCTTTTTCTTTGGGAATTGTCTTATGAATGGAAAAAAAAGTTACTTCAAAGTTGGAAAAAAGTTAGAATCCCAGGTGACGCTCCGACATAAACAAAAGAAGATTACATGTTTTGTTGAGCAACAGGGAATATGAATACTTATTATTGCCAGCCACACAATACAATATAGCGTTTTCCACTATCTGCTGATTATTTCTGGACATATTGTTAAGGTTATTGTGTATTTTGCTAATCAATTTCTAAAGAACGAAAGTGAAATACTTGCATCATGTTGCAACCGCACTAAAGAGGATGCAGACAGAAATGCGTACAGAGATTGTAGCGCACAGATTCTCCTCTAACCTCTGATCAGTTACAATGTAAACCAAATAGAATGAAGTGAGCAACACTCACACATCCAACACTCCATCATTTAACTTATATCATATTTTAGGTCACATTTTGGCACTCATAAAAGTTGTTTAATTAGACTCCAATCACTTTGTTGTAGACCAGGAAATGGAGGATTCATAGAGAAATGGCTCCCCCGGGGCATCAGGTAATACAATGTAGGGATGGCCATCGACCATTGATGATTAGAAATCATCGATGGTTTATGGCCGATGTTGAATAGTTTTGCCATCGATGAGGAAAAACCAGATGGTTTCCCACCATCGATGTCAAGCTTAAACAAATAATTTTGTTTTGCTTTTTCCCCAAGGGTCCGGGACATGGAGCATAACTCCACCTCCAACACCCTTGAATCCCTGTCCCGTAATTTGATTGGTCCACAGGCCAATCAAAGAAAATGGATGGTAATACACTATCAATGGCCAGTTACACTTTTGGCATCGATGGCAACCATCAAGGGTAAAGGCAACGATGGCCATCCGTAATACAATGGTGTTCCAGCTTTAGGCCATCTTAACAGCAATGTAGGCCAGGGCAAAGCAATTTACTCTCCAATTCATGGAAATAAATGAAAGCATTATTATTATTATTATTATTATTATTATTATTATTATTATTATTATTATTATTATTTTAGTTAAAAACCTGTCAATGCTGCAATGTACTTTCACTTTGATCTTTACAAAGGAGTAATCTGGAAGCTTGCAGGACTCTCCCACTTTAGCTAATATCCTCCTCTTGCTGCCACAAGTTCAAATAGGTTGGACTTTAAGAACGTTATATAGGAGAAAAAAAGGGGTGTTTTTGTTGGTCGCACAAGACACAAATATGGTGGACCCCCTAGAGTGATTCGTACGACACAATATAGTGTTTCACTTTATTGGGGGTGTGCTACCAGCGGACATATAGGTAATGGAGATTTCAAAAAGAAGAGAGAAGAGATGTCCTTTGTGGGTGCACCAAAAAGATATTAAAACTTAACCTTTATTTATGATTAGTCTAAGAACTGCGAGATAAAAGTACAAACATATAACAACAGACAAAGGTGGGGTTCACACAATTTTAAAACCAGGTGGTGGGCAGATGTAGCAGAAACTTTATTCAAATATCAATGTGTTTAGACAGTGTGTTATCCTGATCTGTACAGATAAGAATATTTCTTCTGTCAGTTCAGGATATTTATACGAAAGCGGGTTTAGATGAAACCTCTTTATAATTGTGCTTTCTAAGACGCTTGGCTCATATGATGGAAGGGTAAGGTATGGTCAACCTGTAAAATAGGGTGTGGGCGTATTTACAGGATCAGCACACACTGCAATAATTTGAACAGTGTGTGTGTGTCAATGCACTAATAACTCCACTGAGGGAGGATCCCTAAACGCCGTAGCCCCCTTTATATATAAAGGGAAAGGGGGGAGTGGGATGGAGACCGCACCAGTCTATTGAACACTATGTTATGTTTGTTTATATTTTAGTGGTTTTTACTATTTTAATTGATTGAAATATTTTGGGACTACTGACTTTTGGAGTAAAATCTCCAATTAGTCACCACATCCTTAGATATATTCCTGGGTTAGATGTGACAGTCAGTGGTGCACCCCAAGTTTAGAAAATTGTCATACATGACTGTTTGGTTCAAGAGAGAACCGGAAAAGAAAGAAAAACTCTGTTTGGGGGCACCCTTATGTCCCAAAATATTAGGAGTACTGTGACTATTCTTTAATACATACCTTTTATTCTAATTATCATTAAAATTATGAACCACCTCTTACTAATTATCGCACACTGCGAAAATATCCATGATTTTGAACCATCCTCAGATTATTTCCTAATTACTATTTTTATGGAGAATATGAAAATTGTGAAAAAATGACCATCATATGTCCAGCCACTTTTTACCCATAAATTTGGGTCAATTGTGTGGTTAAATCATCGGTCATTAGATATCTTGTACCATCTCAGTGCGCATAGCCTTGTTTTACCACTGTGTAATATCTCTCCAAGGTTGAGAAAAATAAGAGGTCAGCCCTTTTGGGGCTATATCACTTCTGCTGTTCACCCTTCATGCCAACGGGCAGAGGAATGAAACCACGCTGGCATGATGGTTTGCTATCTTATCTACCTCAGTCATAACCCTGGGACAATACACTCTCTCATTCCCATTCCTCTGCCCGTTGGCATGAAGGGTGAACAGCAGAAGTGATATAGCCCCAAAAGGGCTGACCTCTTATTTTTCTCAACCTTGGAGAGATATTACACAGTGGTAAAACAAGGCTATGCGCACTGAGATGGTACAAGATATCTAATGACCGATGATTTAACCACACAATTGACCCAAATGTATGGGTAAAAAGTGGCTGGACATATGATGGTCATTTTTTCACAATTTTCATATTCTCCATAAAAATAGTAATAAGGAAATAATCCGAGGATGGTTAAAAATCATGGATATTTTCGCAGTGTGCGATAATTAGTAAGAGGTTGTTCATAATTTTAATGATAATTAGAATAAAAGGTATGTATTTAAGAATAGTCACAGTACTCCTAATATTTTGGGACATAAGGGTGCCCCCAAACAGAGTTTTTCTTTCTTCTCCGGTTCTCTCTTGAACCAAACAGTCATGTATGACTTTAAGAAAGTTGACAGATGCTCCAATCAAAATTGGCAAGCCCCTCAGATGCTCATTGTTACTTCTCTAGTGTTTTATACTTCCCCACAGCATGATTGCGGGTGCAATCATGCTGTGTTTAGGGGCAGACTGACTCTTAATCATACCGCTGCTTCCAGAAGGCCAACATCTTCCACAGCTCAGCCAACATTTGCCTTGACTGCATTATGAGGATACTGTGCTGTGTAACAATGAAGGATGATGGGAGTACCAGGATTGGAAGAGGATTGATCAGGGAAGAAGGAGACTGGGACCACAGCAGTGACACTCCTTCATGAAAGAGGTGAGGCCATCCCCGGGACCATTAGGTAGGAGGAATGGGCTGTCCATTATACAGTAGGTAAAGACTGCAACTGAACTACATGGAGGGTGTAATCAATGTACAGTATGGTCTTTCTGATGACCCTCAAATTGCTCCTCCTTGACAATGACACCTCTCTCATGTTTTTTTTTTTTTTTTGGGTCGGGGATGAAATGCCCTTAGGACATCTCCCTCCATTACAAAACCTCAGCGCAGTGTTTAGAGCAAGCTAAAACTGCTGGTAATCCAGTGTCCAACAGAGCTGTTTAGACAAGCACTATTAGATCCAGATAGCAGCACTGAAGAATAGATGATTTTCCCATTGTTATAAAACATGTGGAATTGGGGGAAGTGAGTAAGTGAATAAAAATCTACAGAAATATTTCCAAGGGTCTGGCCCAGAACCCAACACATGGAGATGGCTGCATGTTCAGTTCCAATTTTTACATTTTTTTTTTATTTTACATTTTTTTATATTTATTTTTAAGTATTTTATATTACAAAAATGTAATGGTATTAACCATAGCTCTGCTTATCGCCATACCATCTATCTCTAACAGACACTCTTACAGAGGATACAAGGAAAACTTAGGACTGTTTGTTGGTATAACAATGACCATTGGATGAAGCCATTCCTTGCATCATTCATGCAGGCTTAAGCAGAAGTTCTGTAATGAGCGTGACTAAATTGTCCACTGCAACAGTGTGACAGGGATAGGAGGAGAACGACCATACTCATGGTGACCTGGAAACTTTCTTTTAGCTCCTGGTTCAGTACGTTCTTGGGAACTGGTGGAACAAAATACGATAGGAGTGGTAGTCATCAGTACAGAATTTTTTTTTATATATACATTTCCACATCCGCCAAATCCACCAGGCATCCCTCGGTATTACAACATTTGACTTAGTACTTCAAGCCTCTCATCTGTCATGGCTAAAATCAATTTTCCAGGAGAGTGTAGAAAGCATTTTAGGCAATCAAAATATCAACAACACTTAAGTACTTCTGGTGTAGGTACTGAGTCCCCGTTATGAACTGAGCTGCTACTCCTTATTTTGAACCACAGTGGAATATTAATATAAAGTCCTTTGTGATATCTTTCAATTTGGCTGAGGGCCTTTCTGTAGATAATTACATATCTAATATTCGATATACACAGGTCAGTCAGCGAGTATGGTTAAGACTACTGGGATTGTGACCACTCAGATCAGGTTGACAAGTGCCAGACTGAGATGCTCTTGAGATTTTTAGCATGTATTTCTGATCTTACTCAGATCTGAAGATAAAAAATCAGTTAAGCTAAAATACATTGCTTCATAATGGACTACATAGAGAGATTCACTACCCTTTAGGTTTGAACCAACAGGCCCAGTAAATGGCTTTGGAGTAGATGTGACCCCATCCATGACTTCAATGAAACTTTGATATGGAAGATTCTTGAAGTGGAGAAGACATATACTGTACCCAAAGAAATTATTGACCAAGCTGATCTTCCAGGCATCAAATGACACCCCCTTCCCTCCCATGTTGACAACTGTGCTATCACAACCTATGAGGCAAAAGCTCCTCAGTACGTTTGTGGATGTTGTCACAAATGTCACATGCACTACCTGAGTTAGGTACTGTTTGACTGACGTATTTGTATACTGGCTCATATAAAATGTATATATATTCCTTATTTTGATAGAGTGTCAGAAGAATTTGTTCCTTATTTCCCTAGAGCGAGGGTGTTGGCATTTTAACCATCAAAATATAAGGCTTTGAGTGGAACAGAATTTTTTTTGTAACAGAAAAAAGGTCTTATTCTACTAGAGGCCAAGACAAGGGCGCCTAAATAAGATCTGTTCCTCTAAGGGAGGCTGCTGTTCAACTTAGGGGCAGTCAAGCCCTAAAAAGAGGTACCAAGGAGAAAAAATAGAATTAAGAACAGTGCCTCTTTACTACAATGAATAACACACAATCAATTGGATTATAATATTATTTATGTAAAAAAGAAACACAATTAATACAATTATACATCCAATAAATTAAAATACTGATTGAGATGCTCACTCCTGGAAAAAAAATAAAAAAAGCTGTATATCAGTGGCTCAATATGTAAACATGAGATAAATGCACATTACCAACGATCTGGATGGTGACTCAATGTCCATGAATATGGGAAATGGGAGAAATATCACATGTCCTCTCTATTATTATGGTCTTCAGATGTAATACTGCTGGAGGTATCTGTAGATTGGTCCAGATGTAAATTTCCAAATAGCCCAAGGGCCCTCTCTGGCGATGCGGTGCACCTGAGGCCGCTGGAGGAAGCACAATGGGGCAGTAAGGTGAAGATGTAATGTCCTTACTTGTGGTAGTAGATGGTGATATTTTACACCTGTAGATTTAGCCCAGGGTCATCCAGAAGGTAGATTGTGAGGTCACCTATAATTTATTACCAGAGGTTACGATTCTAGCCTTCTTCACAAACAAAAGATTGAGGTTAGGTCTATGTCCCGGCCTGACCTCTTGGAACCTAAGAAATTCCGTGAGTCTAAGGTGTTACCTTGGACTAGTACCTACTCTGTAGCAAGTCCAGTAATTCATGTTGCATCGAAAGCTCTGTGGCCTATTGTCAAGAGCGATCCAGATCTGGGGAGTCTTAGTGCAGTGCAGCCTTTGGCAGCATTTAAAAGGGGTCGTAATTTAAAAGATAGATTAATGAAGTCCGATATCACGGGGATGGGGGTACCAAGAGCCCCAAACATGTACATTAAACCTCCGGGCTGTTACAGCTGCTTTTCCTGCACTACTTGTAAATATTTGAAAGTTTGTAAAAAGTTCAAGCACCCCCATCTGGAGAAAGAATACCAAATTTGCTTTGTACTTACTTGCAGATCTGTATTTGTGGTCTACGTGATTGTGTGCCCTTGTGGCCACTATTACGCGGGACAGACAACCAGGTCTTTTCGGGAACTGATGGGCCTTCACAGGTCGGCCATTGATCTTGCCTTATCAGGTAGATCGGTGGACCAACCTGTGGCCCGTCACTTTAAGGCCAAAGGACACTCGCTGTCCTCGCTTCAATATTTTATTATTGACCATATCCCTGAGTCCCTTAGAGTAGGGGATAGAGCAAAGGGTCTGTTGGTGGCTGAATCCAGATGGATCTTTAGACTTAATACCATCTATCCGAATGGTCTTAATGACAAGATAAACTGGAATATTGTTATATAAGTGCATTTGTAGGTTCCTCTGCATTCATTTGTTTCATTGATTTCTTCTGTCTTGTTTTTATATTCACTTTGTGTAACATGTTTGTATATTTATGTAATTTTTCTCCCTGTACTTTCAGGCTCCGTCACGGCCAGTGTCAGCAGCCTGATAGGAAGTGGCTGCACTGTGATGGCATGGAACGCAAGCGGCGTCAGTTGCTATGCAGGAGAACATCCACCTCCTGGGACTGACGGCGTGTGCTGCGTTCTGAGCAGTGGAGACAAGGGAGATGTGAGTATGAATGTCTTTGCTGTACCTGTATTTGTGCTTTAGGATTGTGTCCTGAAGATGGGGATTAAACGCCGAAAGCTTGACAATACACTTCCTTGTTTGCTTCTAAACTTTATTGCCTCTTGAGTGCCATTCATTTTGGACTTTGTATATACCCTTCATGGGCACCAGGGACTGCTGTGTATTTGCTTGAATGTATTTGCTTGATACAGTATATAAATATATCTGTCCATTGTGACCGGCACTCCGGTATTGAAAGCAAAATACTGGCCTCGGTGCCTTCATCCGACCAAAAGAAACTTCCATCCGTGGTATACAATAGCAAAATAGGCGGCACTCAGGGCAATCATTTTCCGTGCAAAAAGGTGCAGTTTTATTCGGCAATATTTTGGGGATATCTCACCCCTTTCTCAAGCCTTACAACACTTGTCATACATGTTTGACTTGAAAAAAGTTGGCTAATACAACTGAAGCGTTGTCATTCAGTACCTTGTTGTCTGAATTTATTTGACTTTATCGATCCAGAGTGCTGCACCTTTCCCTCCTCTATATATATCCTCTGCTATTCTATATATATATATATGTGTGTGTGTGTGTGTATATATATATTTATATATATATATATATATATATATATATATATATAAACAAATCCATTTTTAATTAAAAAAATTAAACTTTGTGAAATAAAAACTTATTCTTATTAGAGATGTGCAGGTTCTGATTTACTCTGATTTCAAAGCAGGATCTTATTGGCTAGCCCAAATCACATGACAGTTGTTGACAGTTGATAGCCAATAAGATCCTGCTTTGAAATCAGAGTAAATCAGAACCTGCACATCTCTAATTCTTCTTCTTCTTCTTCTTCTTCTTCTACTTCTTCTTCTTCTTCTTATTATTATTATTATTATATAGCCCCATGGCCGATGGCACTTTGGTTTGTCTGCACATCTCAAACAGTGTGGTCTTTAGGGGAAGAGGCAGAAAATGAGGCCTCCACTCAGTCTCCCTGAGGACAGATGAGGACAGGTCAGTAGAGCAGAACATCCTCCCAATCATCTGATTCTCATAGACATCTGGATCTCCTTATACTGTAGGTCCACTAATAGAAGAAAGATCTATACCGTATATGTATATATATATTTATGTATATGATGTTATGTATATGACGCTCCTGCATCTCAGACAGATGGAGCACCCCTCGGCCTGCTCAGGAATGATCCCCTCTCCGCCGGCGTCTGCCAGCACAGGGAATCTGGTGGTTACCGGCGCTGTTTGAGAGGTGCTCACTAGGCTTGCCAGGGATGCCGGGGACAGAGCTGCAGCTCTCGGGGGAAAGTATGGTGACTACGCTGCATGACAGGGACGCTACACTGACTACGCTAGGCAGCCGTTGGGCTATGCTGACAACATACTGTAGCTTAGCCTACGCGGAAAACGTAGCCTAGCCTGCTGCCGTGAAACTACACAAGTACTGTACCTGACCTTTTTTTTGTGTCATCCTAGTACGTCAACCTTTTTGTCAATGTAGACCTAGTGCACATTAAACTACTCATCGTGGACCCTTGAAAACTGTAAGAAGCTTTTAGTGGCTATAAGAAGATTCCCACCCCTGGGTCCTCAGTTGGAAATCAACATCTTTGCCTTACTATGGGATACCACCACCTGCCGATTGTGGATTACAAATATCGCAACATCGTTGAGGACACCGCTTTACTTGAGGACTGGAAAATTCCTCCAGCGTTATTTCATAAAATCCTGCAAGGTTAATGGACTCCCATATACATCCCAACCTACCACTGGACCCAGCTTGGGGGAATTGAACACTTTCAACTACTTAACCAGCTCTCCAAAGGAGATTCCAACATAAGTATACAACCTTTGATTGTCCTATCTATATCATTTCTTTTTAGTAACCTATATGCTTATATTTAAATGTGTCCAATTTTTATACCCTTGCATTAATTGTATGTGTTTCTTATTAATTAATAAATACTGTGTAACACTTTTACCCAATTGATCCATTTTTACCGCTCCACCTTTTTTGTTATCACCTGTACCATTTGTAGGGGTTAGCGCCCCCCAGTAGGAGCAGCTAGATACCATCCCAGTAGGTGCCCATCTCTTTTTGGCCGTTGGGCTAAAAATCACCAGTTTTTCTGTAGTGGCTGTAAGAAGCTTGTATAAGGCTTTACCGACTTGAATTTTACAACTTGTATTAATGAATGATAATGATTCACATCAAATGTTCTTTAACTTTTAATGTACTCAGATTATTTGGGTACATTGTATTGCCTATATTATGTTTTGTAAGTTGTATTTGCAATTAAGAAAATGTTGGAATAACTACAGAGCTTGCAAATGCTGTCTGCTCTGTTCCATCACTATAAGATATCAATATACTATACATGTTCCATAACATTTAAACCCATTTCTCTGCTTTTTAGATACAATTACATAAAAATGAAATGTCTTTATTGGACATATTTCACAATTTAAAGACCTTTAAATACATTACCATTCATTAAGAGGTATATAGAAGAAGCACTGCACTATATCCTGACATTTATAAATAAAAAAAGTACTTTTAAACAGTTATCACCAACGCTGGAGGTGCATGCTCCCTTTAAATACCAAAAAGTCACAGCTGACATTTTTTGCCAAGGAAAAAAACTGTGCAACCTAATTTCTGGCTAATGGAGGCTGCCCTAGGATTGAAATTACCATTTTTGTGGTGAAATAGAAATTTTCCCAAGTAGTCACATACTAGGTGAAATGTGGAGGAGGGGATATATGTGACAGAGATTCATACCCCAATATAAATCCTAAAAAACTTATTATACAATAGATAACAGACAAGGAAGATCAGCAGTACAGAAGCAAAAATTATAAAGGAAGACGAGTCAGTGGCAAACACAGGATTTTTGGAGTGGGGTTTCCAAATGTAATCCAAAATCTCCAACTCGGCAGCACATTGGAGTAAGGACGGGAGTCTGGGGGAGCGGTAACAGCCCTGAAAATTAGACTTGGTATACACTGGATATAGTATGGAATACAGTATTCATATTTAATAGTACAGATGGTCTATAGTACAGGCTGTTTCAAACATTTAAATAAGATAAACATGCCATAATAAATATATAAATACACAGGTATAACAGAATCAGTACTGCACTTTTTAAGCTCACAATCTCCCACCTCATGGTAAGGTGCCTGTCTCTTCCTCATGGCAGCTGCTCTCTGGTCCATTGCGATGTTTGAGGGCTCAGAGCCACACATACAGTAAATGTGGTAGAAGAAGCTGGTACACTGGGCATGTGCAGCAGCTCTGCTCTGTCCCTTACACTGCATGATGTTGGTGGCAGCTCTATTGATCATATTATATACCAGTGCTATTCTTTTCACAATTGAAGGCACTTGCCAAAAGGAGGGGGGTTTATGTGCAAGCAGAAACGCCTCTGTGTTTGCCTTTGCTAGGTGGGTTATTCCGACCTGATTATCGATAGACTATGCATACGTATGGCTCAGTACCCATGCGCGATGCCTTCCTGCAATTAAATACTGCTACTTTTTTGATTGCTGGTCGTACACAAGTTGATTGGTGGGAAGCAGGCATTTGGGGGGTGGTAACTGTCCATTTTCTGGGAGTGTGAAAAACACACGTGTGCCCAGGTGTTTGGAGGTAAAATGTGTGACGTCAGCTCCGCACCTGATCTGACTGCTTCTATCGCAGCCCACGAGTAAGTCCTGTGCTATGCAGTGCACACACTGGAAATATCAGTAGATGGATTTGCAGCCAATCACCGATCCAGCTAATTTTTTGCAAGCCATGCTGAGCAAATCGCAGGCTTGCAGGGGGCGGGATTTCACTCTGGCGGGGCGGTGTTTTACTGATCATAGAGCTCTGCAATTGAGAAGACCTGCGATCAGGTCTGAATAGCCCCCTATATATTTATAGTCTCCGTTGTTACATATTATCAATGTATTGAGAACGATTGCATTTAAAATATTAACTTGTTATAGCCAATAAACAACAATACTGCAGCTACAGTTACAGGAGGTTACAACAGGAACATTGGTAACCAATAGCAAAGAATAATTGTGAAAACAGGAAACTTAAATAAGTCTGAGAATAATATCCAATTAATATCAAATTCTAAAGAGTGATATGAAATAAGTGGTGATTTATATTGGATATTGCGTCTGATAGTGATACTGTAGATTGTATTCTGAAAAGTACTAATTCTATATAATGTGATATTGATGATATACGTACTGACACCGCTAACTGGGGAAAAGGCACAAATTAAATGTAAACTGACATTATATTATAACCATTTATAGTTTGATCTAGTACAACGTATCAGAATAAAGTTCACTGAGTTTAATTTTTAAATGCAAGGTTATTTTTTGCTTTTATGGTCATCACACTTATGTTAGCAATAATTATTTAGAACCTCAATTGATAATTAATAAATAATTAAATTGTTATAAAATAAACAAGAAGAAAAAAAAGACCTGCTAATCCTGTGTACTGCTTATCTGAAAGGAATACATGTAACATAGCATAATAGTTTCGGCCCATTAGAGAAATCTTCTCTCCTTCAGCCTGATCACAAGCCCATGTGTCCAAGTCTCCGACCTCAAAATAAATAGGCATATGTGTCCAAGTTAAGTCCTATCTCCCTTTAAATGTCTCTTTTCCAGCATAAACATTCCTGATTTGGCTTATCTGTCCTCATAGCTTACATGAAAGAGCATACTGTAGGTGACAGATAGGGGCAGTGGGCAAGAGAGAGGGGTAGAAAGTGGGTGACATGGGTAGATAGTGGGTGAAAATGGGTGTCAGTGCATAAGACAATGAGTTACTAGGGTTACTTTTGGCGACCAGCTGGACAGGCTGATGCAGTGTGTGATCAGGCTGACGGGGTGGCAGTGGATGACCAGGTTGACAGGGAGAGACAGTGGGCAACCAGGGTGGCAGTGGGCAAGAAAAAGTAGTTGACGGGGTTGAAAGTAGTTGACAGTGGGTTTCACAGGGAGATGGTGCATGGCCAGATACAGGGAGGAAGTGGATGAGAAAGAGTTGGTGACTGGGCATACAGAGGTTGACATGGGTGAGAGAGAGTCAATGACTGGGGAAGCAGAGGGTGGATTTAGGAGGCAGAAGGGGAAATGGGGAGACAGAGGATGAAAGGCAGAAAGTAACACTGGGACAAGCACACAATTCAGTGTGGTGCGACCACCATATCTTTATAAATGAGCTGATCTGGTCTACAGAAAAGGGAGGGTGAGAGGAGAAATAGTGGGAGACAGCAGAGACGTGGCATAGTGGGAGATGGGAGAGAGGTGGAACAGTGGGAGACAGGAGATGAGGCAAAGTGGGAGATGGGAGAGAGGTGGAACAGTGGGAGACAGGAGAGACGAGGGATAGTTAGAGATGGAAGAGAGGAGGAACAGTGGGTGACAGGAGAGACGAGGCATAGTGGGAGATGGAAGAGAGGAGGAATAGTGGGAGACAGGAGAGACGAGGCATAGTGGGAGATGGGAGAGAGGAAAAATAGTGGGAGACAGGAGAGACGAGGCATAGTGGGAGATGGAAGAGAGGAGGAATAATGGGAGACAGGAGAGACGAGGCATAGTGGGAGATGGGAGAGAGGAAGAATAGTGGGAGACAGGAGAGAGGAGGCATAGTGGGAGATGGAAGAGAGGAGGAATAATGGGAGACAGGAGAGACGAGGCATAGTGGGAGATGGGAGAGAGGTGGAACAGTGGGAGACAGGAGAGACAAGGCATAGTGGGAGATAGAAGAGAGGGGGAATAGTGGGAGACAGGAGAGACAGGGCATAGTGGGAGATGGGAGAGAGGAGGAATAGTGGGAGACAGGAGAGACGGGACATAGTGGGAGATGGGAGAGAGGAGGAATAGTGGGAGACAGGAGAGACGGGGCATAGTGGGAGATGGGAGAGAGGAGGAATAGTGGGAGATGGGAGAGAGGAGGAATAGTGGGAGACAGGAGAGACGAGGCATAGTGGGAGATGGGAAAGAGGAAGAATAGTGGGAGACAGGAGAGACGAGGCATAGTGGGAGATGGGAGAGAGGAAGAATAGCGGGAGACAGGAGAGACGAGGCATAGTGGGAGATGGGAGAGAGGTGGAACAGTGGGAGACAGGAGACATGAGCCATAGTGGGAGATGGAAGAGAGGGGGAATAGTGGGAGACAGGAGAGACGAGGCATAGTGGGAGATGGGAGAGAGGTGGAACAGTGGGAGACAGGAGAGACAAGGTATAGTGGGAGATAGAAGAGAGGGGGAATAGTGGGAGACAGGAGAGACGAGGCATAGTGGGAGATTGGAGAGAGGAAGAATAGTGGGAGACAGGAGAGACGGGGCATAGTGGGAGATGGGAGAGGAGGAATAGTGGGAGACGGGGCATAGTGGGAGATGGGAGAGAGGAAGAATAGTGGGAGACGGGGCATAGTGGGAGATGGGAGAGAGGAAGAATAGTGGGAGACAGGAGAGACGGGGCATAGTGGGAGATGGGAGAGAGGAGGAATAGTGGGAGACAGGAGAGACGGGGCATAATGGGAGATGGGAGAGAGGAGGAATAGTGGGAGACAGGAGAGACGAGGCATAGTGGGAGATGGGAAAGAGGAAGAATAGTGGGAGACAGGAGAGACGAGGCATAGTCGGAGATGGGAAGAGGAGGAATAGTGGGAGATGGTAGAGGGAAAGAGGTGGAATAGTAGGAGATGGGAGAGGGAAAGAGGTGGAATAGTGGAAGATGGGAGAGAGGAGGAATAACAGGTGATTGTAGAAAGGAGGAATAGCAGGAGATGGGAGAGAGGAAGCATAGAGGGATATGGTTGAGAGAAGAAATAGCATGAGATGGGTGAGAATGGAGGAATAGTTGGAGATGGCAGAGGGAAAAAGGAGGATTAGTGTGATACGGGAAAAAGGAGGAATAGAAGGAGATGGGAGAGAGGAGGAATAGCAGGAGACAGGAGAGAGGAGGAATAGCAGGAGACAGGAGAGAGGAGGAATAGCAGGAGACGGGAGAGAGGAGGAATAGCAGGAGAATAGAGAGAGGAGGAATAGCAGGAGATGGGAGAGAGGAGGAATAGCAGGAGATGGGAGATAGGAGGAATAGCAGGAGACAAGAGAGGAGGAATAGCAGGAGACAGGAGAGAGGAGGAATAGCAGGAGACATGAGAGAGGAGGAATAGCAGGAAACAGGAGAGAGGAGGAATAGCAGGAGACAGGAGAGAGGAGGAATAGCAGGAGACAAGAGAGGAGGAATAGCAGGAGACAGGAGAGAGGAGGAATAGCAGGAGACAGGAGATAGGAGGAATAGCAGGAGACAAGAGAGAGGGGGAATAGCAGGAGACAAGAGAGAGGAGGAATAGTAGGAGAAAAGAGAGAGGAAAAAGACGGGAGAGAGGCAGAATAGCAGGAGACGGGAGAGAGGAGGAATAGCAGGAGACAGGAGAGAGGAGGAATAGCAGGAGACGGGAGAGAGGAGGAATAGCAGGAGAATAGAGAGAGGAGGAATAGCAGGAGATGGGAGAGAGGAGGAATAGCAGGAGATGGGAGATAGGAGGAATAGCAGGAGACAAGAGAGGAGGAATAGCAGGAGACAGGAGAGAGGAGGAATAGCAGGAGACATGAGAGAGGAGGAATAGCTGGAAACAGGAGAGAGGAGGAATAGCAGGAGACAGGAGAGAGGAGGAATAGCAGGAGACAAGAGAGGAGGAATAGCAGGAGACAGGAGAGAGGAGGAATAGCAGGAGACAGGAGATAGGAGGAATAGCAGGAGACAAGAGAGAGGAGGAATAGCAGGAGACAAGAGAGAGGAGGAATAGTAGGAGAAAAGAGAGAGGAAAAAGACGGGAGAGAGGCAGAATAGCAGGAGACGGGAGAGAGGCGGAATAGCAGGAGACGGGAGAGAGGAAGAATAGCAGGAGACAGGAGAGAAGAAGAATAGCAGGAGATGGGAGAGTGGAGGCTTAATCAGGTGCATGTGCAGTATAGTCCGCAGTACTGCGCATGCTCAGAACCCCTTTTGGGGGCTGCCCCGCATTTGTGCACAGCGAGGCTTCTTGGAGGGAGGGAACACCTCCCAATGGGACTGCCTCGAGTGACTGGCAGGTCGGACTTCCAATAGGAAGTCACTGCCAGTCACATTGAAGCCAGAGCAGTCTCACAGACTGCATCTGGCTTCACTTAGGCAGAGACAGTGGCGGATTTTACCTGGGGGGGCTGGCCACACCCCATTTAAAACTATCTGGGCCGGCTCTATTTTTCCCTGTTGAGAGGTGCTGTATTGATGGGGATAACTTGGAGTAGCCTAATTTAGCTATATATTTAAATATGCATCTTTCTAATGTGTTGGGGACATCTATCCATTATGTAATTTAGTTTAATCCCAAACACAGGTGTTTTTTTATCCCTGAACTAAAAGAGTGATGCAAATATAATAGAAGGGACATCATTTATATTCCAGATATATACTGTACTCAGCTGCTGAGTATTGCGTAAAAATTGTGTCATACAGTAGAAACTATTAAGATTGTCAAGGAGGTTACAGCAATAAAAACGCCTTGGAGGGTCATATCTTGAAACAGGTCTTCCCGTGATGGTCAAATTAATGGAAGACCCATACTGACAGGACAGCACAGGATTTAAAAGCTTATCAGTTGTTAGCTGCGATAAACTGCTGTACACTTTTACTGATTGTCTGATTAATGAAGAGAAAAAGCAGCTGTTGCAAGTAGGAAAAACCCACAGAGGAAGTGCAGCAGTGAAGAGAGATCTAAAGATTATATCTAACGCCAGGGGATGGCTGATTAATCATACTTCTGTGGGAATTTCTGAGTATATCATTCTCCGTTATTAATGACATTTCACTCCTCTCTGCAAGATACCTTTTATGCTTCCAGAAGGCCAATTATCTGTTTAGTCTGCAAAACAATACTAGTTATTGCTGTAAGATAAGGATGCTGGGGTGAGGCCTACTCAAAAGACCAGCCTCTATCCTCATTAAGAAAAAGCAGTTTGTATAAATATAAATCTTAAATATATATATTTTTTTCTGCAAGCCCATTAAATGAGAATTATAGATGGACAGTTATCTTCTTCAATATTATTATTATTATTATTATTATCCCGGAATTCCGGATTGAAAAATGCCCAATCCCAGGATTCCCGAGATACAGGGATTTGCTTCCCTAATAAAAAAAATCCACCCCGGCCGGCTTGCATATTTACCTACATGCGTGGTGCGGCCCGGAGCTGGGCGAGTGGGCAATGGAGCCGTGCGGGCGGTCTGATGGAGCCGGGAGCCAGGCTGGTGGGCGGGCCCAGGACGGAGGTGGATGGAGCCAGGGCAGACGGATGGAGCAAGGCTGGATGGAGCCAGGCTGGTGGGCGGGCCCAGGACGGAGGTGGATGGAGACAGGATGGGCAGACGGATGGAGCAAGGATACATGGAGCCAGGACGGAGACAGATGGAGCCAGGGCGGGTGGATGAGCCCAGGATGGAGATGGGCTGTGCGTCCTGCACAGCATGACCCCTGACCTCGTCACGCTGTGCAGAGCCGCACTGCCGGGGACGGGAGAAACCAGGCACCTTCTGAGCACCCACTCAGATGCTGCCCGGCATGTGCAGTCTAATCCTGAAATCCTGGGAAACTACAATCCCGGGATTGGAAATCCCGGTATTTTGGGGGCCAAATGCCAGGATCCCACTGGTCTTGATCCCGGGATTTGCCACCCTATTGCAAATCCATTCACAAGATGCTCATCGTCTAATGATTTTTCCGCTGTGTTCAGTCTGTGCGTAGCCAACGCCCTGCTTGGCAGCTGCAATAAAAACAGACTGATCGGGGCTGGAGCTGACGTCACATGACTTTCCCTTAAACGTTTGAGCACGCCTGCATGTTCGTACCACCCACAAACACTTGCTTCCTGTCAATCAATTTGTATACGGCCATTGATACAACAATTTTTATTCGAAAATTAGGCAAAAATAGACATTTTTGGCTTATCTGCGCAGATCACTTAAACTTTGTGAAGCAAAAAATGTATTTTGCTTAGGTTTCAACTGTGAAAATAATTAAAATTAGTACAGATTGAGTATCCCTTATCCAAATTATTCCAAAAACCATAGTCTCCAAAATGTCCTTTTTTTTAAAAAAAAACTACTGTAATTGGCACTACTGGGGAAATGATATGTAACTGGCACTAAATATGTGCAAGACAATGATTGCTTGGCATTGAACTTTAGTATCTGAGATAGTGCACGTACACAAACTTTGTGTGATGTTTTAAAACCTTGTTTCATGCACAAATCAAATAGATTTGTCTTTATTTCATGTGTTTAATGTGCTTATACAACATAAATGCAAGATACCTCATGATACCTCAATGAAATATAACAATATTCCAAAATACGGAATAATCCGTTATCCAAAATGCTTCCTGAGCACTTCGGGTAAGGGATACTCAACCTGTATTGTAGCATTAAATGGTAAAAGTTACAAGTTTTTTTTTAGTAGCTACCATACTATGGATAACTTTGATGAGTATTTTATTAATTTCAGAAATTATTTTTGGGATTTCTTCTTGTTTTCAGGAATTGTTATAAAAAAAAAAACAGTGTTAGGTACCACTGCACCATGTAAAGAAAAAGCTCTGATAAAGGAAAACCTCCCAACTGTCCCGATTACAGCGGTGTAGTAAGGAGAATTGGATACTGCTTGGGGAGAGCTTTTTGGAATATGTGATCAGTAGTAAATGGGGGTCAGAGCTTACATCGTTTTTAGCTGTTTATAATAATGTGGGATTAAATCGAAGACATTAAATGGATCAATTTTATCCTTGATACAATTATTATCTTTTACATTTGTAATTACTGAATTAACTATTTGAGTGCCAACATCTCTGTGAGAGATGTGCACAATATCCACTAAAAAATGCCACATTTGTTATATAAATTCAAATAAAAAAATGTGTAAAAAAAGATGATATTTCCTATATAAGGTAACATTACAGGTGATGATGAATAAACATGTTTGTTTGCCAATTTTCACGCCTATTTTGACAAATTCACTTGACGCAAAGGGTTATCTTGAAATACATTACATACTAAATCTAAAAGCACATTGACATCAAACATACATTACGGATAGAGCAGTCCGCCAGCTCGCCATATCGTAATAGCTGGTAGACGGCGCACGGCGTAGACAGGGATCCGCGAGCATCTCACACGCTCTTGCTGCCCTTTGGCAAGAATGGGGCACGTGAGCGTCTTGTGCGCCCCATTCTTTGCGGAAGGTGCCCCTATCGCATGGCTATAGTCGCACCAGGAGCCACTCCAACAAGAGCGGCTCCAGCTGTACATCAATTAACATAATTGAGCCCAGGTTAATTCAGTCAGAAAGTCTGTGTTAAGATCAGTAGCAGATACATATTTTGGTGAGGAAATGAGCCTTGTTAGGTTAGGTACATCGGTGTTCATTTGAGATTGCATTCTTGAAAATGAATCTCGGTAATTTACTTAACAAAACACGGGCGAGTTTACTTAAATATGAAGGAAAATCATGGTAGAACACACATGTAAGCATCAATAGGCTATTGGCAAACTTGGCAAGATTGTCTGTAGGCACCAGTGGAGGCTAAAGTGGTAGGGCTGCGGCATAATCCGAATTTCAAATAGGGGAGACATACCCATTGCCAGGGAGTCTCAACTGACAGGGTCTCGGGTGGCAGTTGGTATCGATCCCCTATTTGAATTTTGGACTGTGCTGCAGCTCCACCTCTGTAGCTTCCATTGGGCACTATTACAATACATACATTTACCAATATTTTGCTCTCCAAACACTGCTGGGAATTGGTTTAAAATGCACTTGTTATATACTGTAGAACAACTTTATATATATATATATATATATATATACAAAATAATAGAAATGATATACTGTACAGTATGTGTACTGCCTTTTAAATACGTATTTATTGTACTATTTAAAACCTAGTTGTTTGAATTATTTTTTTTTATAATTATGTTATCAAAGATGCTGGACCTTTAAGCAGGAGCCTCGTAGGGGAAGAAATGAGAGTGAAAGAATGAGATCTTTCTTAATTCCTAATATGTTTCATTAAAGACAAGCTGCAGAAATAAAATCTGTCTCGCCGACATCCTTTCTTTATTCACTACCAATTAATAAAGCCTACAACACAGAAGTGCCGTCCTAGTGTCAAAAAACACTCTCTCTGAACTACCTATATTTACCCCCTGAAAGTGAATATGTTATCAAGCCCAGGATATCAAAGGAGAAGAGGATCAAAGAGTTTTTAATAAGGAACCTGGTGTTTGTAGAACCTGTACTTTCATGTAGCCTGTTTTGTTCAAATTCAGAATTTTTGGTTTTTCACCAAAGACGACATTTAAGAAAACTGTTGGTACCATATTGTCATGTGCTAGCCTTTGATTACACGCCATGTACACCTTAGTCAAACAAAAGTACTGCACCTCCCAATGTTTGATGAGCTTTGTTATGTGTTTCTGCTTTCTTCCTAACTCCACCTTTAACTGATTAACTGCCGAACACACCAGTGACTTTAATAAGCCTTTGCAAAAACTTGTAGGACTTTTCTTAATGACCTTTGACCTACAGTATGACAAATGTATACATTGAAGTGGCATTGATTACTAGACGTACATAGTAGTTGTGTAACATTGCTATAATATACAGTAGCTATACAGCCAAAGAGACAATTCGAATGGCTGCTATTAAATACAGTATATGGGACTATACAGTACAATAAAGATCATTTTAAAGAATTTTATTCTTTGGGGTCGATCCTAGCTACGCCAAGGGGTGCGAGGTGCCGTTCTGACGCATTTAAATGCTGGCACCTGAATTAAGCTCACACCCTTCGCTTGTCCAAATCCGGAGAGGAGACCTTCAGCAGTGCTTATGGGGGTGGGGCCATAAGGCCCCGCCCACATCTTTACAAATGTTGATATTTGTGGGTTTACGCAGATGGGCGGGGCTAATTTATCCATTTGCATCTCTTTAGCCCCAGCCCCTCCGTGTACACCTGAGAATTCCAGTATTTAACTGGCAGGGTAGAGGGATACGGGGGGAATGCAGGGGGTCCAGCGGTCAGGAGGCATGCCCACCATTCTGGGGGCTAGGATGGGGACCCGATTTTTGGGAACCTTCAGACCTTTCCTGGAGGGTAGGCAATTATGAGTCACATACTGAATGGTGCTGTCTGAGCCTACAGGTGGCACATCACATATAGAAAGCATAAAACAGTCTCAATGCAACCTGCGGACCAGATTGGATGCTGGTGGGTGTAATGAAGGTAACGTAATAGGTGAGTCATTCAGTATTTGTAGTATAGGTGGCAGGACAGAATACTATGGTGATATTTAAATTAATGATAACAATTCTGGCTATTGCAGAGGATTATACTTATATTTCCTTCTGTGACCTTGTTTCCCAAGGCTGTAGTGTATAATACTGGGAAACAAGTGAATCTACAGTATTTGATGAATTCCTGCTTTCTTCTATGTTATCAAGGAACCAGGCTCACAGGCAGCAACTGCACATACATAGCATCCACCGCTGAATCCGTCTCACTGGCAGCAACTGCACATACATAGCATCCACCGCTGAATCCATCTCACTGGCAGCAACTGCACATACATAGCATCCACCGCTGAATTCGTCTCACAGGCAGCAACTGCACATACATAGCATCCACCGCTGAATCCGTCTCACTGGCAGCAACTGCACATACATAGCATCCACCACTGAATCCGTCTCACTGGCAGCAACTGCACATACATAGCATCCACCGCTGAATCCGTCTCACTGGCAGCAACTGCACATACATAGCATCCACTGCTGAATCCGTCTCACTGGCAGCAACTGCACATACATAGCATCCACCGCTGAATCCGTCTCACTGGCAGCAACTGCACATACACTAGGAGCAAGTTTCATCTTTGCTCCTTTGGCCATGGCTATTCTATTGTTCTCAGCTGCAATACAATACAGCTGAAACTTGATGAATACAATACAGATGAAACTTGCTCCTACTGTAAATAGCATCCACCGCTGAATCCGTCTCACTGGCAGAAACTGTGTATACATATCATCTATCGCTGAACCAGGCTCACAGCAGCAACTGCACATACAAACCTTCCACTACTGAATCAGGCTCACAGGTAGCAACTGCACATACATAGCATCCACTACTGAATCAGGCTCACAGGTAGCAACTGCACATACATAGCATTCACCGCTGAATCAGGCTCACAGGTAGCAACTGCGCATACATAGCATCCACCGCTGAATTATGCTCACAGGTAGCAACTGCGCACACATAGCATCAATCGCTGAATCAGGCTCACATGTAGCAACTGCACATACATAGCATCCACTACTGAATCAGGCTCACAGGTAGCAACTGCACATACATAGCATTCACCGCTGAATCAGGCTCACAGGTAGCAACTGCGCATACATAGCATCCACCGCTGAATCATGCTCACAGGTAGCAACTGCGCATACATAGCATCCACTACTGAATCAGGCTCACAGGTAGCAACCAGGGGCGGATTGGGGATGAAAAGTGGCCCTGGAAATTTCCTGGAAGTGGCCTCATGTAGGCGGCAACAAATCAAAAATAGGTGGAGCCAGCATAACAGTAGGCAGCATTACTACATCACTATACTAAGGCTGTGTACACACGGGGGCGATTATGTCTAATATCGCGGGCAATATGGTCGCTAAGCGACCATATTGCCCTCAATGGGAGTGTGCACCGGCGATATATCGCCGGGTGCGCGCTCCCGGTTTCTCCCTCGTAGTGATCGCTGGTCACAGGAACATGCTCCTGTGACCAGGTGATTTCCACTGTTGGGCTCCCCCGGCAGTTTCTTTTCCATCAACGACCATCTCTGGTCGCTGATGCAAACGGGACACTGAGCGATATATCGCTCATCGTCAGCGATATATCGTTCAGCGATATATCCCCCCGGGCTTTAGAGACATTGATGACAGGCAGGACTAAAGCATCAATAGTGTCTGGAACTAAACAGCAAATAGGGCAGCACCCCTTGACTGATTTGGCACATTTAACAGCACCCTTGCAGTAAGAAAAAAAAATATATATATATTTTTTATTTTAATAAAAAAAAAAAAAAAAGCCAGCTCCCCAGGACTGATACGGCACACATGGCGGTGCACCTGGACTGATACGGCATACATGGAGCACCCCTGGAATTATATAGCACATCTAGCAGCACCCCTGAAATTACATAGCACACATTGCAGCACCCTTGAAATTGTACAGCACACATGGCAGCACCCTTGACTGATATGGCACACTTAGCAGCAAACTTGCAGTAAGAAAAAAATAATACATTATTTTAATAGAAAAAAATAAAAGAGCCAGCTGCCCTGGACTGAGCCGACACACATGGCAGAACCCCTGGACTGATACGGTACACGGCGGCACCACAGGACTGATACGGCACACATGGTGGCACCCCTGGACTGATATGACACCCATGACAGCCCCAGTGGAATTATACAGCTCACATGGCAGAATCAGTCAGACACAAAGAGAAATATGTTTAGGGACGCCGAAGAGCCAACATCATGCGGATCCATACATTTACACACTGCCAATCTCATACATACATTTATACACCGTCACCCTCATACATACATTTATACACCGCCACCCTTATACATACATACATTTATACACCGCCACCCTCATCCATACATTTATACACCGCCAACCTCATACATTTACGCCACCCTCATACATACATACATACATACATACTGTACATTTAAAAACGGCCACCCTCATACATACATTTATACACCGCTACCATCATACATGCATACATTTACGCCACCCTCATACATACATTTATACACCGCCACCCTCATACATACATACATTCATACATTTATATACTGCCACCCTCATGCATACATTTATACACCGCCATCCTCATGCATACATTTATACACCGCCACCCTCATATATGCATACATTTATACACCGCCACCATCATACATTTACGCCACCCTCATACATACATTTATACACCGCCACCATCATACATTTACGCCACCCTCATACATACATTTATACACTGCCACCCTCATACATACATTATACACCGCCGGCCGCTTACATACATTTATACACCGCTACCATCATACATGGATACATGTACGCCACCCTCATACATACATTTATACACCGCCACCCTCATACATACATTTATACACCGCCACCCTCATACATACATTTATACACCGCCACCCTTATACATACATTTATACACTGCCACCCTCATGCATACATTTATACACCGCCACCCTCATACATTTACGCCACCCTCATACATACATTTAAAAACGGCCACCCTCATACATACATTTATACACGGCCACCCTCATACATACATTTATACACCGCCACCCTCATACATACATTTATACACCGCTACCATCATACATGCATACATTTACGCCACCCTCATACATACATTTATACACCGCCACCCTCATACATACATTTATACACCGCCACCCTCATACATACATTTATATACCGCCACCCTCATACATACATTTATACACCGCCACCCTCATACATACATTTATACACCGCCACCATCATACATTTACGCCACCCTCATACATATATTTTTTTACACCGCCACCCTCATACATACATACACCGCCACCCTCGTACGTACGTACATTTATATACCGCCACCCTCATACATACATGCATACATTTATATACCGCCACCCTCATACGTGCATACATTTATACACTGCCAGCATCATACATGCATACGTTTACGCCACCCTCATACATACATTTATACACCGCCACCCTCATACATACATTTATATACCGCCACCCTCATACATACATTTATACACCGCCACCCTCATACATACATTTATACACCGCCACCATCATACATTTACGCCACCCTCATACATATATTTTTTTACACCGCCACCCTCATACATACATACACCGCCACCCTCGTACGTACGTACATTTATATACCGCCACCCTCATACATACATGCATACATTTATATACCGCCACCCTCATACGTGCATACATTTATACACTGCCAGCATCATACATGCATACGTTTACGCCACCCTCATACATACATTTATACACTGCCAGCACCGTACATGCATACATTTACGCCACCCTCATACATGCATACATTTACGCCACCCTCATACATACATTTATATACCGCCAACCTGATACATACATACATTTACGCCACCCTCATACATACATTTATATACCGCCACCCTCATACATGCATACATTTATACATCACCACCCTCATACATACATACATACACACCACCTTCATACATACATACATACATTTCTACACCGCCACCCTCATACATACATACATTTACCCCACCCTCATACATACATACATACATGTATACACCGAAACCATCATACATGCATACATTTACGCCACCCTCATACATACATGTATACAACGGTTACAACCCCACCCTCATACATGCATATATTTATACACCCCCACTCATCCATCCACACACTGCCTCCTTCATACATACATGCATACATACATACATACATACACTCTCTCTCTTATATACATCCATATACATCCATCCACTGCCTCCACCAACACATGAACATAGAGCAGATGCCCCTCCATAGATGTTTACAATGATACCCTCCCCCTAACACAACGCCTGGCTGCCCCCCTATCAAGGCCATCGCACTTACTCAGTTCCTTGAACGATGATGGCACGCTGTGTGTGCAGGAGGCTGGGGGATGATGCCGGGCATCATCTAAAAATGAAGAGGGGGAGGTGCTCCGCGTCCGCGGGCCGCGGCCAGCCGCTCAGTGTGGCCGCCACAGACAGCTTCTGCTGCGATGAGGGTGGGGGCGGGGAAGCTGCATAGAGACGGGCGGCCCCGCCTCCTCTAACTGGATAGAGCAGTTAGAGGAGGCGGGGCCGCCCGGGGACACGAGCTTGTGCTGCCGCCTCCCACCATAAAATGCACTTGACTATCCACTATAAATAGTGTAATAATGAGGGTCCCGGGCCGGCTGCAATTCGGCCTCAAAGTAAACGGCCTCCCGGGAAACTTCCCGGTCAATTTAATGGCCAATCCGCCCCTGGTAGCAACTGCGCACACATAACATCCACCACTGAATCATGCTCACAGGTAGCAACTGCACATACATAGCATCCACCGCTGAATCAGGCTCACAGGTAGCAACTGCACATACATAGCATTCACCGCTAAATCAGGCTCAGAGGTAGCAACTGCGCATACATAGCATCCACCGCTGAATCATGCTCACAGGTAGCAACTGCACATACATAGCATTCACCGCTAAATCAGGCTCAGAGGTAGCAACTGCGCATACATAGCATCCACCGCTAAATCATGCTCACAGGTTGCAACTGCACATACATAGCATTCACCGCTGAATCAGGCTCACAGGTAGCAACTGCGCATACATAGCATCCACCGCTGAATCAGGCTCACAGGTAGCAATTGCGCATACATAGCATCCACCGCTGAATCATGCTCACAGGTAGCAACTGCACATACATAGCATCCACCACAAAATCAGGCTCACAAGCAGCAACTGCACATACATAGCATCTACCGCTGAATCAGGCTCACAGGTAGCAACTGCACATATATAGCACCAGCAGGCATCCCCTGCGCACCAGACCCCCCCCCCCCCCCCTTCATTCTGCAGCTGAAGGCAAACAGCCCACATCACCTAAAAGGGTTGGTTTTGGCAAGGTTTTTGGGCGCTGCTTTGGTGCTGTGCTGCCTCACTCTCACAATAGGGACTATTCCTTGTGGTCCCCAAACGAAGTGATTTGGAAATGGAAAAGTAGTGATTGTGATGGCGCTGCACCAGCTTAAATACAAAGATTGTGTACTTAGCTTTCGGTCTCTTGCTTCTGCCGTTCTTATCTTTGTTCTATATTCTTTCCAAGTTTTCTGATTGGATATGTGGAAATTAGGGATGTGCACCGGCCACTTTTCGGGTTTTGGGTTCTGATTACCTTAAGGTTTTGGGTTCTAATGGGTTTTGCCACAACACCTCCTAAGTGTTTTGTGTTTGGATTTCTTGGGCTTTGGGTTCTGATTTTTTTGTTAAAAAAAGCATAAAAACTGCTAAAATCGCCAAATTTTTTTTGGGTATTTTTTTTGCTCCTACGCTATATTAACCTCAATAACATTAATTTCCACTCATTTCCAGTCTATTCTGAACACCTCACACCTCACAATATTGTTTTTAGGGCAAAAGGTTGCACCGAGGTAGCTGGATAACTATGATAAGCCACACAAGTGTGCGGCACAAACACGTGGCTCATGTAAGAGTGGCACTGCAGCAACAACAGTGGACTGAGTAAATAATACTGGCAACCTCTATTCACACAGTATTCAGTGCAGGCAGCCCCAGTGGACTATATATAATTCAATTAATTAAGTATTAATAATATAGCAGCCTAGTAGGTAAAGAAAATAAACTACTAGGTAGGTAGGTAGGCAGGCAGGCAGTAGCACTGCCAGTGGTCACCACAAAAGGTAGTTATTACACACCACCAGTAGCTTTATGCAGTGCACCAGCAAAATGTATAATAATTAATTTTATTATTAGGTACTGCTTGGCAGTGGCACTCAGTGGCACACGTCAGTGCACCAGCAGCATGGAATTGTTTTTTACAGTCCCACACAGCACAAGTATTATTTTTTAATTAAATTAGATGTAGCAGCCTAGTATGTACTAGGTAGGTACACTAGGTAGGCAGTAGCACTGCCAGTGGCAACAGTGGACTGAGTACCTAAATAATACTGGCAGATTCAGTGCAGGCAGCACCAGTGGACTATATATATATATAATATAATTTATTAATTATTAATATATAATATATAATATTACAGGCACAGCACCAGAGGTAGGCCCCAGCACAGAGGAGACAGTAGTACTACAGGTACACAGTTAGACTGTTCTCCTAAGCAGAGAGGAGAACAGAGTACACAGCAGCACTGAGGTAGACAACCCCAGCGAATAAAATAATTAATTACAGCACAGCGCACCAGAGGTAGACCGCACAGAGGAGACAGTAGTACTACAAGTACACAGTTAGACTACACAGCAGCACTGAGAGACAGCCCCAGCAATTGAAAATATTGTGTTCAATGTCAATGTCAAGCTCAAGTTTAAGCATCAGCAGCAGCACCAACACACCCTCTCCCAACCCACTACTAGACTGGAGTGAAGATGGCGGGCGCAGCAGCCGCTTTTAAAGCCTCGCGAAATCCGGCGCCGGGAGATGACGTTCTGACCTCGAGGACGGACCCGAGTCAGGCGGGAATCTCCGAGCGCTGCTCGGAACCGGGCTCGGAATGATGACGTCCGTGGGGGCTCGGATCTCCGGAATCCGAGTCTGCACATCTCTAGTGGAAATAAGAAGTTTTCAAAGAAAAAAGATAAGACCTTATATTCCTATTGGGTAAAGATTATTTGTCCCATCACCTCCCTCCCCGCCTGGTGGCTGCAGTCAACAGGCAGCCCATCCCTGGGACTGAGGCAGATGGGCAGCCAGCATCTCTTCCCGGTGGCTGCAGTAAACGAGCAGAGCCTCCGCACCCCACTCTCCTCCCAGCTGCAGGAGTGCAGGCGGACGGCCCCTTCAGCTCCCCACCTGGTGGCTGCATTCAACTGCCATTCCCCACCCGACGGCTACGGGTGGCAAGCATCAACTCTGGGCCCTCCTGACAGCTGCAGTGAGCAGTCAGCCCCTCTCCACCCTAGGTCAGTGACGTTTGGTTATGTGGATATTTATTTATTTGTGTGCTTTGGCAGGGACTGCTGCAGGGGAGGATGATTGAGCCCCTGCCTGTGTAAACCTCTGTCCCTGCCATGTGCGTCCCTACCCATGTGTTCCTCTGTCCCTGATAGGGTGTGCTCCTGCCCATGTGTGCCTCTGTCACTGCAAAGTGTGCCCCTACCCATGTTTCACTCGCTGGGCCATTTTCTCCAGAGGGGGGTGGGTGGGGGAAGACAGCGGGCTGAAGCATGGGAACGCTTCCCATTGTACTATTCCTTCTATGGAAGAGAAATTGTCATTGTTATTGGACCTATTAGTCATTCAGCAGCTGATAAGGACACCAGCATGGAACTGCATCCTCGGAGTCAGGGCACTCTTAACGAATGACTTACTGGGCAGGGCCCCTCAATTCTAGGGGCCTTAGAGCATGGGTTTGCTGGTGCCTACAGGGTTTCATTTGAGGCTAGTAGAGATGCTGGGAAACATTCTCTACCGGCTGCAGCCAAACAGTTACTGGCTGTAAGCTAATGCTACTTGCTGGTGGAGAGACAATGTGGGAAATTTAATTTAAATTTAACTTAAATAAGGGGTCCCAGTACATTGTTTTGCCTAGGGCCCACAATGCTGTTAAGACGGCCTGCATATTAATGCAACAGGAGGTGGCTGTGCTCCAGCAAAATTACCCAACAGTCTCTGTACCACCCATATCAGACAGTTAAACCCACACACTACCCTCAGGAGTACTTGGTGCTGTGAGGAGCCTATGTGAGTGATGGGCCAGGCTGAATTTAACATGGGCTCCTTTTATGAACCCGCGCAGAGCTAATCATGCGTAAAGCTCCTCTGGAGTCCACTCCTGATTGGCTGGGGAGGACCCGATTACCGACATCACCGGTGATTACCTCATTCTTTGGGAGGAGCTGCAAGTGTAGACACACTCCAGTCCAGGGGTACAGGGTACTCAGTTTCTTTTTTCCAATCGTGGATGCCTACATGAACCAATAAAGATGCAATCTCTGCTGGAGGGGCTGATGAGAGGCCTTTGGAGGACCCTAGGTAAGTATGTATTTGTGTGTGTGTGTGTGTGTGTGTGTGTGTGTGTGTGTGTAGTATGTATTAAAGTTATACTTTATTAGTTTGTGTGTGTTTTTTATTTTAGTATTGGTTATGTTGAAGAATCAGTAAGCCCATCAATGCCCTGCATGTGGTTCTCCAAGTCTCTGCATGCAGGGGAGGCTTGTTGGGACTTGAAGTTCCACAACATAACTGAATACTTTCTTGCTTATTTATACATTATACACATTTTACATCCATCAGCCCACCACCCACAGCCCATGGCTGGCGGGGACAGCCCCGGACTGAACAGCCAGGGGGACTTTATGTAAAAAGTGTCTCCCGGCTGTGGCATGACATCACTGTTTGTTTGAGCCCGTGCTGGTTCCTGAAATACAGGAGACTTCTACTCCTTTTGTCCCCTATATTTTAGCAACCAGGAATGGGCCAAGTGCCTGGCACTGGTTATAGAAACACAGGGGCTCCCAGCTTTTATTTTACCATGCTTTTCTGCAATCAGGACCAACTCAATGAGCCCAGGGCTGGTTATAGCCGGTCGGGGGGATTGAAAGACGTTTTTTTAAACTATTTATTGATTTTTCTTTTGTTTTAACGCTGAGAAGCATTGCACAGGTCTGACTGATCCGTGCGATGCTGGAGGCTTGTACATATTAGGCTGCCTAATAGGAATCAAGAGAATATGGCAGCTTAGTAAATAAAGCAATATTCTTCCTTCATATTTACATGGGATCGGTCGAAATCAGCCTTTTTAGTAAATTTCCCCCTATAAATCACAATTTATTGCATCAGTTTTTTTTTTTCATCATAATCTAAGTGGACATTCTTGAATGTTTGTAATTCCCTGGGCAAGTTCCACAGTGAGAAAAGAAACAACCAAAGATTATGACAATGCTTTGTTCAAACAACTGTCAATGAATAGTTGGGACCTTGAAATGATTGGGAGTTCCCTAGCAGCTAGACAATCATCAATTACAAGGATATAGGAAACGTTAGGAATTGGCTGATCATCGTAAGGGACTCTTGTGAAAGCCTCCCAGTGTGTACAGGGCTGCGATGGAAATGCCGGCATACACACTAGTATGACAGGAAAGGCTGTGCCTCACCTGCCTCAGCCCACCGCACGCCACTGATGTGGGTACATCTATGTTATTATTGTACATTCAGTTGCAAATAAAGTACTGATTATACCATATTGATTTAGTTTATTATATAAGTGAATTTTGTTTGTCAAATAACATCCCCTGACATAAATTGTAATGTTGATAAAGGCTAAAAAAATAATTCTGCAATACCAGTCATACTACAGTTGCTTATACTCACAATAACCCTAATTTACATGGTCCAATCTGCACCGCTTATTCACTTCTGATCCATGGAAGACTACAGTTGGCGACTGCCACAAAATATGCTTAAAACCTTGGATGTCTCAGATGTAGTGACTTCTATATTCTAATCTACGGTCTCATTTATATTTCTTTTAAATAGCGCTTACAGATGTCAGAATGCAGTTAGTGTACAAATACACATATATATATATATATTTACAATTTCTTATATAGCGCACACATATTCCGCAGCGCTGTACAGAGAATAGTTGAACATTCACATTAGTCCCTGCCCCAGTGGAGCTTACAATCTATGTTCCCTACCACATGTACATGCGCACACAGACATTCTAGGGTTAATTTTTGTTGGAAGTCAATTGACCTATCAGTATATTTTTGGAATGTGAGAGGAAACCAGAGTACCCGGAGTAAACCCACACAAGCACGGGGAGAATATACAAACTCCGCACAGTTAGGGCCATGGTGGGTATTGAACCCATGACCTCAGCGCTGTGAGGCAGTAATGCTAACCATTACACCTACTTTGCTGTCCTATATATATATAGGCGCACTCTCTTTCCGTTTTTTCCATTTCTTCCTCTTTCCCTCACTAAAAGGGGGGATAAATTGAGTTGCTGCCAAAACGTATTGATATCAGTGCATTGAAAGGGTATCCCATTTTCTATATATATATATATATATATATATATATAGGTAACTTGGCGAAAAAGGCGTCACTCAACCGACACCAGTGTTTCGAGCTCAAGGCTCGTCCTCAACCCTGAGGACGAGCCTTGAGCTCGAAACACTGGTGTCGGTTACAACGCAATAAAGCACTTTTGAATTTCTACCAAGCCTCCGAGTGACGCCTTTTTCGCCAAGTTACCTGTATTTGGTCTACACACCTGGGAAGGCACCGGAGCAAGTTACGGAATTTCATACATTGGTGGAGTGCCGGATTCGTCTCTCTGTCTATATATATATATATATATATATATATATATATATATATATATATATATATATATATATATATATATATATATATATATATATATATATATATATTATAATGTTATTCAACTATTGCTGTTGGTTTGTAGTTTTGTACACAATCCGCCAGGATTTGTAATATATATTTTAAACTACTACACAGATCACTGTCAATATCGAGATCATTTCTAGTATTTTTATATAATATTTTGTTTAATATTTTCACCCCTCAGGCACCATTCTGAAGCTGGATCATTCATTGTGTATAGAAGTTCTTCATTTTCTTCTCTTTTTTTTCAGTTCTACTGTAAATATGCCAAATGTGAATTCACGATGGTACATAGTCTCTATCGTGCTTCAAAAGAGCACCTTTGACATTCCAGATAACTTGCAAATGATGATGCAGGAAGATCTTTTGCCTCTACAAAGAAAGAACAAAAGAGGTGACATGAAAGGGATCAATAAACATATGGTAATTAATAAAACATTTTTTATGAATACCCTACAAAGGGTTTGACAAAAGTATAAAAATTCTAACAATCACGATGTGGAACTATGACATATCAGCAGTTGTCTTAAACTACTATCCAAAAGGCATTTTGATTCCTTTCAGCAAATTTTTAGTTTGATTAAATTGTAAAAACAAAATGTCAAATAGTTCTGCTCGATGTAATAGAACCATCTGGTTTACAGGCAGGTTTGTGTGTTTTTTCTTATTAGGTACAGAATGATTATCCTTTTGTTTCTTTTCTTTTTTTTCATAGTAAAACACTTTATGGGGGCTGGGACGGGGACCCGATTTTTGGGTCTGTATAAATTCTGTATAAATTCAAAGACCCGTATTTTACTGGAAACAAACAAATGATTAATGATATTACTGTTTAGACTGAATAGTCAACAAAAAAACCCAAGATTTTGCCTGGTCAATTTGCAAGGTCTAGTCTGTCGGGGGGGTTCAATCTGGATCAACATTCCTGGGTCTTTGACCCGGGAATAAAGCAGGGTGAAAATCCTTGGAATGTCGACCAGGGTTGACTCTTTTACACTAAAAAAGGACCTGTGTTCAAAGGTAAAAAAGCTTGAACCGGTAATTTTCTTTGCAGTGTGAAAGGGGTATAATTAGAATACAAATCAGCAAGTGCATATGGATGATATGCTAGAGCTTTATCGAGAACAATTATAGGTAAAAACAAACACTGCTTAAAAGGAAGAAGTATCAAACATTGTAAAGAGGAGACCTGGATAAACTGACAGTCGCTGTAGACTTTGATTGGTTGCATTAGATAACATAGGCTCTAGGCCCCCATACATCCGATATGTATTGGGACGATGTCCTGTTTCCCTGAGAGCTACTTTAGGTCTGGGAATCGGGATTATTACACATGATGAAAAATCCCTATAATATCTAATATGTTTATTATCCCCATTTTGCCAACAGATAACCATGGCTGGATCCATTTGATAGAGCAGTAGTGCCTGTGGTTCAGGTAATCAGGGAATAGCTCTAGTGGGTCTATGGGGGACATAACCTACACTAACCGCCCTCAAGATGTATACTATCTATCCTGCCTGGAAACACCCCCCCCCCCCCCCCAAGAATGGTAATGAACCATTCCTCACCTCCTGGGCCTCTGGGACATGTGCTACATGGGCACTGGGCATACATTATCCAATCTACCATCCCCACTCTGTAAAAAATACTCTACTTCCCTTGTTGACCTTATACCATGACATATACTGTACTACCTGCCCTTCATGATCACCCCTCTGGATCTATAGTAGCACTACTCACCTTGGCTGGGTTGTGGTCAAAGGGTTTTCTTTATATACAGTTTAATACCTTGGGGCATATGTAATAGGATCGAGATCTACCAACATTCAGCACCTCCGGGAAAAGACCCTATTACATATGCCCTCTTAGATTCAAAAATAAGTTGCCACTTTCCCGAGAGCTGGCCAAGATGAGATGACAAGGTGCTTTATGTACGGACTGAGGCTGCCTGTGCACACAAGTGTACTTAAATGTCTTCCACCAAAACTGATGGATCATTTAATTAGACAGATAAGAAGATATTATAGCTCACAGTAGTCTTACAAACTGAATATACAACTTACATTTATGAAAGCCACAATCTGGACTTGAGACTTTTTATAATTAGAATTAGGCAATTTCAAAGTGTCACCACTCTAAGGCCCTTATTCTGGTTGGTGCGGCCGGAGCCGCATATGCGGCTCCGACCGTGCAGGCGAATCCCCGCCTTCCATACGGATCGCCACGGCCGTCCGTACGCGGACATGTGGCGGTCCGCATGAAAATGGCGGGGGTTACGCCTCCACCATCTTGGAGCAGCCCCCTGCATTCGATGGTCGCCGACCATCGAAGGCAGGGCCGCACGCTCCACCAGATCCCGCACCCATAGACCTCACGGACACTTGTCCGTGTGAAAGCATGTATGGGGGCGGGCAGCTGACATCCGGCGATGTCAGATGCCCGCCCCCAACACATGCGTCACAGCCTCATTACCATGCGTACGCCCCGCGTTTGCATGGGAACGCCCATGAAACGCGGGGCGTATGCATAGGGAAATGAGGCTAAGTAGCCCCTCACGCCCCTATCCGGCGGTAAAAAAAAATGTGCGGCGATTTCGCCTGCACATGCGCAGAGTGCCCTCTGCACATGCGCAGAGCGAAAACATCGGCGGAACAGCCGCAAGCGGCCGTTACCGCTTAGATCAGAATAAGGGCCCAAACCTTAGTGATACTATGACAAATAGTTGTTGTCCTGTTTGATATAGACAATACAAAGTATACTGTAGCATGGAGTTGTGATAATGCTGTCAAAGAGGTGATATGTTGTGGATCTGGCTGAGGCTGGTGAGTGTAAGTTGACTTGTAAGTGTGGTGGTATGGCTAGAATCAGAGTGGAGGTGCGAAGTCTAATGCATCAGGTGATATTCACCAAGAACCATCGCAAGGTGTTATGGATTTAGAGGCCCCTGAGGTGGAGGTCATGGCCTTTCGCTTGGGGCCACTCACTACATAAGAAGAGTCACTAGGAGCTGAAGCTCGATTGAAGTAATTATCTGTTGATAGAAGATAAGAATCTGTAAAACAAGAATTGTATATATATATATATATATATATATATATATATATATATATATATATATATATATATATATATATATATATATATATGGAGCAGGACCAGATTGGATGAATTTACTGATGAGAAGATAATCTTCAGAAGACTTGACTCTGGAATAAGAATACTTGATCCAAGGACTAGACCGGAGCTGAAGAAGTACTTGATCCAGAAGAATAACCAGAGACTGGACCAATGCTGAAGAAAACTTGATCCAGAGGATATTTACTAAGATGGGAGTTCTAGTGTAGATGAGATGTTGTTATGGGCAACCAATACAATTGTATTATCTTCTAGTAGGTGCTAAATAAATAAGAAGTAGATTCCGATTGCTTGCCCACAGCAACATCATATTCTCAATACTACTCACATCTTAGTAAATAAACTCCTTAGTATTAGTTTTTTAAGTGAAACTAGTACTAAACTTAGCCTTATTTCTCTCTCAAAAGGGTCATTAAGGAAATTTAGCAATTGTTTTGCATTAAATTCCACTGATTGTAGCACCAGCCATCCAAATATATTTTTAAATAGGTATCCAACTGTCAACCTTAATGTTTTACCAGTTGTTGCTCCACTTGCTTATGCAAGAAACATCCTTTATGTAGAACCGCTACAGGTGAAGTATCCCTTATCCGAAATGCTAGGGAGAATTTTGGATAAGGGATATTTACAGTTTTTGGATTCATTTTGTTTATTAATACTTACATGGTCCCCTGGTGGTGCCCTGATGGTCCCAGGACATCCACTGTGTCCCCCGGCATCAACAGAAGCCTTCAGGATCCTCTTCAGCGGTCCCAGGAGTGAATTGCGTGAGTTCGCGGGCACACTGATGACGTCACTGGCGCACCCGCAAACTCGCTCAATGCACTCCTGGGACATCGGGGGACTTGGTAAGTATGAAAAAAGGGACAGGAAAAGAAATAAAAAAAAAACCCATGGTTTTTGGAATATTTCAGATCTACGGATACGGAGACTTGACCTGTAATAGGCTTAGCATAGTAATGCTAAATACAATTGTACTGTAGCACGTGGAAATATATCCAACTTATTCACGAAAACTAAATACACAAAATTTGTATGCACAATACATTATAGTTATAGACATGATGTTCCTAAATTAAGTTTGTAGTTCGTAATTCCTCCTCTGTATATTTAGATTTGGAGTTCCATGTGTGTGTGCCTGTGTGGTATGTATAGATTTATATATACACGAATATCTCTAAAAAGACAGATTTAGATGGCATTAAAATGTTAATACACGTTATTTGGTAAACTTTGTTCAAAAATATAGGAAATGATCTTAAAATATATTTTCACCCAGACAGATAAAAGTTCCCTTAAAAACAATATATACAATTTATTTGTCATAAGAGCAAGATTTAGGTCCCAGTTCAGACCTGATTGCAAAGCACCTTTTTGTTTCTGTGCAGGGTAAATACTGGCTACTCTACTTTTACACTGCAAATTAGATTTCAGTTTGAACCCACATAAATCTGCACATTACATCTGCCCCACCTGCAGTGCAGCATGGTTTTGTCCATTTGAGAAAAAAAAAGGTGTTTGTGATTAGGTCCTTTATCAGAACAAGTGCAACAATTGTTACAATAACTATATATATATATATATATATATATATATATATATATATATATATATATATATATATATATATATATACACACACACACACACACACACACACACATGTACGTGGAAGGTTAATAACTGATCATTTGGTTCTCCTTGAAGACAAGCCACTTGGATAATGAGATTTTTAGCTGAATGTGTGTACAATCCACATACAGGGGGATATTCAATGCAGGGTCACTGCTGTCAGGCTGGCGTGACAGCCGTGACCCTGTCTCGTTCACTCTCCCACCTGCCGAGCGACGAGAACTGGGCGTTGCCGTGAGACGCGGGTGGAAATTGTCGAGCTATGACCGTTCTCGGTAGTAGGTGCCCGGCTGCTTGTGGAGTCGGACACGTTCTGCTGAGATCCCTGTTTAATGCTGTCGGGGAAAACAGCATTGAATAGGGGCCTGGTGCTATTCCCCCTGTCGGGAATAGTGGCGGGAGATTAAATATCCCCCACAGTATGTAGCAGTCACTGAGTTTCAGGCTCATTGAGTGCTGAACTAACTATCCTTCATGCCACATGCCTCACCTCCATTTGCCTGCCACAATACAGTGATTTGCCCAACCCTTATCATGTGTCTGCATCCTACCTAGCATGTAGAAGTATTACTCTGTATTGTCCAACAATACATCAACTGATTATTTATTACGCCTTTGATATGTTAGCTTCCTTGTTTCTTTGGAAGAGATGTATCAAACCTTGAAGTGAGATAAAGTACCAATCAATCAGCTTCATAAGGTGCCCATACATGGTGCAATGTTCTGGTGTGATGTGATGAGCGCACAGCACATTGCACAGCACAGGAATCTGTGCAGCCCGTACTTTAAGTACTAGACTGCATCGTATCTAATACAAAAGCACGCGGCTGTAGCACATCGGATGCTCTTGTAGAAGATACAACGCAATCTAGTACAAAAAGTACATTCATAGATCCATGTATGGGGAATTTATAGGCTGTGCGGGATTAACCCAACAACAATTTATCAATCAAGTACTTTATTTTGTGAACGATGTTGGTCATTTGCTATTATAAAAAAAATCCAATTTTATGACTAAAAACTTTTCTCAGATTCTTTACAAGCGTAAAAAAAAGGTTGTTGCCTACTGAAAGGGTTATGTCACAGTTGGCGAAATGTTCCCCACCTACTCTCACAGCTACAGTAACATGACTTTACCCTCACAAACCCCCTCAATATCTATCCCCGTAATCAAAAGACATATTTCAGCACCAGAGAACCTGTTTGGAAAAAATGTTCTCATTCCTCCCTGCCTTGTTTTATCTTTGCTTCCGATGTAAATAATTCATCTGCTTCTGTGCTTTGCAGTCAAACTATTCTGTCCACCCCAGCCTGTTCAGAGCGTGTGATTTATTATTTAATAATTTGCAGTGCTACCCTGTTGTAAGACGTGCATTGTGACTGCTCGCAGAACTGCTACAATCTTCTCTAGTTAGTTGTCCTTTCGTTTTCTCTCTCCAAACAGCATTGTCTATTGATTCTTCTGAGTCTTTTTTTTTTCATATTACAATTTTATTTTTTCTCTTCTAGACAAAACCTTTGCTGCACACTTCCCCGCTGCTCTCAAAGATGATAGTATAAAGACAAACTTGGCCCTTGTTCTTAAAAACAAGCAGTGTTTTGATTCTGTTTTTAGATGTATGTTTTTTTTTTCTTCTGTGTTCCATCTCTTCTGTCTCACTCTCTTTCCTTTTAGTTTGGTTGGGTGACAGATACCTACTGTATGAACTGTCACAAAGCTTTTCAGAAGAAAGGTAATACAAAAAATGAAATGCAGCTGCATACACGGAATGGAAGACGGTGAAAACTTTGTCAGCTTTGAAACTTTTTTAACTAAACAAATATATACGTCTACACCTGCCACCCAATAACTGTTTTTCTTTAATGAAGAATATTATATATTTAAAATAAAGAGGTTGAAATACAGAGTAATTTACTCTCACCCTTTTTTTTCTGGACATGTTAGCATTTGATATACCCATTAAATGCTCGGATCATTTTTTTGTTCGTTTCTGTCAGTTGGAACGTTGCGGGAAGAAGAGTTAGGGAATTAATATCAGAAACAATTTTTAACCTGTTTTTCACTTGGTTTATACACAGTGAAATATACTGTGGCAGTAGGGTTACCACCTAGTCCCTTTAATTCCGGACACATATTAATTACACAGGTTCTGTGGCTGGCTGACTTCAAGACTCCACTTCACCTGATTTTAAACTGCCACAGAACCTGTGTAATTAACATGTGTCCGGAATTAAAGGGACTAGGTGGTAACCCTATGTGGCAGAGACAGAATCTCCCAACATGAAAGTAATGTGGTGGATCTGGACTAGGTTTTTGGAGCAGCAGCAGGTGTGTGATCAGCAGCACTTGGGATTTCCTGATATAAGGATTTCCAGGGCAGAGTTAGCTTGCTCTTGATGGTGGATTTGCCGTCCAAGTGATAGGCCGGAGGTGTGCTATGGTATGGACCACTGGAGCCTCTACAAAAGTCTGTTATGCGGACATTGCCTGTACGCCACTGTCTGTGATTGCATCTGAAATTAACCTGGTATGCTGTGACCTGCTGTTGAAAATAAACATCAAAGTCTTCATCTGAGTCCCCGTGAATGTGATCCTTGTCACAACACTTTTCGAATGATGTTGATTATATCGCCTTCTTATGTTAATAATCTTTTTGATGTGAGTATATTCACATGGATATACTCTATATAAATACATATATAAATATAATACTTATAATATAATACAATATAATAACTGTGTAATCTCTGATCTCATATCTTCAATGCATGTGCAGTAGAAGCTAAGTGTGCACCAGAATGGTTTCCATTGCAAAGTAATCAGGACAGTTTTATGAGAGGTGGACTGGGTTATTGTAAGAATGGGAGTGGTGGGGGGGGGGGGGGTTGAAGTGAATGGTGCACTGGGGAAGTATGCAATGAGAAGCAGGGTGAATGGTGGGAACGGAGTAATGGTGGAGCTTAGGGTAATACTGGCAAGCACAGAGGGTGGGTCTATGTGGAGAGGAAAGGACCCATCATATGAGAAGACAGGTCCCTCAATAACACAGAATAACTAATTGTCATACTTACCTATGGATGCATGTCAAAGAATGCAGTGAGAAATCCCAGCAACCAGAGCAAGCTGGCATCAGAATAACAGAAAGTGCAGGAAACTGTCAACACTAACAGTGCTTGATGCCTACAGACGTGAAGCAACATCACCAAAAAACCTAACAGAAAATATGAAGTCTTAACAAATTGTAATATGAATGGTGCCTAAGTTCTAAAACGAACTTATGAAAAATGGGTTCTCCATAGTACCACGGATAATTCAGACATATGGTAGAACAGAACATTCTTATCTATTTTGATGAGATCACATGGGAGGCCGATCATCTCTGTCTGTGAGTATCTCAACCATTTTAGAAGTCTGTTGATGATAAACACATAACCTATTATTTGAAATATATTATAGATTAAAGATATTTGTAAGAAAAAAATAATCCGAGGTTCTGGGTATTTATGCCGACTCTGACTCACTGGTTCCGCTGGTCATCACCAGCTTGTATGTGAATATTGGTCAAGAGGATGGGAAGAAGAAACTTGGTTGCTGGAAGGCCACACGTAAGGTCCAGTAGATTCATTTTTATATCTCTCCTCTAGATTGATGATGTTATTCTACACAATAATTAGTTTGTTTATGCAAATTATAATACATTACAGTTTATAGGTACGGCAATGGGGTTGAATATGCGCCTTCATGTGCAAATGCATTCATGCATACTGTATATACTGTATGCGAGATTCAACCTCTGACTGATATTATATTAATGCTCTGCAGTGGCGTACTGTAAGTAACAGAGGTCCGGAGGCAAAAGTGTGATGTTGCCCCCCTCCACCCCATATACACCCATATGTATACACACAGCCATATACACACACACATGTATACACATACAGTACTACATATGCACATACACCCACAAGTATACACACTGTCAAATACACACAAACACATGTATACACACAGCTACCTATGCATATACAACCACATGCATACAGACAGCCACACACACACACGTGTATACACACAGCCACATATGCACAATCAGCACACATATACACACAAAGCAACACATGCATAAAAAATATAGCCCCATATACAGTATATGCACACACACAATACACATAAACACATTCAGTTTATCAAACACTGCAAATGTCCCCCTCTCACCTATAAATTAGGTATTTGCCCATAGAATGACACTGAAGACCGGGGGAGATTAAGAGCTGGGCAGGCTGCAGGGCTGTTGGGAGACAGGGGCACTGTGTGCCAGGAAGCTCCACCTCCTCCTCTCACTGAGATCATGGAGCAGCGCTGCTCTAATAACAGTATTCTGAGCTGGCTGGCACACAGGGGCGTTCATCAGAGGCAATGGGTGTCAGGCCGGGTGTCCCCTTCACATGTGGAGCCTGGAGGCAAATGACTCCATGACTTCCGCCACTGGTGCTCTGGACAACATGATTAGGTTCACTTATTAATTATATTGATGCATGTCTCACTAAGAGTAGCTCCAAGTTATGGAATATGGGAAGAAGACTGACCCCAAAAAATTAATAAAACTTTCTTCTGCTACCGCTTAAACAGGGTCTACCTTTATCGCAGCTTTTTTGTGTTGTATGCGTAATATAGGTTATTATTGATATACCTTTGACCTCTCCCACTCTTTCCTCTCTAGGCTATCCAGGTGCCTTTCTGCCATCTTTTCCTGGATGTTTGAGTGATCTCTATGGCTCAACATGGACATAACAAACTCACCATCTTTCCTTCACCAAGATGGTGGATTCCCAATATATCCATCACTATTGACAACACCATCATCTCCCCGATTCCCTTACTCCGTTGCTTGGGTTTCACTCTTGACTTCTCCTTCTGATTTGCTCCATTTGTCAAATATCTGTCTCAAGCCTTTGAATAACAGCTATGCAACATTGCTCACATCAGGTGGATCCTCTCTCAGACTGCAACTAAAGTTACTATTCACTCACTGGTCATCTTGACTACTTCTACATCTCTACACTGGCCTACACCCAGCTCACTCCCCTTCAATCTTTTCTCAACTCTGCAGCTAGAATTATTTAACTCTCCCATCACTCAATTTCTGCCAAGCACCTTTAAGAGTTTCTGCACTGGCTCTCCTCCTACTGAATCCTCATCAAACTCCTCACGCTCACATAAAAGGCCCTCAGCAACTCCACTTCTCCCTACATCTTCCTCCTGCCCTCTCTGGATGGCCAATGCCTGCCGCCTTTTCTCTACTCTGCTCACTGCATCCCATGCACGTATGCTTCACTGAAATCAGCTCACTTGCTTTTTTAGACTCTCCCCAACCTTGCTTCAAATGGGCACATACCCTTCCACATAATCTAGTACAGAGGCCCCTGTACCACACTCACTTCCTGCCTTCAGGCCTCCTTGCCTGCAGCTCATGTCACCTGTTTTTATTCCCCTCCCTCTAGATTGTAAGCTCCTTGGAGCAGGGCCCACTTCTCTCCTGTTAGTACAGCATTCATCTCTGGCACTTCAATTACAGTACTCTTCTAGTCAGCAGCCATCTACACTTGCAGCTCTTCTCACGTGTAATCGTAATCCCTCCCCTGGTAATATATGTCCAACTCCTTTGCGCGCACATCTCAGCTGTATTGTGTAATGAGAATTGTGTTGCTAATTGTTACTTATTCTCAGTTACTTTAATGTTTAGTTCTTTGTACCCTGTATTGTTCTAATGTGTGCCATATTTACAGGGATGCAAACAGATTGTGGTGCCTTATAAATAAAATGTAATAATGATAATATTAATACAATTTATGGGCCTCAAAATAGTTGAATGGGGTTACACCGGAATGGAAATGAAAGTATCACAAATGCTTGGATGTTTTGTCATTTAATATACTGGACATTTCAATTGCCAGTTTCATTTTCATATGCACCTTTTCCGTAGCGTCTAGACACATTCACAATACCTTTCTACGTCACTGGCATACCCTCATTACCATGTAAAGAAGATGAATGGCCTTCATTGATCCTTCATAAAAAACGCACTCTCTTTGATGGGGATATGGTCACTAGGTCTACACGCATTAGGTCAACAAGCATTAGGTTGACACCACTAGGTCGACATGCATGAAGGTCAACATGGGTTAGGTCGACAGGGTCATTAGGTTGACATGGGGAAGCTCGACAGCTAAAAGATCGACATGGTTTTTCACCTTTTTCTTGAGCTGACAGGCAATATGTCTTGCCCTACCATCCACAAGGGCATGGTGGGAGAACAAAATAGTGTCCATGTCGACATTTGGGGTCAAAAAAGTGAAAACCCCATGTCGACCTTTTGACTCTCGACCTTTCCCATGTTGAACTAATGACCCTGTTGACCTAACCCATGTCGACCTTCAGTCATGTCGGCCTTCCGTCATGTCGACCTTGAGTCATGTTGACCTGGTGGTGTCGACTTAATCCTTGTCAACCTAGTTCTTGTCTATCCTATGATCCATACCCCTGTGATGTCAACACACTATCAATTGCTTGGAATTTTGTGATAAAAAACACACACTATTGGAATTCCGTTTCTTGCCCATTGATCACACTAGCTGAGGTACCCGGCGTTACTGCTAGCTGAGGTACCCGGCGTTACTGCTAGCTGAGGTACCCGGCGTTACTGCTAGCTGAGGTACCTGGCGTAGCTCGGGTTTGGTTGTGCAATTAGCATTACTTGAACTTTATCATTCTCTTGTTTTAAGATTGACAGCTCTTCCAACAGACCCAGGAGCATTATGTAATCTGGATTAACTGAATCAGTTTAGAAGGTGTTCAGAGGTCCTTCTGTCTATTAAACATTATACCCCCAGGATGACAAGAGATGACTACAGATGACAAGAGATGATATTGTTTTTTGATCACTTTTGTGGCTTTGTGAAATCCAGGGGATGAGGATGGCAAAAGTGAAGATCATCCAGATACTGTAAGCAAACTACACTCTGATGAGTTTATCTAGTGGATAAGTTATTGGGTGGTCTTTCCTGGGGTTCAAAGGTGTGAAATGTATTGCATTCAGGATTTCCCAGTTGCAGGTATATTTCAATTTTTTGGAGGAGGACAGGAGTGTGGATATGAAGGCAAAACAATGTGTTGGATGTGTTGGATGATATATATATATATATATATATATATATATATATATATATATATGTCTCTAGACTTAATTTATTGATCTTTCTCTCACAGCCTGGAAATACATATACCCATTGCGTTGTGTTCTGCTGTACCGTGTTTCAGCTGCAACTGCTGAGACCTAGACTCTGCTCTTCTGGTTAACCCTCTCTTACTGACTATCAGCATGTTGTGCATTACTCCAGCCAACTATCCTGCAGTCTTCAACCAATTGTATAAACCCCTTCTGCTTGAGGTTTTCAGACCTGATGGCATCCTAAGTATCAGTGTGTACATAATACACTAGGGAAACAAAAAATGGATGTTATAAATAGAAGATCATCCCAGTGGCTTTAGGGATCTCATACAATTGTACTGTAGTTCTATAACACAACCCAAAAAATTAAGGCATTTATTTCTCCACATCACCATAGTTTAAGTACTCTCCATATTATTCGTTTCTGGTTTCAAGCTTTTCTCACCTACACAAACACAACAGTTGACCAATCCTACCTCCTCAATAGTGGCCTCATCCCATTTCTGCGCACCTAAATTGGAATTGTTTTCTGAGGTTTTTCATAACCCCCTTCTAATGTTCTTCCTACATGGAAGTCAATTCATAAGAAACTTAGCCTCACTGGTTTTCAATTATTATTTTTGCCCCTTCTGTGTTACTTTCAGCATAATGTCAAATCCTGGGTTTGCCAGAATATTAGATATACCAAGCTCTATAATTCTTCTGTATTGTTTCCTGTCCCTTTGATATTATTATCAGTTAATAATTGCTTATTCTTGTACTTGTGAGTCACATTTCTCTGTACCAGTTATAGGTACGGAGAACTATGCAGCCAAAACCTCCTTGTGCAGGTGCCTGGTGATACCACCAGTGTGTTTGACTTCAGGCAGTAGATCATATTGAAGAATACAAATACTGTGTCATCAGAGTGTCTTTGACAGGGGAACTATGGCGGTAATTAAAATAGCACAGTGAAGCATGATTAGACAGATGTAGGTGGTAAATATTTTGCAAAATTAAAATATAATCCTTCTAGAAAGTTATGTGTATAACTGTTGAAAGGTGGAATTATCCTTTCAGCATTCATTTCCCTAGTGATTTGGAAAGCTATGTGACAGTTGATCGTGCCAGTTTTATAAAGAACGTCTCACACCGCTATGATCATTAACTTGTTGTTTTGTTCTATATTTTTTTAGGATGCTATACGATTTCTAACCTTTTTTTCCTTGTTGCGTTACACTCACTTTTCTTTTATGAATTTGATAATAAGGTCAGGCAAATATTTGATGGTTGATGAATTGTTTTGACCTTTCAAGTAATACATTTAAATTAAACTTTCAAGAGCATCTCTTGCCTGCAAAGGTGAAGGTGGATATTAACTGCAGTCACAAGGAATCTACGCACATGTGTAAACTTACAGATCAAAATTCTATATACTGTATTGTGTATTGTACAAATAAATATGTGCATGCACAGAACACAGTATAGGGTCACATACTGTATACTACATTTTTATAACTTGACGTATAAATATGCTGCCTATTTTTCATGATTTTTCTTTTTTTATCTTAGAATTTGCCAATTTAGCTCGCCACGCTTCGGGCTCGGAGGCTCGCTGTGCTCGCCCCCTTTTAGAAAATCAACTCCACGCCGACGTGGATAGTGGGGGTATTAAAAGGTCAGGAGAATGCGTACCGTGGCCCCTCGCCATGCTTCGGGCTGCCATGGATAGTGGGGGTTTCAAAAGGAGACATTTGCCAGTATGTAACATAGGGCACTGGCAAATGCCTCCTTCATTGTGAATGAGAAGCACTTGCGTCCGCACCCCCACTTTGAAAAGGAGACGCACGCGCTACAGAACCCCTAACCCTCTCCGCAGGGTTGATGTCCCCTCCCGCAATAGCTAATGAGACACAGTAGCGTCTCAGTGCAGGCGCGTCTGAGACGCTCCTTCGTTTGAAAAAGATGGAGCGCCTCTCCACCAGCACCATGACATGACACCACAGGCTGCTCCCCCTGTATAATATAAAAGTAATGCCATGAAACCACAGGCTGCTCCCCCTGTATAATATAATAAAAGTAATGCCATGACACATAAATTATTATACAGGGGGAGCAGCCTGTGGTGTCATGGCATTATTATTATACAGGGGGAGCAGCCTGTGGTGTCATGGCATTATGCCATGACACCACAGGCTGCTCCCCCTGTATAATAATAATGCCATGACACCACAGGCTGCTCCCCCTGTATAATATAAAAGTAATGCTATGACACCACAGGCGGACACAGGTCAGTCCCCTGACTCTCCAGCCTGCCTGCCGAGTGCCTGCTTCCTTCCTTTCTCTGCAGACGCGTGGGTGGGAGGCGTCATCGTCATGACATCCACACCCAGCGTCTGCCACTGCCGGGTGAACAGAGGGAACAGGCGGCCGGCCCGGGCCCTCCTCCATGTAGCTGTGGAGGCCGGTGGCCATGTTCCTGTAGCCGCAGCCCACAGACATGTTTAAAAGACTACAGGAACATGGCCGCCGGCAGTGCAAACATAGGTAAGGTGGCCGCGGACGCGGCCGCGGCCCGCAGCAGTCCGGCCAGAGCGGCCTGGGGGGCACATGGCACTCTGCCCCCCAGCCCAGCCCGCTCCTGCTTGCAACATGCTGCATTGTTTACTGGGAGAGACTCCCCGCCAAAACCTGGTTTGCCAGGACTCATGAGAAGGCAGCAGGGCCATGGTATTGTGTGTAAGTGGCATTATGTGTAAGTGGCATTATGAGTAACAGGCATTACCATGTGGGGTATTATGCGTAATAGGCATTACGGTGTCTGGCATTATGTGTACCGTGCATTATGGTGTGTGGTATAATGTGTACCAGGCATTACAGTGTGCGGAATTATGTGTAAGAGGCATAACAGTGTGTGGCATTATGTGCAAAGGGTATTATGGTATGTCCATTACACATAATTGTCTATATGTAAAGGGAATTACGGTGTGTGGCATTATGTGTAAGAGGCATTGTAATGTGTGGCATTTTGTGTAACTGGCATTTATGGTGTGTAGCATTATATGTACTGGGCATTATGCTGTGTGGCATAATGTATAACGAGCATTATGGTGGGTGCACATTTTGAGGTGCAGGGAAATAAATACCATGGTGGCAGAAACTGTGGGATTTGGTGCCATCAACTTACCAAGTGATAAAAACAAGTTTTACATGCAAATAATTCTCTGATGATGCATAAGTAAAATGTATTCCTCTTTGCCACTAATCTACTGCAATTGTTTATTTGTATATCACTACTCTATTGCATATACTTCACAATACACTAGTGCTATACAAATAAACAATTCTTATAGACAAGAGGCAATGAGAATGTATTTTACTTTCACCTATATTTCTGTAATGGATCCAAACAAAGGCCCCCATACACCTGATCCCGATGGATCGGGCCGAGAAAATTGGACCGAAAATTTGGGACAAATTTTTTTTGTGACAAATTGGATCGGATTCAATCTATCGGATGTGTTGGGTCCAATTGCACAGGCACCCCCACCCCCTGACGCTCAGCGCAGCCCGGCACCCGCTGCTGCCAAGGACTCGCCACTGTCACCTCACCATTTTTTTTAACTCCTGCCCCAGCAGCACCCGGGAGTCTTTACATGCCGTAAATTACATGTGATTTATGGCATGTAAAAATGGCACCTCAAGTGCCACAGGGCGATGCTGGGGGAGCTCAGGGGAAATTGGGTCCGACTGGTCCTTAGGACAAGTGGGACTAGTGAACAATGGTGAGCTTAATTCTAGGCAGTGTGCAACTGTATATACAGTAGCACGGGTGTCAAACACAAGGCCCGCGGGCCAAATCCGGCCCGACAGACCTCGTCATGTGGCCCGCGCAGCCGCCGCCAGCCTTCACCTTTTATTCCCCTTTTTTAGATCTTTTTTGAGAGTTTTTTTTGCACTGCCGGCGGCCATGTTCCTGTGGTCTTTTAAGATGTCTTCGGCCACAGGAACATGGCCGCCGGCCTCCACGGCTACGTGGAGGAGGGCCCGGCAGCCTGTTCCCTCTTATCAAGATAATGGCAGACGCTGGGTGGGGACGTCATGACGATGACGCCTCCCACCCACGTGTCTGCAGAGAGGAAGGAAGGCAGGCCGAGTTGGGGGGCCGCAGCAGGACAGGCCGCGGCGCAGAGAGTGGAATTGAAATTACTGGAGCCGCAGCAGCAGTAAAGGAGCCTGAGGGATAAAATACAGTAAGTTACATAAAAAAAAACAATATATCTGGTGGTGGTGTCATGGCATTACTTTTATATTATACAGGGGGAGCAGCCTGTGGTGTCATGAATTATGCCATGACACCACAGGCTGCTCCCCCTGTATAATAATAATGCAATGACACCACAGGCTGCTCCCCCTGTATAATAATTTGTGTCATGGCATTACTATTGTTATATTATACAGCGGGAGCAGCCTGTGCTGTCATTGCATTATTATTATACAGCGGGAGCAGCCTGTGGTGTCATTGCATTATTATTATACAGCGGGAACAGCCTGTGGTGTCATTGCATTATTATTATACAGCGGCCCTTTGAGGGTGACCAAACTGCTGATGCGGGCCCCGATGAATTTGAGTTTGACACCCCTGGTATATAGTATCACCAGTATATTCTGCGGCAAACATCAGCTTTCATCATGGTAAGAAATTTGGACAAAATAAGTGAATATCAATTGCCATTGAGTGATCTGGTGGCCATTCTGTGCCCATGCTCGGACTCCGTACCCACCCACAGACTGCTGTTATACATACCCTGTACTGGCGCTGCAGTGTCATCCTCTCTTGGCAGTAAATTCTGTGCCCATGCTCGGACTCCATACCCACCCACAGACTGCTGTTATACATACCCTGTACTGGCGCTGCAGTGTCATCCTCTCTTGGCAGTAAATTCTGTGCCCATGCTCGGACTCCATACCCACCCACAGACTGCTGTTATACATACCCTGTACTGGCGCTGCAGTGTCATCCTCTCTTGGCAGTAAATTCTGTGCCCATGCTCGGACTCCATACCCACCCACAGACTGCTGTTATACTGTACATACCCTGTACTGGCGCTGCAGTGTCACCCTCTCTTGGCAGTAAATTCTGTGCCCATGCTCGGACTCCGTACCCACCCACAGACTGCTGTTATACTTACCCTGTACTGGCGCTGCAGTGTCATCCTCTATTGGCAGTAAATTCTGTGCCCATGCTCGGACTCCGTACCCACCCACAGACTGCTGTTATACATACCCTGTACTGGCGCTGCAGTGTCATCCTCTCTTGGCAGTAAATTCTGTGCCCATGCTCGGACTCCGTACCCACCCACAGACTGCTGTTATACATACCCTGTACTGGCGCTGCAGTGTCATCCTCTCTTGGCAGTAAATTTACAAAAACACTTCTAACAAATGAAAAGAGGTGATATTGTCCATAGCAACCAATGAGATTCTGTCAATCTTTTCCAGGATGGAAATAGTGAAATAATAGACAGAATCTAATTGGTTGCTAAGGGCAACAACACTTATTTTCATTTTTAGAAGCTTTATTACATTTCTCTCCTGGTATAAACCAAAGCACAAGATGTAGGGTATGGAGAGGAATGCTCTGGGTATTGCTGTAATAGACGTCCACTGTATATATCTCCAGTATCTGCTGCAGACTATTTTAATACATGTGGAGTACAGTAGTTCTCTGAACTTTTCTACATTTTAAAGCATCCTTTCCCTTGATTAAAGAAGAAAATGCTGTATTAAAATACTACCTTCACTAAATAAAGGGTGAGTATCAATTATCCAAATGTCCGTTATCCAAACTATTCCGGAAACCATATTGTACTTTTAAAAAAAAATTGCTAAAAACCAACTGGGTACATCTGTAACTGGCGCTACTGGGGAAATAACATGTAACTGGCACTACCGGGGAAATAACATGTAACTGGCACTACCGGGGAAATAACATGTAACTGGCACTACCGGTAGGGTTACCACCTTTACCCTTTAATTCCGGACACATATTAATTACACAGGTTCTGTGGCTGGCAGACTTCAAGACTCCATTTCACCTGATTTTTAACTTCCACGGAACCTGTGTAATTAATATGTGTCCGGAATTAAAGGGGAAAGGTGGTAACCCTAACTACCGGGGAAATAACATGTAACTGGCACTACTTGGGAAATAACATGTAACTGGCACTAAATATGTGCAAGGACAAGATTGCTTGGCATTCAAATTCATTGCCTGAGATTTTACACAAACTTTATTACCTTGTTTCATGCACAAATAAAAAATATATATGTGTGTATTTCATGTGGTTGATGTGCTTATACAACATCAATGGTAGATACCTCAAGATACTTCCTTAAAAAAAAGATATTCCAAAATGCGGACTAATCTGTGATCCAAAATTCTTCTGACCCCGAGCATTTGGATAAGGGATACTCAACCTGTACCCCTTTCAGACAGAAATGTCTGAAATCCCAGCTTTTACCCAGCATTTTCATTATCGGGTAATTTTTGCCGGTCCCAGCCGGACCCCTTTTACACAGAAAAGCAAATTACCTGGTTAGAAATTTGCTGAATAACACGGCTATTTATTCTGTGTGAAAGGGTCAACCCGGGTTGAAAATCCTGGGTCCCTGACCCTGGTAAATTCCTTGTTGAATGGCAAATTACCAGGTAGAACTACTCCCCCCCCCCCCCTTTAAATTTGGTTTTCTGTGTGAAAGGTGTATAAGCAAAAAACTAGTCAAACAGATTGATGAATCACATTTGCAGTAACATTACAAAAAAACAGAATGGGCATTTTAATGAAAGAGTTAAAAATATATTATAATAAACGATAACACCTGGTGCTTCAAACCGCTGCATCAAAGTGCATTCATTTCCAGGGCTTATCTATTCATAATGACATATGTATCATAAAACAACATTATTCTATGTTCTATAAATAATTTGTTACAATTATCATTAACATCGCAAGACATGTCTTCAAGATTGACTTCTGATCTTGGAGTTTACATAATAATTTGACTTAAGAATCGCTGATGGACAAAAAGTATTTCCTAAAGATTTTAGGGTTTTCAAGAAAGTAACAAAATATTTGTGTTATCAAAAACTTCAATTGTTAGACAATTAGTTTGAAAGAAAACCCCTTCCCCTAACTGTACACAGGGCTGTGATGTGTTCGCTGACAGTCATACGAGAAAGACAATGTATTATAAATGCCTTGATTCACAAATAAATATTTCAATGCAAAATAAATAAAGGATGGCAAGTGTTTTCTGAATACATTTTTGCAGACGGTTGCACATAAAAGCTAAGAAGCTCTTTGCTACATCTCTGGTGGATAAGACGCATGCAGTGATTGCAGGATTAGACTCCGTGTGGGGAGTGGGGAGCACAATGTATTTTCTAGAGACAGAAATGTGTTCACTCCATAATATGATTTAATGAAACAAAAAAGAAATTATACAATTAGCCACCTTGATTTATTTCCTTTTTTTTTGGGGGGGGGGGGGGCTCAACAAGAAAAGGGATTGATGACACAACTACAGTTTTGATTTACTTTCATAATTAGTAAGCCCTAATTAGCAAATAAAGGTTCTATGTTTAGAAAATATATATATATATTTCACTATGCAAGCTTGTTTCAATGGCCGAGATGTACTAAGCTTGAAAAGTTATCAAATGGAAAGTGATAAACCACCATCCAATCAGCTCCTACCTGCCATGTCACAGGCTGGGTTTGAAAAATAAGAGGTAGGAGCTGATTGGTTGGAGGTTTATCACTCTCCATTTTAGCACTTTTCGGGGCTTAGTACATCTCGCCCAGTGTATGAAACACTGAAATGAGTAAGAGGAAGTGGGCCATTTTTTGGCTTAGTTCTACACGCATGCAGTATTATAATGTGAATTGTGCTGATAGGCAAATGGGTAGGATGAGGCTGTAAAAGGAGTCCGCTGTATAGGATGTATTGTAATTGTTGTAATCACTGATGCCATTGGGGATGTTATGTAAGTGAGGAGGGAAGCAATAATGTTTAAAATGCTCGTTTTGATGCCATGAGTGATATGATGTCATGCAATTAAGTACATTTCCAAGTAGCTTTATGACTTACGTTTTAAGAACCGTTTTCAGGCGGCCTTCGTTAACGATGCGCGCAGTCTTAATAGGTCCATTTCCTGTATCTGTATTTTTTTTTTCACTTAAAGCACTAACTCCTTTTCTCCTATAGCCGAGGAATATATCTCATTTGTCATGTTATTTTATGAATGTTTTCATTAGGAAGTCGTCAGGCTGCTTTATATATAGATTAAAGTTTAACTGTGCTTTTAACATTTTTTTTTTATTCATTTATGCAATTTTTTTCATTTTTTCCATTTGTCCAAGCAAAGTATGGTAGAATGATAGAATATGAAATCATTATTTCAGTTGTGGACAATGTTATCATTAACTGAACCCGTCGCTCAGTCATTTTGTTAGGATGAAACCAGGTCACCCCCGGATTAGGCAAGGAGTCTGTTATATATTATTAACTAATTATTCTCAAAAAAGTTATAGAAACAAACCCTCCCGACCACTGTATGTTTTACCATCCCTTTATTCTTTTTAGATTATTTTATTTATATATTATTATATAATATTTTTGATTGATTCTCATTTTGCTTTTTGTGGTAATGTAACTGGTTCACTTAGGGCCTGATTCAGTACCATGCCCTCCCCCCCCCCCACCCCCCACCCCGCTGTATCCCATCAGTAACATGCGAAGGGATGGATGCAACTTGACTTTTCTTTACATCGAAGTCCACCAGAGAGGGGGTGAGCGCTGACGTCATGTGACATTTGCCGCTCGCCCATGGCAGGTATCGACCCACCTACGTTCCCAGGGAAGCACCCATCGTTTTCATGCTGGTTGTTCACCTGCTCTGGCTCCTGCCCGCCCCCTCCCTCCCCTGCCTGTGCAAATGCCTCAGTGACTGACAGTCGCCAAAGCCATTCGCACAGCTACCATGCACATGTGTGTAATCAGCCATTTGCATCCGCAGAGCCGCACCATCTGTCCCCAGCACCAATACGCTGGCGACTGATTACTGCTGAATCACCCCCTTAGTAATGCAGGGGGAGATTTAGCAAAGACTGGAGAAAGATAAAGTACCACTACCAACCAATCAACTTCTGTCATTTTTTGAATGCAAAAGCAGATTGGTTGGTACATTCAGTGGCGTAACTATAGCTCCGCAGCCCCCGCGGTGGCGGGGAGGCGCAGAGAAAGTTTGGGCGCCGGGGGTCTGCGGGGCTATAGTTACCCGCTGCTGTCTCTGCCGGTACCTGCCTGCCGTACCCGGTGCCATCACGGTCCCGACTCCCGTCTCTCCCAGCGCTGGCTAGTGGCTCCTGCTGCTATGAAAACGGACACTTAGAAAATGGCTGCCCCCATACTGCAGACAGTTTTCTGTCTGCAGTATGGGGGCAGCCATTTTCTAAGAGACTTTTCATTATAGCAGCAGGAGCCACTAGCCAGCGCTGGGAGAGATGGGACCGTGACGGCACCGGGCACGGCAGGCAGGTACCGGCAGAGACAGCAGTGGGGGGGCGGCGAGGGGAGGGGGAGTGGGGGCGCCCAATAAATTTGCGGCGGGGGTGCTCAAAATACGTAGTTACGCCTCTGGGTACATTATCTTGATAAATCTCCCAATAGTACTGTATACTCTGGCCAGCAAAACCCCCCAAAAAATCAATGTGGTAGGGGTATTCAGAAATTGGTTGGTAAAACATTCTGTTATGTTTGCTTTTTATTGAAACAACCAGGATTAAATGTATATTTAATGAAATGATTCTAATAGGACACATCAGCATGCCATAGCGATCATGGCTGGTTCTAGACTTTTCCATTGGTACTTCATGTGTATATTGTAGACCATAGGTGCTGAAAGGGGATACCAAAAAGTCGCCCCCACCCCAAATATTTGAGGAGTAAACTATGTCTATACGTAAAGTTAAATTATTCCCCTTCCGTTAGTGCTTCTTTTATTTTATTTTATTTTCCCTATATAGAAGATACAGTCCTTTGACTTTAGACCACCTGCGGCAGCTTAAACTAATGACTAGCACCGTTTCATTCAGCACTAGTATAGAGCACCTTTTTGCAGTGTCCTGATTGGATGATCATTCTGATAAATATTCTGAGCTGACGGTCACAGGCCACGCCCTCTGACGAAGTTTTACTACGAAACTAGTTAGGGCAGGGCCTGTGACGTCCGCTGTGTGTGTACCCGGCTCCCCTGCACACCTCTGTTCCTAGGGCTTCCAACGACACACTGTTCTCACCATCGGTGTTCCCAGTGGGTGATCCTGGTTGGCGATAGTGCTCCGGACGGCTGGTAGGAGTTTGCCGGGTCGTGTTGTATATACAAAAGCCTTGTGGTACCCAGCCCACAGCGTTCTTTTTTATGGTACAAGCAATTGTTTGTCTCTTTTTTTTTTAAAGTGGTTTTATGATCATTTTAATAAAACTGTCATTTATGCACTATGGAGCGCCCCTCCTGTCCTCTTTTTTTTACATATATATATATATATATATAAATATATATATATATATATAATTGCAGGAGGTGCGGCACTCAGATGTAGAAGAAATAATTACGCTGTACAATCCTGCAGACTGACCCTGAACTTAAATTAACCAACACCAGAGTAATGCCCTGTAATTCTCGGGCAAGGAATTTAAAAGATATATTGGTGAAAACTGACATATCAGGTTTTGGAGAGGAGTCAAAAAACTTAAAAATAAAAAGAACATTTGCTTCAAATGTGCATTCAATAAGCGTAATCACCTCATTGCGGGTGACACATTCTTACATCCCCATTCGGGATATAAATATAAAATTAAGCACCACTTAACTTGTGACAGCACATATACGATCTACCAGATAATCTGTCCATGTGGACTCAGTTATATTGGAAAGACGCAGAGGAAGTTTAAAGAACGGATGGCCGCCCACAGGTCGACCATCCGTTCAGCCTTACAAAATGTAAAAAGTGATCAACCTGTTGCTCGGCATTTTGCCGAGGCAAAACATTCATTAGCTAGCTTAAAATACAGGATGATTGATCACATCCCTCCCCTGAAATGCGGAGGAGATTGTGGCTTAATGCTGCTTAAACGCGAGGCAGAATGGATTTTCCGCCTCCAAGTACTGGCCCCAAAAGGGTTAAATGAAAACTTCTCTCTCTCCATGTTCTAACTGCTCCGCCACTAATGTAAGATTCTGCATACATGAAAACGGGATGCAGTTAAAATCCCGGCGGTCGGGATCCCGGCGTTCAGAATCCCGACGCCGGAATCCCGACCGCCGAAATGCCGACACATTCTCCCTCCTGGGGTGTTCACGACACCCCTGGAGGGAGAATAAATTAGTGTGCCGAGCGTAGCGAGGCACCGGGCCCGCTGCGTGGCGAGCGCAGCGAGCCCGCAAGGGGGGGCGATCCACGTCCCCCCCTTGTCGGCATTTCGGCTGTCGGGATTCCGGCATCGGGATTCTGAACGCCGGGATCCCGACCGCCGGGATTCAATACTGAATCCATGAAAACTACCCCTAAATAACATGTTGAGTACTATGTCCAATTATGACTATGTCAAAAAATAGACTTATGTCGACACTCCTGATGTTGACAGTTATGACTTTAAAATACGGATACTAGAAAACACTGACACATGTTTAAAGCAGCATGATCTGGTTAGCGGTTGTTTATAATACATTGTAACCTATTGTTGAGAGTCAGGATTAAGATTTCCGGCTGCTCCACCACCTCCATCCCCACAGCCCTTCTTCATCCACCTCCAGGACACTAGTCCCAATTACACCCAGCTCCAGTGCCTCTAGTATATTGCTGTGGGCTGGACCCTTCCTTGGGACAAGCCCTGTGACCTCTCACTATGTTCCTCCCTTCCCACCTGAGCTACTCTTTGTCCTCCCTTTCCTAACAGCATTCCCTGTCCAAACGACTTGTAAAACAAATCTTGCGGTACACTGTACTCTGATATCTGATATCTCTGAAGCCCACCCAACCACATTGAACAGCACAGAGGCTGAACTAGCGAGTTGTGGGCCCAAGTGCAAAAATATGCTTTGCCCCTCCCCTCATACTCAAAATAGGAACAGTGTGCGCCAAAGGCAAGTACCAAAAATTTAGGGCATACATTAGCTTTGTGGGAAATTGCTGTGGCCACATAAAAGTGTCACAGTAGTGTCCGTTATTCAAATGACACCACATGGAAGTGCCACTTGTACGCATTCCACCAGGTAGACCCCCTCATACCCCTTTCAGATTGCATTTCTACTCTGGGTTATTGCCAAGGTGCGATGTGAAAGCACCAAATTGAATTACCCAGGTCGACCAAGCCGGCCTTTCAACCTGGGTTTTAAGAAGGGTTAAACCCGGGCCCAACCTGGGATAATGATCTGAAAGAGCCGCTTAAACACACTGTGCCAGGATTATATACACTGTATTGCCAATTACACATAGTCACACACTGCAGTACCCATTACATATTATGCTGCACACCATAGTGCCCAATACACATTATACCACACACTGTAATGCTTATTACACATTATGCCACACAATGTAATGCTCATTGCACATTATGCCGCCCCTGTAATGCCCATTACACTTTACCACACACTAAATGCCCATTATACCACACAGGTAATGCTTATTACACTCAAGACTTTGAGTTATTGCAGTTTGGCTGTACTGTATTGGGTTTCTGACCCTGGATAAATTGTGTGTGTGTGTGTATATATATATATATATATATATATATATATATATATAAAAGCAAAGGATACCAGAAACCACGCCCTACTGGCGAATAGCAGCACCTCTGGAAGACCCCTGTTAGCTAGGGCCAAAGCAAGAAGAGATACAGAAAGAATCAGAGTGCGCTATCATGAAGTACACAATTTAAAATCCAAGTGTTTAATAAAACGGCCTCAAATGGCTATGAAACATACATAATAAAGTAATCAATGTACAGTATATATGATTACACAGAGAATTCAGATCAATCCAGGGAAGTGGCTTACCAACGCGTTTCGTCATCTAAGTGACTTCATCAGGTTCATTGAAACATGTTGATTCATTTTGAAGGGCAAAATTGCACTTCTCGGAGTATCTCAAATTGATAGACAATAGCAAGGTCTGTACAAAAATAGATATGTCACCGAACATCAAATTTTTTGATCTTTAGATGGGACCGAAGATTGCCCACAACCACTCTGTTTCTCAGAATTTCAATGAGGGCACTATCACCCCTAAGATCCATGGATCAGAAAAATAGTATTGGGTGACCGGATGTGTACTCATGAAGATCCAAGTACTGAATCCATTCAGTCCTCTCTTTTTCTTGCCCCACCTTCCTCAATCCGCTCACTTCCTCTTCCCCCTCTTCCCCTCTCTTAAACAAAATTTTTTACTTTATCCATCTATACCTCCCCCAACTCTAATTTTCTCTTCCCCTTCCTCCTCTTTTCCCCCTCTCTTTACTCTAATATTATAGGCCATGATGCCACACTACAAAAGATGTGAATCAATTAACCACCCCCATTTACCTATCATGGTGCCCCCCCCTCCACCCTTGTCATTTTCTTCTGGATCCGCCCCTGCTTCTGTCTCTCTATCTTCCAATTAGAGACAAGAACTGACTACAATAGCAAACAATGGAATATAGAGATAGCTGTGCCATTAATCTTCTCACAAATCAATCTGTATAAAAGTCCCCAAAAATATCCTTTCATGTAGGATCCTGGATGGTGATTCACGTGCATCGATTTTCTCTGTCCCTTATAAATATCTCTCCCCATGCATGAAAGGGAAATAACAAGAAAACAGAAAATCGAAGATCAGGAACATGAAAACATAAGGAAAACTCGGGGTATGAGGGGACTCCCAAATATTCCAATGAGACGGCTTACACGTGCTTACAGGAATAAACGTGGGTGAACTCCTATACGGGCATCTTTAGAGGGTCACCAATGTGCTCCAAAGAGGATGTGATGTGAACGCTTACATGTGCTTCTATCAATACACTGGACATAAAACTTATAGCCGTTTCTTTAGTGATGCTCACACTACTTACTTGGACTGGTGTAGAAACAAGCATGTAAAGGAATCTTTTCCGGATGTTGTGGAATTTACCATATGTATGAAATAATACTCCTCATGGTGCAAGTAAACAAAACATGAGGCTTTAATAAAATAATATAAACACAATAAAAACAAGGCGGCCTCGTACCATAGATAAGGGATGACAGCAGGGCCGGCGCCACCACTAGGCAGCTCTAGGCATTTGCCTAGGGCGCCGGCACCTGAAGGCCGGCAGTTCACCCCTCACCCCCAGCACTGTGGTACCTGTGTAAAAAAAACTTCCGTCCCCGGCGTCCCTGCTGAGTGCTGGTGCGTGTAGGGGTGTCCGTGCCGCCGGGGGAGCCTGCGGCGCTGTTATTGTGTATAAGCTTGTGGCGCCCGGCGGGGTCCCTACAGTGAATAGAAAATAACTAGCGCTATGCGCGCGGCGGCGCGGGAAGCGCTAGTTATTTTCTATTCACTGTATGGACCCCGCCGGGCGCGACAAGCTTATACACAATAACAGCGCCGCAGGCTCCCCCGGCGGCACGGACACCCCTGCACGCACCAGCACTCAGCAGGGACGCCGGGGATGTTTTTTTTTACACAGGTACCAACCTTCCCCCACTCCCCCCCCCCCCCCCCGCCACCGGGGCGCCCCCACCCCGACTCGCCTAGGGCGCTCCGGTGCCTTGCACCGGCCCTGGATGACAGTAGGTGAAGATGACGGGTTTTTACCGCATTTTTAGTTTAGAGAATCCCGCCCACTAGTCCTCATAGTGCCCCCCCTGTTGGCGGCCCTGAGGCTGCGCAGCCAGGGAGCATCTGGTGATGTGCGAGCACTTTGCTGTGCAGTGAAACACTATCACGTGTGCCCGCAAAATTTTTGTGCCCCCCGCATGCTAGAGCCTGGAGTTGTAGTTTAATGAATCCTTGCTAAACTACAACTCAGTCTGAATCATCTCAACCGTCTCAAGAAAATACCAAAAAGACAATCAGAGGATTATGACACAATTGAACAAAATTCAGTAGCTACTGTAAATGACGCAAGTAAAACACTAAAATATCAGGGAGGAGATATTGCTTTTGTAGATTGGGGGATGACACAGCAACTATGTCGACAAGCATTAGTTCGACACCTCTATGTTGACATACATGGAGGTCGACATGACTGAAGGTCGACATGCAGGAAGGTCGACATGACTGAAGGATTACATGGGTTAGGTCAACAGCATTAGGTCCACATGGGGAAGGTCGGCATTTAAAAAGGTTGACATGGGGTTTTTCACTTCTTTTGTTCCGAATTTCATGGACACTGAAATGTAGCACCGCGTGCGCTCGCCATGCTTTGGGCACGGTGCCTCGCTACACTTGGCACACGATTTTATTCTCCCACCGCGCCCTAGTGCCTAGATGGCTAACCTTCACACTCCAGATGTTATTGAACTACACATCCCAGCATGCTCTGCATCAAATTTAGCATGGCCAAATAGCAAAACTGAAGCAGAGCATGCTGGGGTGTGTAGTTCAACAGCATCTGGAGTGTCAAGGTTAGCCATCAAGGCCCTAGTGGATGGTAGGGCATGAAATGCCATCTGTCGGTATATGTCTGCTCAAAAAAAAGTGAAAAACCCATGTCGAAACGTTTGACTGTCGACATTCCCCATGTTTGTGTCGACCTAATGCTTGTTGACCTAAGTGACGTTAAAAATTCTGAGCATTGTTAAAAATCTGTGAAAAATATGTCTGTAATAATATTATGTATATATGTATGTACATATATATGTGTATGTGTATATATATATATATATATATAATCCAATAAGGCACTTGACTTTTATATAAATTGTAGCTGCTACTCATTCACAGATGTCACAGATGTCACAGATGTCACAGATGTCACAGATGTCACAGATGTCACAGATGTCACAGATGTCACATGCTTTCGTACCTAAGTAATTTTTCAGCTTAAGCTCCATGTCCTCTCTCCTGGAATACGTGTTGCGTAGACAAAAGACTCCATCAAATGTGGAAGCATTTATTGATGTGATTACAGAATGATAATTAAAGACAAATATTCCCTGGTGTTGTTGAAAGGAGAAACTTTGCCGCGGTGTGACCAATTTGTCTGCTTGTTTTCAATTAAGGTTTACTACTTGCTGCGGTGCCTTTCCATTTATGCGGTTCAGTGAGTGCGATTAACCCCATCAGATTGGAGGACACCTTGAAATTAGTTTCTTTTGTGTTCCAATTTAAGATTACTCAGTGCATTGGCTCTGCGGGAGTAGCTCTCGGTTATTTAGAAATTCACTAGAGGACTATCTTGTGTGAACTGTTTGAATAATGTCTTTCCCCTGTGTTTGATAAAGACAGGTCAGGTGTACAGTAATTGCCCTCATTTCCAATAACTCCATAAAATGCCATGTAAATGTATGATTCCTGCTAATAATCCATAGCTACCTCCCCCTGTATTCTGCAGGAGACTCCCTGAAATAGCAGCAATCTCCCTCTCTCCCTCATTAGTCTAGCTGCAATATCCCTCATTTGACCTAGCCCAACTTACACTGTTACATCATAGTTACCTCCCCTTCTGGATTCTGCAGGAGACTCCCTGACATAGCAGCAATCTCCCTCTCTCCCTCATTAGTCTAGCAATCTCTCTCATGTCACCTAGCCCACATTACACTGTTACATCATAGTTACCTCCCCTCCTGCATTCTGCAGGAGACTCCCTGACATAGCAGCAATCTCCCTCTCTCCCTCATTAGTCTAGCAATCTCCCTCATGTCACCTAGCCCACATTACACTGTTACATCATAGTTACCTCACCTCCTGCATTTGCAGGAGACTCCCTGAATTAGCAGCAATCTCTCTATCTCCCTCATTAGTCTAGCAATATCCCTCATTTCACTTAGCCCTCATTACACTTACACCATAGTTACCTCCCGTCCTGCATTCTGCAGGAGACTCCCTGACATAGCAGCAATCTCCCTCTCTCCCTCATTATTCTAGTATTCTCCCACATGTCACCTAGCCCACATTACACTGTTACATCATAGTTACCTCCCCTCCTGCATTCTGCAGGAGACTCCCTGACATAGCAGCAATCTCCCTATCTCCCTCATTAGTCTAGTTATCTCCCTCATGTTACCTAGCCCACATTACACTGTTACATCATAATTACCTCCCCTCCTGGATTCTGCAGAAGACTCCCAGACATAGCAGCAATCTCCCTATCGCCCTCATTAGTCTAGCAATCTCCCTGATGTTACCTAGCCCACATTACACTGTTACATCATAGTTACCTCCCCTTCTGCATTCTGCAGGAGACTCCCTGACATAGCAGAAATCTCCCTCTCTCCCTCATTAGTCTAGCAATCTCCCTCATGTCACCTAGCCCACATTGCACTGTTATATCATAGTTACCTCCCCTCCTTCATTCTGCAGGAAACTCCCTGATATAGCAGCAATCTCCCTCTCTCCCTCATTAGTCTAGCAATCTCCCTCATGTCACCTAGCCCACATTGCACTGTTACATTTTTGGGGAAAAGGAATGAGAGACAGATACATTAACATTGAATCATCAGCACCATTTCCCAGCACTTACCAAGTATATTAGCTCTTACTAACTGCTTTGGGGCTCATCTACATTTGGATATAAGTCATTTTATAAGATTCCTCTTAGATGTAGCAGTACACACCCACGCTTCTAGGTGCCACGTTCACAATCTCTTTTCACAATCTCCCCATATATGGAACTAGACACGCCCTTTGGGTGGAGCATGACACGCCCCCTCAATGGGGCGCTTTGCAAAATTCTATTTCCAACTTCAATCTCCCTGCAACTAATTTTCAAAAGTAGGCAAGTATGTAATATTCCTAACAACCAAACGTAGCTATTAATGAAGAAAATTTGGTACTTATGAGTTATCCGGGCGTCCGATTTTTAAATCGGGTCGGATCGGGACATCGCATCGCATCGCATGCGACCATCGGATGCGATGCGATGCGATGCGATGACCCGATTTTTCCATAGGAATCAATGTTAAAATGGACTGAGTCCATTTTAACATGGAATTCAATGGGAAAATCGGGTCCTTTTCATACCCCTACTATCCAAGTGGGCATGGAGTTGGATATAAACCTGTGGCGAGCGTAGCGAGCCACCGAGCCCGAAGCGTGGCGAGCGTAGCGAGCCCCGCGAGGGGACACGGAATACCGTCCCCTCGCGGGGCTCGCTTCGCTCGCCACGCTTCGGGCTCGGTGGCTCGCTACGCTCGCCACACATTTATATCCAACTCCATGCCCACTTGGATAGTAGGGGTATGAAAAGGACCCCTTTTTCCCATTGAATTCCATGTTAAAATGGACTCAGTCCATTTTAACATTGATTCCTATGGAAAAATCGGGTCATCGCATCCGATGGTCGGATGCGATGCGATGCGATGCGATATCGCATCGCATCGCATCTGATTGTATGCCTTAACTTAAGGCATACAATCAAAAAATCGGGAGCCCGGATAACTCACAAGTACCGAAAATTTTAATAAAAGGTCAAAAAAGGGTAGTTATGCTGAGATTAATGTGCAGATTTGCCTACAACACCTTCTGTAAAATGCAATGGGGATTATGCACTGTTTTCATTACCCCAATAGTTTTTGTGCCAAGTGGCATTAGAAGCATGACACGACTCAGATGCCTCACTACACATAGCTTTTTACAGACTTTTGTACCAATTTATTAAATAAAGAATGTCTGGAATTTAGTCACTTGTAGTGTACTGTGCATTTGGGATAAACAAAAAAAGGGGGTGAAATAAACTGTATGTAAAGAAAACACTTCATGGCGGGATACAGATACATGGGGGTTCATCAATGTCTGTCTGGTCTTTTACCTTTTTCACAGGTTAGCATCGTCTGCTGTATGCAATCCAAGGGGCAGTGTACAGAGTATTGTACTGTACGTATGAATTGTACTTTGGTGTCATCAGAGATGTGCATTGCGGTATCTGTGGTTTTGCTTACTTGAAGTATCTCTGGCCTCCCAAATAGGGTATTTGGCACGATTAAAGGATAGTTGTATGAGAACATACCCAAATTATACTGAATCACTAGAACTTGACCCAACAGAACCTTTTTAATTCCTTTTTAGTTTTTAAAAATATACACTAATACTATGAAGATTACTACTGAAGGAGATCATTGAGAACAATTGCGCTGTTTTATTAATTAACCTACAGTATTATTTCTAACAATCATTTTTTTTAATTGTGGTCAATAATTAGGATGGTGTAGCCCTGTTTGAACTACTTTGTAATTATGCCATCATTAACAATATATACAGGCTACGCTCTCAACTTTTAGGATTAGCTACAATTGTACATGAAACATTAATGTGTGCCTGATTTGCAACACTCTCACTGACTTTTTCTAATTAAGAGTCCAGGTGTTTGTCTAGCACAGTGGTCGCCAACTCATCGCTCATGAGCTACTGGTAGCTCGCGGTAGCGATCCGGGTAGCTCGACCACTGCAGCCACCCACCCTTCCATGCCTCCCTCCCTCATCTGTGCCTCCCTCTATTGTCCGCCGCCACCACTGCCAGTTCTAAGCAGACTAGTCTGAGGGAAGGAGAGCGCATTGCGTGGCTCTCCTTCCCTTCACTGTTTATCCCTGTGACTAACTGGGCTGGCAGCCAATCAGAGATTGTGGGCCAGCAGCCAATCAGGAGCCGGCCCATGAGCTTTGATTAGCTGACGGCCCAGTCACAGGGAGGGAAGAGAAACGATGGAGGAGCCAGCCAGCGCCAGCCAGCAAGCCAGCAGGGGAGTACCGGACTCTCCTACCCCTGGTAGAGGCAGGAACAACAAAAAACGTGAGTTCTGCTGCTGGCACAGTGGGGGACATACCTGGCACAGTGGGGACATACCTGGCACAGTGGAGGACATTCCTGGCACAGTGGAGGACATACCTGGCACAGTGGGGCATACCTGTTTCTGGCACAGTGGGGGCATACCTGGCACAGTGGGGGGCATACCTGGCACAGTTTGGGACATACCTGGTGCAATGGGGGACATACTTGGCACAGTGGGGGCATACCTGTTTCTGGCACAATGAGGGCATATGTGGCACAGTGTGGGCATAAATGGCACAGTGGGGCATACCTGTTTCTGGCACAGTGAGGGCATGTGTGGCACAGTGTGGGCATACGTGACACAGTGGGGGCATACGTGGCACAGTGGGGGTCATTCCTGGCACAGTAGGGCACATTGAGGCATATGAGGCACAGTGGGGGCATACCTGGCTCAGTGGGGGCATACCTGGCACAGTGGGGGTCATTCCTGGCACAGTGGGGTCATAAGTGGCACAGTGGGGGACATTCCTGGCATAGTGGGGGTATATGTGGCACAGTGGGGGCATATCTGGCACAGTGGGGGACATTCCTGGCACAGTAGGGGCATAAGTGGCATAGTGGGGGCATACGTGACACAAGGGGCCATACCTGCCACAGTGGGGGCAGACCTGCACAGTGGGGGACAATCCTGGCACAGTATGGGCATAGGTGGCACAGTGGGGGCATTTGTGGCACAGGGGGCATACCTGCCACATTTGGGGCATACTTGGCACAGTGGGGGACATTCCTGGCACAGGGGGCATATGTGGCACAGGGGGGGGCATACCTGGCACAGTGGGGGACATTCCTGGCACAATGGGGCATACCTGTTTCTGGCACAGAGGGGGCATACATGGCACAGTGGGGGACATACCTGGCACAATGGGGGACATTTCTGGCACAGTAGAGGCATACCTGTCTCTGGCACAGTGAGGGCATATGTGGCACAATGGGGGACATACCTGGCACAGTGGGGGCATACCTGTCTCAGGCACAGTGGTGGCATACCTGGCACAGTGGGGCATACCTGGCACAGTGGGGGACATTCCTGACACAGAATGGGCATACTTGATTCTGGTAAAGTGGGGGCAACTGTACGTGGCACACTGGGGTTATACCTGGCACAGTGGGGGCATACCTACCACAGTGGGGGGGCATATCTGGCAGCGTTAGAGCATATGTGTATCTGGAACTATTGGGGACATGTGTGTATCTGGCACTATTGGGGGCATATGTGTATCTGGTACTATTTGGGCATATGTATATCTGGCACTGCACTATTGGAGGCATATGTGTATCACACCTCTATTTTCATTGGCCGAACCCCATGTGGCATGTCGCTACACCCATTTTTTGGCATGCGCACACATTACCACCAGGGTATTTATTTAGAATGGCACCACAATCGGGCGGGCATTGTTTATCTGGCACTACAGGGTTGGCATTGTGTTTATGGCATAACTGCGGGTATTGGGGGCATTGTGTAACTGGCATTGCTGGTGACATGTGTGTATATATGGCACAGTGTCTATTCAGAGAGGCTGGGGGCATGGCCAGCAGCTCTCAGAATGCTGGCCATGCCCCCATAGCAGAAAAAAAATGGGGGATGTGGCCTCATAGGAGTCATTCCCCCTAATTTTGGGCGCGAGCCTTTGGCAGGTGCAGATGTCCCTTCTCCTCTGCCTCCAGTATTGGGAGGTAGGTATGCGGAATATTGGCAGTGTGTGGCATATTGTGTCTGAGGCATTGCGGTATGTGGCATAATTTGTCAGGCGCATTACCCTGTGTGACATAATGTGTAAAGGGCATTTTTTTTTATTATGATGCAGATTTCTTTTTTTTTTTATTCTTATTTTAGTAGCTCTTCAGGTGGTTTATTTGTCTTGAGTAGCTTTGATAAAATAAAAATATACTTAAAAAATATGAAACATCAACTTTCACCATATATTAGTAAACCATTGATTGTTAAAAAGATCCCATAGACCCATGAGCCTAATTATTCCCATATTCACAGTGGTCAAAGTGGACATTTTGAAGTGGGGGTATGGAAAATGGGGGTGCAGCCTCTTAAAATGAGTCATGTTCTTAAGTGCAGTGTACCACACCGTATACCCCTTATACACATTATGCACCACAATAGTAAGACCCCTTAAACTATCTAGTACTAGTACTCCTTACACATTGTGCCACACATTGGAGCGGATGTATTAAGCCTTAACAAGAGATAAATACAAGGGTGATAAGGAGAGATAAACATCCAGCCAATCAGCTCCTTACTGACTTTTTTCAAACACAGCCTGTAACATGGCAGTTAGGATGTAATTGGCTGGACGGTTATCTCTCCTTATCACCCTTGAATTTATCTCTGGTTAAGGCTTAGTACATCTGCCCCAGTATGAGCTAAAATTTAGGGACAGAGAGAGTGACACCAGGGACATAGGGACAGGGACAGTGACAGCAAGGTCACGGGGACAGGGAGAATGATGTTGCTTCAAGCACGGTGCCTCACTATGCTCGGGATGCTATTATGTTCTCCCTCTATGGCCACAGACTTGTTGGCCTGCCGACTGAATACCGTAGAGAACAGTAACCAATTACTTTAGTAGCCTATAGTAACCAATTACAATCTACAGTAGCTATGATTTTTCACATGTGATACATAAAATGTCATGTGAAATCTGGGCAGTTGCTATTTTTGACATCTACACACGTCATTAGAAGGTTTGTTAATTTCCTTCTATCACACAAGAATTCATTGTGGAATCCTGCAAGCAGACAGGATAGACTTTCTACTGTTCAAGGCCTTATCCTTCTTTCCAAAAGGGGTGTATACATGGGTTGATCCTTCTACATCTTCAATATCACTTAGAAGGTTTGCCTGAATTGTCTGATGTGTACATAGATGACGATAGCGGTGCATGGTCCCGCAGCGCTGCTAATGCCTGGCCAAATAAGTTATGTTTGCTACAGTGTATTTTCCGCAGCTCCCAGGGCTCAATCTAAAATTATTGGACTGAGTCCCGTGTGTACCAGGCTCTAGACCTGATCCCATCCCCCCACCTGTGCCTGCCTAATAATAGTTGTTTTGTGGGGCACTGAAATGATCTTGGTTTGTTTCTGCCATCCCAGCAGTAAAATGTTTCCCTGTCACTAATATATATCACCGGAAAGGAGGACATTTATTTTGGAGTCTATTCTTTTTATTCTCACACATAATTATTTTTTCTTTGACGATCACTATTATTTACAGCGCCTTGGGACGGCCATGGGGACCAGATTTGCACCCAGTTTTGCTAACCTCTATATGGGCCGCCTTGAGGAACAACTTATATGGGGTGGCCCATATAGAGAGAATCTGGTCCTCTATGGCCGTTTCATAGACGATCTGTTTATTATTTGGAGAGGGGGGCACGATTTGGCACAAGAGTTCGTTAATCACCTTAATTCCAACACTTTTAATTTAACCTTCACCCACACTTTTAGTTACACATCGGTTAATTTCCTGGATATTGCATTCTCAGTCGACAAGGGCATTTTGATATCAGCAAATTATGTTAAACCAGTTGGGACAAATAACTACCTTCATTATAATAGTGGCCATCACAAACCTTGGATTCACAATATACCTAAAAATCAGTTATTAAGGCTACGTAGAAATTGTACTAAAGATGATGAGTTTTTTCTTCAATCACAAAATATGCTTGAAAATTTCAAAAGAAGAGGTTATCCAAAAGAATTACTCTCAGATGCAATGGATATAGTTATAAAGACCAATAGGGACAGTCTACTGAAACCTAAACATAAAGAAAAAACAACCATATACAACTCTGGAGAAACTATATCGTTCATTTCAAAATTTAATTCTAAATCTAATGAGATCAAAAAGATTGTTCTAAAAAACTTTGAAATATTAAGTCATGACAAAATATTACAAGATCTTCATATTAAACCCAAAATTACATTTAGAAGAAATAGAAATCTGAAAGATCTCATTGCGCCTTCTCTTCTCCCCTCCATTACTACTATTTCCAAACCCACATGGCTCCCACCTAAACCTCCTGGCAGTTTTAGATGTAACAAAAGTATTTGCCTTACATGTAAATACATATTGAATGGAATTAATAATATAACATCATTCTCAAATAAAAAAACTTTTCATTGCAAACAATTCATCAACTGTGAAACCAGTTATTGTGTATACATTTTGGATACCCCCCATGTAAATTGCAATATGTGGGACGTACAACAAGAAGCATTAAAAGCAGATTTAGAGAACATAAAAATAATATACAAAAAAGAATACAAAATCATAGTGTTCCTCGCCATTTCTGCCAAAAACATGATGGTGACCCAAAAGGTCTTTCAATAATGGGGATAGAACATATTGTGAACACCAAGAGAGGGGGCGATCGATTTAAAAAGCTCTGCCTTGCAGAGACAGCTTGGATCTTTAAATTAGAAACATTAAGCCCACAAGGTTTGAACGAAGCTCTAGATTTTTCCTGTATCGACTAGCGACAAATGGGGAGTGTTGACTCTCTCCAACCCTATATTGTGATCTCCTTATTTAGACTATTGCTACATAATTAGTTTGTGTGAAGTGAGACGACAGGAGTTCTACTAGAGATACGCACATTTACTGTGTGATGCCTCTGGTTTGCAGTTCTCCCTTGCCTCACTTCACACAGAATCTCCGTTATGCGACTTGATTAAATAAATATTATATTATGTGAAGAACCTAAGTTGCAAGTGTACTATCAATTTAAACCTCATCCTTCTATGCATTACATTACTCATGTACAAAAGCTTCCTGCATGATATGTGTTGACAGGGTTCTGTCGACAAAGTGTGAGGCTTATTTCATAAACTTCACTTGTAGGCGACCCCCTTCTCGCCCTGGTTAGTTAGATTTATATGAGTTTATAGAGTAGATGCTATACATGCAATGCGTAGTATCATAATCCCATATTTAGTTATTTCTCCTTCCACTGATAATCTGATATGATCCTTATCATAATCATAAATTGAAATAAATAAATAATAAAAATTCTAAGAATGATTCATATATATGGAGATATGTATGGTTTGCCGTTATTTTTGGAGATACAGGCATATATTTAGGTCTGTGTATTTATACTTAGATTTGTTTATGATTGTTTGTATAAATATGTGTGAGGAAAAATTTCCTCATATATATATATATATTGTATCTAAAATTAATTGTACCATTGTGATCATTAGTTTATTTTATTTTGTATATTCAGGTTATTTTACATACATATTTATTATTTTTTCTATTATTACTATCATCTTTATTATTGTTTTTATATTTATTTTTATGCTTTATCTTCACTGATTGAGATATATATAAGTAATACTAGCGTTAATTACTTTATTTACTATATGTAAGAAAATTATAACTGCTCTTTCTAATATAGAATAATTTTGATATATGTAAATGTTTATTCAAGATTCTCTCTCTCTATACTTTGAAACAACTGAGTGATATCTCACCATGGTGGTATCTAAATTGCTCTCTAATTAAATGAAAATAGCTAATTAACTCTGCCACATACTAAAAGGATGTTTTTATAATGACAACCATACTTGATCATTATGTTTTTTAATAGATTGTACTATGAAGTGTAAATGTATTTATACACCATTGGATTATAATTTACTGGACGCGCTTGTTTTTTAAGTTATACGTTAAATATATTGATTATTCCTTATGAAGTTAGCCCTTTAAATAAAGCACCCTCATAGAGGTTCAGTACTTGTCTTGAAAAAGTTCCCGTCCTTAGAGGGTACGAAACGCGTTGACGCAATACCTACACCTCCTGACGTGTCTCCAAGGTCCCGCCTTCAGCCTCAGTCTCCAGCCGCACAGCTAACCTTCATTGTCTGCCGCAAACCCGACATTGGTTTTCCACGCGGCCACCGGCTAACTCCCGCTTCAGCTGTCGCATTACCAGCTCTGACGAGCGCACGCTGCCACCCGACTAGTCCCCCGGATCAACATATTGGGGACGCCGGCTGCTAGTGCTGTTGAGCGCCCACATCACTGCTGTCATTTCTACAGTTCTATTCGGCTATCTATCCCTGCCTCTTGGAGGGACACCTACGTGAGGGTCGAGCTAAACATACATCTATTTGGCTCCCCGCTACCGTCAATTCATCTGGGTGAGAGAAATCCTTAATTTACCCTACTTTAACCATATGAACTGCCTTACCATCTAGTGCATGTTTGCCTACATGCTAAATTGGCAATATTAATTCATGACTGCAGGATACCCCGTTAAATTCATTCTCTGAACTGAGCAAAACCCAATTACTGGGACCCTTCCATATTTTTCCTTGGAGACACCCTTTACTACTCAGGATTTAACCCTATATGTTTTTATATTCATGTCTTAGTGTTATTATGTATGTATATGTGCTTATATCTTTTTTACATTTATAAAATAATATTATTTACTAGCGTGTCCAGTATCATTTCTTTCTGGCCATACCCTAACTAGACTTGGAGTTCTTATCATATCATATGTACCCAGCAGCGCAATTGTGTTGAAACCCCCCCAAATATCCTGTCACTAATATATACTAAACTGGAAAAAGGAGAAGTTATAAAAGTTTCAGACAATATAATGAATGCAGAACACTTGACTGGTTGAGCTGTCCTTTATAAACTGATTTGTAAAACTTATTTCCCCTAAATGTCTTGAAAGATGGGAATCACTGATGTTTGCTGAATATTAAATTTCAACAAATTTCTTTACAGTTTCTTTATTCTCAGCTAATGTAAATTAAGCATGGCTTTCTCCTTGTGGGCAGGCGGTGGTGTGCATGCTGCTCCTCAATTTGTCATCCATATGCATGTCCTGAGGCATGAACGTATAGTGCATGAAGACGAGCATGTTCTCTTGTGTGTCCGAAAGCTTCATGGAGAGCGCTTTATACTTCTTCCCAACACAAAATTTCATATTGTTTCTAGATAAAATGACACAAAATATTGAAACATTGAGACAGATCATGTTGAGAAGTTTCTTTACAATATTATATTCTCTTTGATAGTATTTTGTATCCTGTAAGATAACATATTTATATAAAATTCAACTGAACTTATAGTGGAACTAAAATATGTTTTCGAGGTTATTTGAAATGAATGTACCGTAACTGTACTTTACTTATAGTTAGTTATGGACATGTGAAGATTACTTAATTATTTGTTCACATGGAGGGAAAATTGCAGGTGGTGCTCATGGAAAGAACAGAAGAAGCGTTTCCTTGATATAGGGGTTGATTCTAAGTCTGACTCCGTAGCAACCACAACGGCTTCTGCATCTTTATGCTACTTGCACAGCCAATGGCCTCTCTACTGAGACACCCACTGGCAACACTAATCTGTCTTGGTATGTAGACGCACCACTGATCGTACAATGAAAATTTGCTCCAGCCTTTGCCATTTTTCATTCTGACGATGGCCTCCAGTGTGAGAGGTTCTGTGTCTTTATATGCAGGTGCTGTCAGCAAAATGCCCGCGTCTAGCTAGCCAACCCCTCTAGCTAGCCAACCCCTGTTACCTCATAAGAATGCCCAGTGAATTCCATAGACCATGCAGTGATTATGTGAAGACAAAAAGGGGAAGAGGTGGCAGCATAGTATCGGTGCTACTGAAATAATGAAAGTGGTAAATGTGTGCGTACGTTTATATTTATATATATATATATATATATATATATAGATACTAGAATAATCAGCGGCAAGAAAATTGTACGGTATTTATATGTGTGCACTTTACTTGTATTGTTATGTCCCTGATGACGAGGTGTCCACCTCGTAACGGCGTAGGACCGGAATAAAAAAGTTATTTTACTTGCAAGAAAGTCTGTTGAAGTGCCGCTGATTAGGGCACCGCAGCAATTATAGCATTTTACTTTGGAGTGCCGGACCCTGTCTAAGTATCTATCTATATATATATATATATATATATATATATATTTATATAACAGAAGAATAAGAAGGAGCGCAAAATTAGCAAAATGTAAAACCAATTTACTAAAAGGTGTATAAGCTCACATACATGTTAGTAAACAACAAACGGCATGAAGGATATTCACCACTCACACGACACACAGTACAAGGGACCTGGAAGTAACTCTAATGGAACCCGCACGGAGGTAACGGCGGTGGCTTTCTCCAAACAACAGCCATGAGACAGACAGGAGAATGCAGATTTGATACATCAGAAGACCACGCCCCAATGCCTTTCATCATGGGACTTTGTCAGGAGGCGTGTCAAAGGTAATTATGGTAAGGTATATATAGCTGGCTGTTTAGCCTCAACGTTTAACAGCTGTTACTTAATGGATATAAAGAGAAAACAAGAAGAAGAGAATAATTATTAGAACAACCCATCAATTCTCAAAACCTTAAATTCTTTAAAACCTTGATTTTGTGCAGATTCTTACTATATATATATATAACGCGCTATTTACATAGAGTGTAGATTAATAAGTATTTATAGCAGCCCATACACTTAATTTCCCTGAAGGATGGGAAATAGAGAAGACAGTGTATACGACAACAGTGAATCAGCGCTGTTCTCAAGCCCACAAATGGGTATTTCGGCTTTTAGCAGAGCTGTAGTTTTCCCAAGGTTTGAATCAAGGGAAAAAGTCTTATCCAAAAAGTTTTATTAAAAAGTTATTAGATGTCAGCTTGCACATGTCAACACATTCTTCAATGTTTTATTCAGAAGTAACCAACGCGTTTCATCCGTAGTTGGACTTCAGCAGGGGTAATTGTTTCTCAAACAAAAGTTCTTATTGTAAGATGTTTATAAGCGGACGCATCTTTAGGATGATGATAAATGTACATAAAGTCCCTCTTAGTGCTCCAAAAGGTATATCAAGAATAAAATAATGAACTAAAAGCAGGGCTCAGAAATTGACCTTGATCTCTAGAACCAGCTGTCTCTGAGTCTGGAGCAGGAATCCCCGTATAAGTTTACCTTGTCCCCTCGCATGGCTTGGTATAATTGCCATGCTTCGGAGATGGTGCCTCACTGCACTCAACACACTATAATATCCTTCCTATACAGTATGTCCACTGGGCTGGTATAGTTTGAATGAGTCCTTAGAAAAACATGAAAAACTTGATTCGCTGAGTTCGGAGGGAGCGATGGAGGAGGCTGAGCTAGATAACCTCCTCCTGGAGGCCAGGGAGAGCATGGAGGTGGCCAAGAACTACAGGAGAGAGTTGCAATAGAGATTGCAGGGGCTGACTCAGGCCAGGAGACAGGTAAGGCACCCAATGTATGACAGAGGCTGCCGACGAGAGAAACTCAGTTTCAGAGATTCAGATTTTTATCACAGCGCTCACCCAGCAGACTCCTCTTGTGATATGCCAAAGATTCCTCTATCTACTTAAATGGCACACTATTATTGGATAACTCCAATATAACAGACCTCCACCCTTTAAAAAAAAAAAATTGGCTGGGGGGGTTGGCAAAATTTATAGTTACGCCACTGTCCTGAATGGAGGACACCAATTACAATATGGCCTACCCCAAGCAAGTATATTCCAGTGCTGCTGACTGGGAAAAAGGCACTGAGGGAGTGATTTGCAGGACCATGGCAGAGGGATTAAGTCCCATTAAAACCAATTGCCTAGATTCAGTTATGTCAAAGTCAGAATCTAATGTCTCTGCCCTAGTGTAGATGAATAGGCTTAATAGGCTATGGTGTATATTTTTGCAGAGTGGCATTGCACAGATAGAGATACAGCTGTTATTATGCAGCAGGCATTGAGATAATCAGGAAAGAGGCACAGAGGCATTTTCCACCCATTAGATTCCAACAATAGACTGTTCAAAAGAACGTAACTTATAAGGAACTTTGGGGTCTAGATAATTATCCTTGGAGAGCAATAAATTGGACAGAGATAAAGTACCAGCCAATCAGCTCCTAACTGCAATGATAAAAGCTGTGTTTGAAAAATATCATGAGCTGGTTGGTTGCTTTTTCTCCAGCCGCTTTATCTATCACTAACGTTTCCTTTATAGCCTCGTTGGTACATTTTTTTAATGAACTTAAGTCAACAGAAAGGTCCATTTGTACACTACAGCAAGATGGTAAAGTTCTCTAGATTTTCCTAGTCATTGTAACTGATATCTTCTATGCAGTGGAAGAATCTACTTACTGTAAATGTATGTAAATAATTCTGAGAATATACATACTGTATGTTATAATAGATGTTTTCAATAGTTGATATGGTCTAAAATATCTGAAGATATGCATAATCATAGTGGGAGTGTATGCAGTAACCCATTAGAGCTGTCATGGACTGTTGTGCCCCTTCCCCTACAAAATGTAGCCTTGGGTAGACAATGGTAAACTTGCAGCAGGGAGAGGGTTTGGTTCATACAGTAAGTGTTGTGGCTGGAATGGGGGCATCAGCAGGCTGAGTAAGAGGCATAAGGGTATGTTGAGGAATAGAGCCTTCGGGAGCAGTGAGATGTTCATGGCAGCCATCTGAGAGGCAAATAGAGCTCAGGGAATGACTAGATAGTAAAATCGTGCTGGCAGTGCAGATCTCTTATACCCACTGGAGGTAGATCTGAAGGCAGACTTCTCAAGTCACAGTTGAAAAGGGGCCCTTAGCAACCAATCGTATTCCACTTCTTATTTATTTTGCACTTTCTAGAAGATAATACATCGAACTTGATTTCAATGGGCAAAAGAACTCCCTCCTTGGTAAATTACCCCTCGTTGAACTTCTAAGACTCCACTTCCACACTGAGATTATGAAGAGTCTGTATTGTTGTGTGGGTAGTGGCGGGAGACGTAAGCTTAAGTTTTGCCTAGGGTTCCGAAAAATATTGCACCGGCTCTGGCAGGCTGACAGCCTTTTCTGTTTGACTAGCTATTCTGGCACCTGTGTATCGACTCTGCATGGTATATAATTGATCTACATTTTATTAAAGAAAGTCAGTGATAACTGTATAACAATATAATAAATGAATTGTATCAACAGGTTCTGCTATTTTATTATTTTACTTTACTACATACTGTATGCCTGCTGCACTTTGCAATAAGGAAAGTAAATAGGGTTCCTCCAATTGCTGATAGAGAACATTTTAATTTTGCATGCTGTGCTTTTCCCTGAGAAGGCTTCCTGCACAGCAGAAGCGATGAGAAGCCATGAGAAGTATATAGAAACATGGCCCTGGAGCAGTCTGAATGCCTGATTCTGAAGTCTACTGTAGTTATAGTGTCAATGTAAAGAGCTTACTTAAGGACTGGCTTCCTCTTCCTTGCAGCTTTCCTCCTGCCCCAAAATAATACATGATCAAATTTTTGATAGAAAAATATATTTTTGGGTAACTTTATTGCAATAATTAATATCAGAAAAGCTATTACTTAGTTATTTTGGTACTCTTTACCTAGAAGGGCGCCAGCGATTGAAATCGCGGTCGTCGTGGGTAAAAATCGCGGTCATCGCGGTCATCGCGGGCATCGCGGGTAAATCGGGATGGCCGCGATGCCCGCGATGACCGCGATTTTGCCATAGGAAACAATGTTAAAAAGGCTGATTGACCGCGATTTGACTGTTAAATGCCTCAATGGACCCGATTTGGCCCTAGGAATCAATGTTAAATGGGCCACAGAGCCCAAATAAGCACAATTAACCCTTAAATGTCCCCCCCAATTTTTAACGCCACCCCACGATCCACGCGAACCCGAAGCGTGGCGAGCGCAGCGAGCCCGCGAGGGGCGGCGGTACGCGTCCTCCGACCTTTTCATGCCCTACTATCCACTAGGGCGTGGAGTGAGAATATAATAGTGTGGCGAGCGCAGCGAGCCACCGAGCCCGAAGCGTGGCGAGCGCAGCGAGCCCCGCGAGGGGACGCGGATACCTTCACAGGTAGACGCGTCCCCTCGCGGGCTTCACAGGTGTCGGCGTCGCCACGGACACCTGTGAAGCCCGCGAGGGGACGCGTATAACTGTGAAGGTATCCGCGTCCCCTCGCGGGGCTCGCTGCGCTCGCCACGCTTCGGGCTCGGTGGCTCGCTGCGCTCGCCACACTATTATATTCTCACTCCACGCCCTAGTGGATAGTAGGGCATGAAAAGGTCGGAGGACGCGTACCGCCGCCCCTCGCGGGCTCGCTGCGCTCGCCACGCTTCGGGTTCGCGTGGATCGTGGGGTGGCGTTAAAAATTGGGGGGGACATTTAAGGGTTAATGGGCTCTGTGGCCCATTTAACATTGATTTCTATGGCCAAATTGGGTCCATTGAGCCATTTAACAGTAAAATCGGGTCCATCGCGCCTTTTAACATTGATTCCTATGGGAAATCGGGAGCATCGCGTCGCGGGCATCGCGGGTACATTTATGGCCGGCCGCGACGCGACCGACACGATTTCCATGTTTAACATGGGTTTCAATGGGAAATCGCGGGCATCGCGTCGGTCGCGTCGCGGCCAGACATAAATGTACCCGCGATGCCCGCGACGTGCGCCCTTCTAGGTAAAGAGTACCGTTATTTTTAATGTTTATGTTTTTTTTATAATTACCCTGCAATAACTCATGTATTAATTTAAAGCATTCTCCATTGCATAGTGTTATGAACACCTTTAAATGTTTATGTAGTTCAATAAAGTGAAACATTATTTTGACAAAAGAATCAATGTTTCTTGAGTCTAATTGGAGATTTGGGGTATCCCTTCTACCTATAAAATAGGGAGGGGAACCCTAAGGGGCGCAGTGAGCTGGACTGCTTTGCCCAGTAGCAGCTGCAAATTAACAGGTGTGTCAGACCTGAGGAAAGTTAATTGCAGATGGAGAGAAACAAAGTATGCAGCGCTAAATAATGATAATAAATATTCTTTAGACTGTTGGATTGACTATACAGAGTTTTATATCATTAAAAATCCAACAACAATTTAATAAGCCATAGTGCTAAACATACTAATACTGTACAATACAATTAATTTAAAATGAAGCTCATACAAGCAATTATGGCAGGGTGTTGAAGCTCTGTCCTTACTGTCCATTCCTATGAACACCTGGAAAGATTTGGACCAACTCTGTGTATTCAGAGTATGTATAATTACCGTCCACCTTGCTGGATTTATCGGGTAATGGATCCTTTTTGGTCCACAGTCCTTTGTAAATGTGGAAGGCACCAGTGGTGTTGGCGGGTATAAATAGATTTTCCGGTCTGTTCAGGCTGGTTCGAGGAGATTGAAGGAGTCTGAGTTGAGCTGGAGCTGTTAGTCCACTTCTATTAGAGAGTAGGTTCCAGCTAACGCGTTTCACTGTTAAGCTTTTTCAAAGGTAGCATGGGTTTCTTGAGTCTAATGCTGGGTACACATTTGACGATATGTACCCAGCACAAACTCATTAGAAACTGGATCTAGCAGTGGAGCCGGCGTCGGCATACACACTTGCCAAAGCTAGAAGCAACAAAACGATTGCAGGGAAGGGCAGGGGTGCCGACAACTTAGCCAGACCCCGGAGGGGCATGGCCAATGCAGAGAGTTGTGGCCACACCCCCTCCCTTGTCCGGTCCGGTTTTTACATAGTCCCAATATTTACAGATATTCACAGGCTCCAACCACATTTGCATTTTCATCTGACAAATATCGGCTCCTGGGCACACAGGGCACCCTGCAGTGAGTGGTGCTGCTGCAGTGCTGAGTAGTATACCCAAAGAACATTCCAATCACACACCCTGCAGGAACATTCGGGCAGCTCTACACCTTCTGCTGAGGATGGACCTACCCCTGAATGTCATCACATGTTCACAAGGGGAAGCAGCACAGGGCCTCAATGAGCGCTGCTCCACGAGCTGTAGGATGACATGTCGAGGTACATGCAATGTCAATTATTTAGAAGATGACAAAGTTTCTTGCTTTACTTTGCTGTTAATATCGTCCAGTTGACGTTTTAGGGTTAAGGATTCAAGACTGCATTCCAACAAAACAAAAAAGATACACACTGAATTTTTAATAATGATTTATTACGGTTGTCCACTAGGATTCTTCCACAGATACACAGGCATAGCTCCTGAGACCGGCTGCCCAGACAAAGGATAATTCATCCGGACACAAGTTGTGATTTCTCTGGTCGACAACATGATAAATTCATACAGACAGAGCTTTGCAGGTCCTGCTTTGCACAGATCACACACACACACTGACCTATTCCTTTTCTTCCAGAGAGCGCAACAACCAAACAGTAAAAGCTTCTGACAGTCAGGTTTGATGCAAAACACTTGGCCCATGTTCTTACATGAAAGAGGAAAGGTAGCAGAAACGCACAGGTTTAAAGTAACAGAATTCCATGAAAGCTAACAACTGATTTCATATACTGTATCTCTGTTGTAAATTCCTTTTTTAGTTCTTTGGACTTTTATGTAACCCACTGAGTAGTGAAGACAGAATATTTTGCCCTAATTTGAATTAATTTGTGTTATTAATACGTCATTATTAAGTAATATGTAATTACATGGATATTTTTTTCCTAATTTTTTTTTTTTTAATAATCTTTATTAAATGCATAAAAAAACATGATGGACAGTACAGTACACAACACTTTGCATGGGGTCACTGTTGGAGCACTGGAGAATTTTTGCTGAATTTAAATCTGGCTCTGATTCGTCGACTGGTTTTGGAGTTGGATTAAGATTTTTTTTTTAAATGTACAAAAAAGCTAAAGTCACATCATTTGGGCTAGTCAATTTTGACCAACTCACATCTCACAATAAAGTTTTAAACATTTCATCAATATCAGCCAAAGGCTGCAGTGAGCTGTCAGATGACATTTAGGGGTAAATTTACCAAAATGGCAATTCTATTAAAGATAGGATGTTGCCCAAGATGGGATGTCGTTTATGCCAGCAGTCACTGTCATTAAGGGGCATATCTCCAAACTTATAGAGAGATACAGTGGGGAGAGATAAAATACATACCAATCAGCTCCAGGTACATTACAAGCTTTTAAAGTACACCTAGAAACCGATTTGTTGGTACTTTATCTCTCTCCAACTCTTGGATGTTTCCTGGGCATACTCACAAAAATGGTGGGTGCAGCCAGGAAAATGCCGGGCTTCCCCATGCGGAAGCAGGCAGGCAGTTGCCTCCGGGGTTCAGGGGCTGACGCCACAGGATGTCAGCCACCCACCCAGTTCTCTGACCCGGATGCCGCAAGTCTAGGTCAGTCTAGACCTAGAGGGTTGATGCACACAGTCTGGGTAATATCTTCTATGGGTTATACTTTCCACCCTAGAGAGTTACCATGTGAGGCAGCCATCTAGGGGCCACTATGTAGGAAGGGGTAGTGTCCCAACAAAACTTAGATGAATTCCATTATTCATTCTATCCACGAGTGTATAATGTAAGTGAGCAGTGCTGAGAGGGAAGCGACTGTTTACCCGGGTCTGATGGCGGGTTCCGTGGCCTGCTACCCCCTCGCAGGCCTATGATAAAAATCATTCCAACTGCATTAAATGATGTACAGTGTGAAAAGAGCAGAAATAAATGACCCCAATTTCCATACTAGAAATAATTGAGGAATCACTCTCTAGTCAGTTTGACCTGCAGTAGCACTAAAGCCGGTGGCCTAAGAAGAAAGAACATGACAAATATTAGTTTTTAATCTCTTAATCTTAATCTTCTTTCTGTCAATAAAATTGCTATGTAATTCAGCTCACACTTGTCAGTATGAACCAAAATGACAAATTTAAGGCAGATCAGTAATTTTTGGTTACAGTAATTAAGCACTGGAATGATGAGCTTACAATGGAACTGTAGTTCAAACCTTAATATTTTAGTGCTATATTAGGTATAAACTGATACTATTAAACGGTTACAAGAAAACACAACTCTGCTGAAATGAACATGGGACCAAGGGCATGTGTATGAATGAGTCATGAACAAATAATTTCAATAGGTTACTTTTCACCTCTATCTACTGTACTTTTAGAGATAGTTTAGAAATGTTATAGATAGATAGTTATGGGGGAGGAGGGAAGGGGGATGTTGGGGTGAAGCGTGTCAGCAGGGTGGGGTGGCATGCAGGGTGGGGGGGAGGAAGAGGATGGGGTAAGGAAGGCAGTTAGGTTAATATAGGTCAAATACCAGATTATGGTATACTTAAGTGGGACCCATTGTATGGAGGTGGATACGGCCCCCTGGCACTGGAAGGAATGGCGGCTATAAAATATAAATTTCTCACATGGAATGTGAGGGGGATGAACAATGAATTCAAGTGCTCTCTAGTTATGGGACAAATTAGGCAAAGTATGGCAGATATTATATGCCTGCAAGAAACGCATCTGGTAGGGGGCAAATTGCTATCCTTAAAAAGCTTGGACAGGGTGGGCATACCACTCCACTTTTACTTCTGCATCTAGGGGTGTCACTGTGCTGGTTCAGAAGGGTACACAATTTGTTGCCAACTTTGTTCAGACAGACCGGCGGGGAAGGTACTTCTTTATAAAGTGTAGGCTGAGCTCTTTTGTAGTGTTATTAATGGTTGTATATATACCGCCACCCTTTAATTATGACGTTTTGAAAAAGGCGTCAGAGTTAATGGCATCATCTCCGCATACACTCACAATTGTAGTGAGAGTTTTAAATAATATATTGGATCCTTTGGTGGATAAGCGGAGTATAGTTGGTTCAGGTGGAGGAGCAAAGAGAACTGTGTTCTCTAACATGGTTAAATAAATGGGCTTGAGGGATGCCTGGAGGGTGGGACACCCAGGGGAACAGCAGTTTTCATGCTTCTCCACTGCGTATGCCTCATTCTCTAGAATTGATTTGGCCTTGGTTAATGATGATTGGTTGCCTTGAATGCAGGCAATAAACTACATGACAAAAGGTATATAAGATCCCTCACCACTTAGAATACTTATGGCAGCAATTTTGTTAGTGTAATGAAGGGAGAGCACTGGTAGAAGTTATATATGAGGCATTAAAAGCCAGTTTAAGGGGTTCAACAATAAAAGAGATTGCAGGGTTAAAGGCATCTTATAGGGAAGAAAAAAGGAAGCTGTAGACAACATGCCAAGCTCAAGAACAAAAATACTTGCAAGATAATTTAGAGGAGAGAAGAGGGGCATGAAAGGAGGCTCAAGAGGCATGGCATAGGTGCTTATCCGAGAAGGTAATGTATAGGGATCTGTTCATAGGACAAGCCAGGTATGCAAATGGAGACAGACCTGGTAGCTTTCTGGCTAGCCTGGCAAGTCCAGCGCCGGCACCACATCGCAAGGTACAGCTCTTATCGCAAGAGCTGTCCTTGCGTTAATAACCGCATATGTTAGAACATATGCCGTTATTAATAATGCGGTGGCCGGCAAAGGGGGTCCGAACAGGGCTGCGGATGTTACAACAACCCGCCCAGTGTCCCTGATGATGTGGTGTTAACTCCGTAACGTACCGGCAACTTCCACTGTGGCTTAAGCTGGTATACTGTTCTGGGTGCCCTCACTATATTTATATATATATACTAATTCTGGTGCTGTGTTTGGGATTGTCTCACCTTTAAAAGCCATAAGATACTTGGCAGTTGAGCTTTAACGCAGTAAAAAACACATGTTCATTTTAGCTATGATGTGCCAGTAGTTGCCAGGTTCCTAAGAAAACCAGTTGTTAGTGTAGGACTTGCAGTGAGGTGGGGTCCCTTGGCGATGGGCTGCAAGCTTAAGTGCATTGATCAATTCATGAACTAAAACTCCATTATTTATTTAATTGATTATTTGAATGTTAAGGTGAGTCAGTTTGTTGTAGTGAGTGCAGCGGCGTAACTAGATTTTCTGCGCCCCCCTGCCGACAATGCAGGAGGCGCCCCCCCGGTAAGAAAAAACGGAGCGGAGGGGAGGGGGGGGATTGTGTTTGTTTGTGTGTGTTTGCATGTATGTGTGACGTGTTTGTGTGTATGTGTTTGTGTGTGTTACCTCTGGCCGGCGTGGCCGCATCCGTCTGCGCCGGGTCCCGGGCGGCTCTCCCGTTTACTGCTGCTAATGAAAAAAAGTGACACTTGGAAAATGGCTGCCCCCATACTGCAGACGAAAAACTGTCTGCGGTATGGGGGCAGCCATTTTCCAAGTGTCACCTTTTTGTATTAGAAGCGCTGCGGCTGCCGGGAATCGGGAGAGCTGGGACCCGGTGCAAATAAAACCACCGGCGGCAGAAGGCAAACAGTGAGTAACTATCGTCCCGCAGCCCCCCCGGCGCCCACATACCCTCAGCGCCTCCCCGCCACCGCGGGGGCTGCGGGACGATAGTTACGCCACTGAGTGAGTGCTGGGCCCCCTGTGTTTGTATTTACTAGAGTGTGTGGTAAGTTTGGAACAGATGGATAAATCCCAAATTAGACTGAGATAAGGACAAGTGAAGGAAAGTGTTAAAAGAGAGAGGGGGAATGACCGATAACCTAAGAAGGGAGGGATAATGGGGGGATGGAGTAAAATGTATGTAATGTATAGAGTCTTACCAGTGACCTCCACGTACACATGATAATGAGGGAAGGGATCTAGGTACATATTGCACAACATAGTTATATTCATATGTCAAAGGAATACACCTGGTAAGTAACATGTATATGTAACAGTGGAAGGATAATAAATGAAAGTTAAACAATTTATGGTAGAAATGATAAAATACACTAAATATTAGAAAAAGAGCACGTACTGTATATGGAAATCATGAGTGATTTGTATGTTCACAATATACTCTGTAAAGCGATGCGGACTATGTATGTGCTATATAAGAAACTGTTACTAAATAGCAGACAATATGAAACGGCAAATTGATTTTGCCCATTTTGAGAATAAATTCGTACTGCGATCCGATCTGAATAAGGGCCACTGTGTATGTGATCATTGCTGGTTATATTGAGTTGCTGGACACAGTGGGGTTTATTTATTAAGATGAAGGTTCTATTGAAGATGAGACGCTGTCCATATCAACCAATTGTATTATCTACTAGAAGGTGATAAATAAATAAGAAGTAGAATCTGATTGGTTGCTATCTGCAACGTCCCATCTTCAATAGTACTCCCATCTGAGTAAATTCACCCCAGTCACTAGGCATATTCTGCACATTTGTTAACATTAAATGAATGCTTTATGGGGAATATAAAAATGTCAAAGATACCTGTACAATACTATTTTTTAGGGATGCCATCGACCATCGATGATTAGAAATCATTGATGGTTTATGGTCGATGTTGAATAGTTTTGCCATCGATGGGGGAGAACCAGATGGTTTCCCACCATCGATGTAAAGCTTAAACGAATAGTTTCGTTTTTGCTTTTTCCCTAAAGTCCCAGGACACCGAGCATAACACCCGCAAAGCCCCACCTGCGCATTTTGATTGGCCCACAGGCCACTCAATCACAGAAAATGGAAGACCATCGATATACAAAAACATTGATGGTCAGCTATTGAATTGTTATACACTATCAATTGCCAGTTGCACTTTTTCCATCGATGGCAACCATCGATGGCAAAGGCAATGGCAATGGCCATCCCTACTTTTCAAGGATGGGGCAAAAGTTACCCTGTCCAGAAATAAGCAATAAAATAGAACACAAACACGTTCACATACATACAATGTATAACAAATACAGTCGTGGTGATTTATTTTATGCTGACTGTCTTCACCTGTGAATCGTAAACTTACTTTGTCTCTTGTTGTCTCTTCTTGAGATCGGCAGCTCCTACTGACATGCTGTAGGTGTTCATTAAACATGCACCTACCAATAGGGTTTACAAAATCAGCAACTAATCTCATGTGAGACAAGGAACCACGCGATATGTAAATCCACATCTGTTCCTCTTCAAAGAGAGGCCACTGCAGGATTACTCGATGAGAACTCTGCTCACAGGCAATGAATCAGAGGTAAGGGACTCCCGTTGCATTGCCTGTCCCCTTCCCAGTCTTGAGTCACAATGAAATCACATAATGTGATGCACTGTTAACTTTAAGAAGCAATTAAGTACAAGCCAGAACGATGCTTGCCGTAGGCTGTCAGTGGGAAGTGGGACTTGCAAAAGAAGTTAAATTCTCTTTGGAATTCAGAAAATTAGTCAGAACATACGTGTGAGCTGCAGGGAGCTTCCCATCTTTTCTCCTATTATATGTTCAATGTAATTTCCTCTAGCAGGGTCTATTTCCACGGATAGTGTGAATTTATATATAACTGTAGCTTTTCACAGATTTTCTACACCTAAAGTTCTCTGACAGAATGTAGTTTGGCCAAGTGTAATGAGATCTTGTTGTAGGTATACATATGACATTGTACATCATTGTTAATAAGTACCAACATTTGCGCTGCAGCACCATACAGGGCAGTAGCTAGGGTGAAGTATATTGGGCCACTGTACACAGTGTTGGCGGATAGGGGGTGCTGTTGGCTGAACTTGTTAGTTATCTGAGTTATATATTCTTTAATTGTAGCTTCTCACCTCTTTGAAGCCCTAAGTGCCCATCTCCTTCCCCCACACCTTCCATTGCTAAAACCTATACAACAATTATGGACTTAACTTGAGTCTTTTTTTTATTCAGTCACACTGTCCTTTATTATATTTCAAGACGCTGACACACCCAGGATTTGAACCCATCACCTGTGGCATTGCAATCCGACAACTTTGCATGAGCTACAGTATATGACCATGCATAGAAATTCTAACTATTCGAAACTCACCTTGAACTTCATGAAAAAAAGATCGGCATTTCAGCTAAGCAGATCTATTGAATGTATGTACACACTATACTCTTGCAGAGCAGCACACAAGAGCACATCTACAGGAGGAGACACTGCCCTTTGAACATAATGGATCTGCACAGACTATATTTGTTTACCTGCAATTTTATCCCTAAAGATTGCTAAACCAGCCTTAAACAACTTTTTGAGCCCACCCAGTCCTCAACGAGGCCATTACCACAACCTCAATTAAATAATAGGTACGGCATTACAGGAAGGATAAGAAGTTCCATATTTTACAGATGTAGCGCCACTCATCCAGCGCCGAGGCCCGCCAGAACGCCCCCGCTGGCGAGTGGACGCTACATCTGACTGGTACGCGCTTCAGGGAGACGGGCAAGGTTAGGGGGGAGCGGGGAGGTGGGGGAACGTGGCGGGGACCGGCGGCGAGGCAGCGGAGTGGCGGGGGGAGCTCCGTTGTAAGGGGACACACGCCCGTCTCCCCTGTCACATAAATCCCTGTCATCATTGACATATCATGCATGTTCTGATATAGTCAGTGCTGCTGCCCCACCTATAGGGGTGCTAGGTGTGTGTAACATTATTTGTTCACAGATTGTAATTGATATGTGTACCAAATTTAGTGTAAATTGCTCCAGTCATTCTAAGCCCCAAGGGGTGTTAGGGGTTTCTTACCCCTGCAGTGTTTTTTCCCAGATAAGAAGTCATGGGTGAGATTTAATAGGATAAGAGATTCAGAAAGTGAGAGATTTGGTAAGAAATCTCCAGTTTTTTTTAAAGCGGCAATCATTTACACTGCAAAATCAAACTGGTTTTGCAGTGTAAATGATTGCCGCTTTAAAAAAAACTGGAGATTTCTTACCAAATCTCTCACTTTCTGAATCTCTCATCCTATTACATTTCCCCCCATATGTGTACCAAGTTAGTTGTAAATTGCTCCAGCCATTCAAGAATTATGCTGCCTCACCTCTATGAGTGCTAGGTGTGTGTTACCGCCACAGTGTTTTAATACGCACATATGTAAAATGTCACAATCTGTGCTTGTAAACTGTGGATTTGTATAGAAAGACAGGACACAAGGTCAAATTTTCGCTTTTATATATTAAATGGTGTAATAGTGTCTGTATCAGGCTGCGTGTGTGTTTGTGTTTGAAACGTCGCATTGCCGACGTTGCAAAGCTCCTGCGGCTTTTTTATCAATGTGCAAACACTGTATATACTCGAGTATAAGTCGACCCGAATATAAGCCGAGGGAAAACCTATTGACTCAAGTGGGACCCTCACTCGGGTATAAGCCGAGGGGGGCTTTTTCAGCATAAAAAAATGTTCTGAAAAAGTAGGCTTATACTCAAGTATATATGGTACCTAAATAGACTGCTGCTGGGTTCCGTTCATGCATCCCGGCACCACCACGGTGGGTGCGTCTACTGATGACGTCAATCACACTGGTGCTTGCTGGGAGGTGTGGAGGGAGCTGCTGCATCTGACCAGTGCGGCCAATCAGTGCTGAAAAAAGTTGCTATGGAGACATATAACAAACAACAGAATTACAGTGAATACATAAATATGTAAAAATATCGCTACATATAATGTCGCTAGATGTAAGACAACAGTGCACAATGCTATACTATACCAGACAAGGAAATTACCATTGTTATTGAAATGGAAAATGGTTCTTCATTTATATCAAATCAACAGTGGCAGCAGTACACTAACTATAGCACATAATGTTAACTAAATATATACAGTTTATACACCATGGCTTATAAAAAACACGAAAGACCCAACTATCATTAAGGCCTCTCTGTTTGAGTGTATCTAACTGATAGATCTACCGGCTTTCTGGTTGAAGAAGAACTTTTGACCTATCTCCACCACTCCTGTAGCGCAGTGAGGTAAGAGAATGTCCGGCCTCTACAAAGTGACGGGCCACAAGTTGGTCACTGTTCCCGGCTGCATTAGATAGTTTGATAGAAGACCTATGTGTTGTGGCACGTTCTTTAAACTCTGTACGTCTTTCCGACATAATGTCGGTCACACAGACAACTTATGAGGTAGATGACGAATTTAGTCATGCACAATGTCTGATTTAAAAAAAATTCCTGAGCTAGATGTGACAAAATGTATCACCCTGTACTAGGTAGATGCAAGTCGCACAGCCACAGCACCTATGACAGCCCAATTTGGGCATGCCTAGAAATGTGGAAGATATAGGTGGATATCTGACATAAATTTTAACTAGGTGGTCTTTATATTTTTACCTCGCTTGTATGCGCACTTCAGAGAATTATGGTGCAAGGATGGCAGTGTAGGGTCTGTCGTGACCAATGAGATGTGCCTAACTCGCAACATTTGAGAGAAAGGCAACCCTCTCTTTAGGGGCTCAGGATGATGGCTGGATGATAACAGAATATTATTTCTGTGTGTTGATTTTTTATATAGGAATGTGCTAATCAAGCCATCCTCAATTTTAATATGTACATCCAGATACTGGACACCTTGAGCGTTAATGACATATCAGGGAGAGCTATGCGTCTCCATGGAGACGCATCGGCGAATCACGCTATCAGCCTCTTTAGCGCTGGAACAGAAGGTGATAGCTGCGTCGGAGAAAGCCGCGTGTCAGTGCGGGGTGAGCTGGTTATGCAGGAGACAGACCAGCGCTGGATCCTGGATTGGTAAGTATTTTGGTGTAAAAGTGAGGTGTGTGTATGTGTGTGAAATAAAGTTATACTTCTCTGTGTGTTTTCTTTTAACATTCTTTTTACAGGTGGACTACAAGTCCCAGCATGCGGGGGAGGTCTGCTGGCACTTGTAGTTCTCCTGCATAAAGCAATGTTACGTATGTGTGAATTAACCCTATCAGGCCTGGGTCCACTGGCCATGGACGCCGGTGACAGACCCGGGCTTCAGCCCTGGACAAGTGAAGCCTGGGGGGGGCTTTATTGGGGGGTCCCCACTCCTCCAGGTACCCTGTCCAAGGCTGACCAACCACGGTGCTCATAGTATGGCCGGGGGACCTTATGTAAAAAGTGTCCCCCGGCTGTGGCATGACACTGTGGGCTGTTGGAGCCCGGTGCTGGTTTCAAAATGCGAGTGACCCCCAGATTTTTTGTCCCCTGTATTTTTGGAACCAGGACCGGTCCAAGAGTCCGGGACTGGTTTCAGAAATACGGGGAACCCCTACGCTTTTTGACCCCCGTATTTTGTAAACAGGTCCGGCTCAAGGAGCCCTGGGCTGGTTATGCTCAGGATGGGGGACCCCACGCCGCAAAAAAAAAAAAAAAACACTTTAACACATTTTTTAACACAAGACCATGCACAGATCTTAATTATCTGTGCAGGGTTCTGGCCAATTCGCATATCAGAACCTGTGCTAAATGTTTGGGGATTTTTAGACACATTTTCCTGAATTCGCATCTCATTAAATATGTAAATTGTATACTTTTCAATGGTAAAACATCTGGATGCGAGTTCCGGCACAACTAAAAATCGCACTTTTAGAAAGTGAGAATTTGTAGCAAAATCAGCGTTTTTTGCAGTTTTTCGCATCTCATTACATATGCGAATTCTGGAAAAAGTGCGATTTCGGCTGTTTTTGGCAAAAAAAATCTCAAAAATCAAATTTTCGCATCTCATTAAATGTCACCCTATGTTTCTACAGTAGATTAATGGCCCCTATATACAATGGGTCACATCAGTCTCTCTGGAAACCCCCTCATGCAAATAAATTATTTTTCCTAAGCTCAAAAGTTAGTCTCAGTGTTCAAATATATGTGTATAGGTTCCTAACTGGACGTGTTACTTGGATATACCATTGCTATGATTAAATAAAGATATAGATGGGATAAACCATTGTTTTAAGGGGCAGTAGCATTAGTTCATCCCAGTTGTCCATAGGCAAGATATAGGTCCCCCCCCCCCCCCCCCCACACACACACACACACACACACTCCATCTTATGTAAAAATATGTAAGCATGTATATGCAAAATATGTAAGTATGTTATGGAAATTATGTTTAAAATAAAGAGAGTGTGAGTCTATGGCCCTGTTAGGAGGGGGAGTCAGCCACAGAAGTGATATGAGTGGCTTTCAATTAACTGGGAGCAGGAGCCCGGCGGCAGATGACTCCATTGCCTCCCAGAGTTACGTCTTTGTTAAGGGGTTCAATTGGTCTTATAAAACTCGTTTCGTTGTCAGTTGTTAGGAATGTGCCTATATAATCTTCTATAATATATTCTGAACTTTCCTGCTGAAAACTGATAATATATAAATAGTTTTATTATATTTTGAGGCTCAAACTATTTTGAGAGAATTTCGTTTCTTTTTACAAAATTGGCATTTTATTAATATTTTCAGGGTGTTTGACAATTTTGCAGTTTGGTTTTACTCACAATGGACAATTGTACACTTGCCTATCTATTTTTGGAATAGTTTTTAGAAAGATTACTGACAGTGTACAAATGAAAATGTTGATGATTTTGCTGTGAAGAAGCACTTTCGTTTTTAAATGAAAGAGGAACAGTTTTCGAAGTTTCCGTTTTATTACAGCTGTTACCATATATTGCATTTACTTTAACGTGGATATGAATGTTTGCATGAAAGTGTCATACCTTTGAAATATGTCAGCTTCTCAGGAATAAATGGGAATAATATAGGACTGCTACTGATTTTGAATATCATCTTATTATCTGCTGGGGCTCTCATTGTCTGCCATTCCCCCTCCTGCACACTGTTATTCAGCCTTCTGTTCTTCCATAGAAACGGATCCCAAGCTGCCTGCAGGCACTGCCAAAGGCTGAAAATCCTCAATTCAACTTCATTAGGTTGGTGAGTACCAGCTCCCACAATAATTGTGTCAGGAACTTTTCCACTGCTGTGCTGCTTTCCATTACCAAAGGTCTCCACATGCTCATTTCATCTGGGCACAGCTTTGTACCAAGGTGCCTCGTTTTGCTATCTATCTATCTATCTATCTATCTATCTATCTATCTATCTATCTATCTATCTATCTCCCGAAGACAGTTGCTAAATTAATAACATTGGTTACAGGCTTTGGTACGTTAGGAGATTTGTTCTAGGTTATGAGTTATGCAACTACCATAGCCAGGGTACGGTCACTGGATAGACAAGCATTAGGTCGACACTCCTAGGTCGACATGCATGAAGATTGACATGACTGAAGGTCGACAGGGTCATTAGGTTGACATGGGTAAGGTCGACATGGGGTTTTTCCCATTTTTTTAGCCAACATTCAGTATTTCTTGCCCTACCATCCACAAGGGCATGGTGGGAGAATCAAATAGTTTGCCGAGCGTAGCAAGGCACCAAGCTAAAGCATGGCGAGCGCAGTGGCGCACTATTTTAGTGTTCATGTCGACAGTGAAGTGCTGGAGAACCATCAGGAAGAGAGCCGTCCAGCACCCGTCTCCAGAGACAATGGTCATGCAGGTGAGAGATGCATGCACTGTCCACCCATCTCACCATGAGCATATAGACAAGCCACAAACACCGCTGCAGAGCCGTCCAGCACCCATCTCCGGAGACAAAGGTCATGCAGGTGATAGATGCATGCACTGTCCACCCATCTCACCATGAGCATATAGACAAGCCACAAACACCGCTGCGGAGCCGTCCAGCACCCATCTCCGGAGACAAAGGTCATGCAGGTGAGAGACGCATGCACTATCCACCCATCTCTCCATGAGCATATATACAAGCCACAAACACCGCTGCGGAGCCGTCCAGCACCCGTCTCCGGAGACAACGGTCATGCAGGTGAGAGATGCATGCACTGTCCACCCATCTCACCATGAGCATATAGACAAGCCACAAACACCACTGTGGAGCCGTCCAGCACCCGTCTCCGGAGACAACGGTCATGCAGGTGAGAGATGCATGCACTGTCCACCCATCGCTCCATGAGCATATAGACCAGCCACAAACACCGCTGCGGAGCCTTCCAGCACCCGTCTCTGGAGACAATGGTCATGCAGGTGAGAGACGCATGCACTGTCCACCCATCTCACCATGAGCATATAGACAAGCCACAAACACCGCTGCCGAGCCGTCCAGCACCCGCCTCTGGAGACAACGGTCATGCAGGTGAGAGACGCATGCACTGTCCACCCATCTCTCCATGAGCATATAGACAAGCCACAAACACCGCTGCAGAGCCGTCCAGCACCCGTCGCCGGAGACAATGGTCATGCAGGTGAGAGATGCATGCACTGTCCACCCATCTCACCATGAGCATATAGACAAGCCACAAACACCGATGCGGAGCCGTCCAGCACCCGTCTCAAAAGACAACGGTCATGCAGGTGAGAGACGCATGCACTGTCCACCCACCTCTCCATGAGCATATAGACAAGCCACAAACACCACTGTGGAGCTGTCCAGCACCCGTCTCCGGAGACAACGGTCATGCAGGTGAGAGACGCATGCACTGTCCACCCATCTCTCCATGATCATATAGACAAGCCACAAACACCACTGTGGAGCTGTCCAGCACCCGTCTCCGGAGACAACGGTCATGCAGGTGAGAGATGCATGCACTGTCTACCCATCTCACCATGAGCATATAGACAAGCCACAAACAGCACTGCGGAGCCATCCAGCACCCGTCTCCGGAGACCATGGTCATGCAGGTGAGAGACGCATGCACTGTCCATCCATCTCTCCATGAGCATATAGACCAGCCACAAACACCGCTGCGGAGCCTTCCAGCACCCGCCTCTGGAGACAACGGTCATGCAGGTGAGAGACGCATGCACTGTCCACCCATCTCTCCATGAGCATATAGACAAGCCACAAACACCGCTGCAGAGCCGTCCAGCACCCGTCGCCGGAGACAATGGTCATGCAGGTGAGAGATGCATGCACTGTCCACCCATCTCACCATGAGCATATAGACAAGCCACAAACACCGATGCGGAGCCGTCCAGCACCCGTCTCAAAAGACAACGGTCATGCAGGTGAGAGACGCATGCACTGTCCACCCACCTCTCCATGAGCATATAGACAAGCCACAAACACCACTGTGGAGCTGTCCAGCACCCGTCTCCGGAGACAACGGTCATGCAGGTGAGAGACGCATGCACTGTCCACCCATCTCTCCATGATCATATAGACAAGCCACAAACACCACTGTGGAGCTGTCCAGCACCCGTCTCCGGAGACAACGGTCATGCAGGTGAGAGATGCATGCACTGTCTACCCATCTCACCATGAGCATATAGACAAGCCACAAACAGCACTGCGGAGCCATCCAGCACCCGTCTCCGGAGACCATGGTCATGCAGGTGAGAGACGCATGCACTGTCCATCCATCTCTCCATGAGCATATAGACCAGCCACAAATACCGCTGCGGAGCCGTCCAGCACCCGTCTCCGGAGTCAATGGTCATGCAGGTGAGAGACGCATGCACTGTCCACCCATCTCTCCATGAGCATATAGACAAGCCACAAACACTACTGTGGAGTCGTCCAGCACCCTTCTCTGGATACAATGGTCATGCAGGTGAGAGATGCATGCACTGTCCACCGACCTCTCCATGAGCATATAGACAAGCCACAAACACCGCTGTGGAGCCGTCCAGCACCCGTCTCCAGAAACAACAGTCATACAGGTGAGAGATGCATGCACTGTCCACCCACCTCTCCATGATCATATAGACAAGCCACAAACACCGCTGCTGAGCTGTCCAGCACCCGTCTCCGGAGACAACGGTCATGCAGGTGAGAGACGCATACACTGTCCACCCACCTCTCCATGATCATATAGAAAAGCCACAAACACCGCTGCGGAGCTGTCCAGCTCCCGTCTCCGGAGACAGCGGTCATGCAGGTAAGAGACGCATACACTGTCCAACCATCTCTCCATGATCATATAGACAAGCCACAAACACCACTGTGGAGCCGTCCAGCACCCGTCTCCGGAGACAACGGTCATACAGGTGAGAGATGCATGCACTGTCCACCTACCTCTCCATGAGCATATATAAAAGCCACAAACACCACTGTGGAGCCATCCAGCACCCGTCTCCGGAGACAACGGTCATACAGGTGAGAGATGCATGCACTGTCCACCCATCTCTCCATGAGCATATAGACAAGCCACAAACACCGCTGCGGAGCCATCCAGCACCCGTCTCCGGAGACAACGGTCATGCAGGTGAGAGACGCATGCACTGTCCACCCACCTCTCCATGAGCATATAGACAAGCCACAAACACCACTGTGGAGCCATCCAGCACCTGTCTCCGGAGACAATGGTCATGCAGGTGAGAGATGCATGCACTGTCCACCCACCTCTCCATGAGCATATATACAAGCCACAAACACCACTGTGGAGCCGTCCAGCACCCGTCTCCGGAGACAACGGTCATGCAGGTGAGAGATGCATGCACTGTCCACCCATCTCTCCATGAGCATATATACAAGCCACAAACACCACTGTGGAGCTGTCCAGCACCCGTTTTCGGAGACAATGGTCATACAGGTGAGAGATGCATGCACTGTCCACCCACCTCTCCATGAGCATATATACAAGCCACAAACACCACTGTGGAGCCGTCCAGCACCCGTCTCCGGAGACAACGGTCATGCAGGTGAGAGACGCATGCACTGTCCACCCATCTCTCCATGAGCATATAGACAAGCCACAAACACCGCTGCGGAGCTGTCCAGCACCTGTCTTTGGAGACAACGGTCATGCAGGTGAGAGACGCTTGCAATGTCCACCCACCTCTCCATGAGCATATAGTCAAGCCACAAACACCACTGTGGAGCCTTCCAGCACCCATCTCCAGAGACAACGGTCATGCAAGTGAGAGATGCATACACTGTCCACCCATCTCTCCATGAGCATATAGACAAGCCACAAACACCACTTCGGAGCTGTCCAGCACCCGCCTCTGGAGACAACGGTCATGCAGGTGAGAGACGCATGCACTGTCCACCCATCTCTCCATAAGCATATAGACAAGCCACAAACACCGCTGCAGAGCTGTCCAGCACCCATCTCTTGAGACAACGGTCATGCAGGTGAGAGACGCATGCACGGTCCACCCATCTCTCCATGAGCATATAGACAAGCCACAAACACCACTGCGGAGCCGTCCAGTACCCGTCTCCGGAGACAACTGTCATGCAGGTGAGAGATGCATGCACTGTCCACCCATCTTTCCATGAGCATATAGACAAGCCACAAACACCGCTGCGGAGCCGTCCAGCACCCGTCTCCGGAGACAACGGTCATGCAGGTGAGAGACGCATGCACTGTCCACCCATCTCTCCATGAGCATATAGACAAGCCACAAACACCGCTGCGGAGCCGTCCAGCACCCGTCTCCGGAGACCATGGTCATGCAGGTGAGAGACGAATGCACTGTCCATCCATCTCTCCATGAGCATATAGACCAGCCACAAATTCCAGCTCGGAGCCATCCAGCACCCGTCTCCGGAGACAATGGTCAAGCAGGTGAGAGACGCATGCACTGTCCACCCATCTCTCCATGAGCATATAGACAAGCCACAAACACCGCTGCGGAGCTGTCCAGCACCCGTCTCCAGAGACAATGGTCATGCAGGTGAGAGACGCATACACTGTCCACCCATCTCTCCATGAGCATATAGACAAGCCACAAACACCGCTGCGGAGCTGTCCAGCACCCGTCTCCAGAGACAACAGTCATGCAGGTGAGAGACGCATACACTGTCTACCCATCTCTCCATGAGCATATAAATTTGGGTAAATTTACTAAGATTTGTGTTTTGGTCGAGTTTAAACTTGGCTGGTTATGAATGTACACGGGTATATTTTTACACAGTTCTGATAATCTTACAGGCTCCTATGTTTGCTTGATTCAGATTTTCCAATGGTTTATGCATTCATGTTTGGCTGCCAGGTTTGCCAGCAGCCAAACACTGACAAACAGGAAGTCCACATGAGTCAATCAGATCCATGCAGTGGCAGTGTTTATTTAGGTATAGGCTAATTAAAGAGTTATATTTAAAAAAAAAACAAAGAGTGTGGGGATCCATGCACAAGTTTCCCCCTTTATTCTTAGAACCAGAATCGGCCCATAGATTCTGGGGATGGCTAAGCAGTGTTCTTTGTATTTTGTATTGAACTCTTTAAATAGCTTTTGCACAAAGAAGCACTGCGCAGATCTGACTGAGCCATGAATGATTCTCCAAACACGCTTCCCAAAAGGTGATCTACGTCCACCAATTAGTGGTGTAGATGTGCCTATGGAAAGTCTTTCCAAGTTTGCCGGATGGTATATTTGTTCGTACATGACCATTCTATCATGTTTTATCATGTTTCCCAGTTCTATTTAAGCAAACACTTCAGTGTTTTGTGTTTAGTAACTTACCAAGATGGAAAATACAACTGTTTTTGCAAACACCATCAAAGACAAATCCTTGAGTCAGTGGTGTCTATGTAAGCTATATGTGTGATTGAGATTTCAGAAGCTGTCCTTGTAGAGAAGCCTATTTAGCCTCCTTCTACCATTTCTGTACTATCTGCACATGTGGCAAGCAGTACAAATAAAGATAGTGATGAGGACATAATAGAAAATGAGGATGACTGATTGGAAGTAGAACAGGATGAGTGTGATATTTCTGTACTACTACTCTTCGACACTAAAGGTCCATACACACTGGGAAATTTTGCACATCATGTATGGACACCGATGATGGTGAAAAAAGCTGGGCTTAAATCGCAGTGCATACACACTGAGCAATATTTGTCCTATTTTAGCAATTTTCTCAGGGGTGGACACCCAGTTTGTAGGCACGTAATTGAGGATGATGAGGATAAGGATGCTGACGATGTTGTTTGTCTAAGTCAGTCACCAGTGGACAGCATGCCCGTGATAAAAAAAAGAATGCCATATGATGCCTAGGCATATGACCAAAAAAAAAGCCACCTCTTGTATTTGGGATTATTTTTACTCACATCCTGACCTGACAACATTTTTGAAGGCATCTGCTTATTTTGTGAGGCCAAAGTTAGTAGCAGTAGAGACATTAAACATCTAGGCACCTCCTTCATGTAATATCATTTGGGTCTAGTTCATGAAATTTATTTTACTAAATTATAATGTATTGAACACCCTCATTTCCAACCGCCTTATTAGGGATGTATTATTATTATTATTATTATAATTTTATTTATAAGGCGCCACAAGTGTTTCGCAGCACCATACAAAGGAACAGTACATGGAGATAAAACTTGGCATAACATTGAATAAATACCAAAAATAAGTACAAATAAAGAGAGCCACAGTTCAATACACATTACAGCTTAAATATAAGTGGTGAGGACTCAATCAACATACAACTAGAGGCTAGATGCCAATGATGGAGATGATTATGCCGACGAAGATGGTCACTGAGTGTTTGAGTATAAGAGAGCTGTGAGTGACATGTGAAGAGAAGATGGCTTTGATTTGAGGTAGCCTTCCAAAAATTGGTTTGTAATGGACCAAGCAAACAAAAGTGACAGTCCCTAAGGATGAAGTTCTTAGTTTGTTAAACTGTTCTTGTGCTTTTTAATATCAATATAAGGGTGGGTGGGAGCACCCAAGGACAATACCATATAGCACCATTACCCTTTTCTGCCACTATTCTTTGGCAATGGGGCAGATGTACAATATTAAGCCTTCAAAAGAGATAAATCCAAGGGTGATAAAGAGAGATAAACGTCCAGCCAATCACCTGCTAACTGCCATGTTACAGGCTGTGTTTGAAAAACATCAGTAAGGAGCTGATTGGCTGGACGTTTATCTCTCTACATCACCCTTGCAATTATCTATTTTCAAGGCTTAGTACATCTGCCCCAATGTTTTATATGTAGATACGCTAAGTGCAGTCTTTTTCCTAAACTGGATGAAAACAATATTTTGAGCTGTGATATGAAACACTGGAAATTAATGTTATTCGGTTTAATAAAACTGTAGTAATAGAAAATGCCCAATTTCTGTGATTTTAGCAGTTTTTATAAAAAAATTCAAAATACGGAAAGCAGTTTTAGCAAGACCACAACCAAAATAAAGTTACCGATACATAACCATAACATGGGGGTCGGCGCACACATTTTCTTCTTATATCTCTGAATAAATAAGAAAAAGATTCAGTTGGAGCAGTTTTTAATCCCTTGCAGGCATTGACACTTTATTGTTCGAAAAAATTATAAATCTTGGAAGTTTTTTAATTTTATTGAAAAAAGAGACAAATAAATTACATGCTTCTAGTTTTGTTTCTAGGCCTTGTGGGAGGTTAATGGAGGATTGATTGTAGTTATTTGAAATAAATAGGTATTTCCTAGAATATTTCCACTACTCAAATCTATTTTTAGAGTTATTTGGTTGTAACATGGTTGGGTTAAAATGTGGGATTATATTAAGTATATTTTCTAAGTTACAAATGATTTAACCCAGGGATGGGGAACCTTTGTCGCTCCAGCATGGCCAACTAGCAAAAGTGTAGCAGGACATGCTGGGATGTGTAGTTCAACAACAGCTGAAGGGCCGAATCCATGTTTTAACTAGAAATGAGCAGTTTAAATAAAGTGGTAAGCAAAGATGGTAATACTTTGATTGTGCTAAAATTTGTTATTTTATTTGCACCTTTTTTTGTCTTTCTGCATTATTTTTTATTAAGGGAAACTATGTCTATTAAGCATCCTCGTATAAGAACGTTGGATCTTCCACAAAATTTTATCTGAATATATTACACAAGTTTTAAAAAAGATCTTAATTCATGAAAATGGTCTAACGTGAAGCTCTATAGGGACACGTTATGATGATATCAATTTTGTTCTCAAAATGTCAAAAGTGGTATGGATATATAAAAATTCGAGTTTAGAATGGTTTGATTAGTACAGGAGTAGAATGGAAATTTCAATGTTCTAATCTCCATGCATCCGTAGACATATACTTTTTATTAAAGGTTATTTTTAATAATCAGAAAAAGTTTATTCATTCTATTAGAACTATAAAACTGAAATCTCCTACTACTAATAATAGAAACATTGGGGACATTTATTTAATTGCATTTATTTTAATCAAAGACTTCAGTCACCAGTTTATTGTATAAATAATAAAAAAATATATTCCTTCTCCTCTTCATTGAAATTAAATACCATATTTTGCCTACCAACTCAGAATTGCCGACTCCTGCTACATAGATCTTCTAGAATTGCCAGCATGACTGTTTGTTTCTTCACTACTGTTCAAAAAAGTTTCATCGTAGTTTGTACTTTACTAGGAATGTATTTACACTGCACCTCTGTCTGTGCAAGCTGTGGAAAGCCTTGTTATACAACCTTTTACACATGAAAGGAGCCCATACACTGTACAGTTATTGTATACAAGTTGGACTAGGTCTCATCGCATCACATACATTTTGCGATGCAATGAGATGCAATCTAGTACAAAAAGTATGTGCAGCACATACTTTCTTAAGCTGTGTGCGGGAGCGCGCATCTCATCGCACCTGGCAATTGTACCGTGTATGGGCACCTTAAGAGAGCGGTGGCTCCATAGGTAGGGATGCAGCACAGTCCAAAATTCAAATAGGAGAGCCACACCAACTGCCAGTCCAGACACTGCCAAACACTGCTGGCCAGGACTCACTGCCAGTGGCTGTAGTTACCCTATGTGAAGTTTGGAATGCAGCCGGACCTCTGGAACCGCGACTGCTCCAAAGGAAGTTGCATCTGTAAAAATTACGTTGGGCCCAAAGTTGATACATGTTCTTAGGAGTAGCTGTTATTTTGTCTTTGTAAATGTAATCCAGAAGTTATGTGAAGAACTGTAACAAGGGACCATGTGGTAGACCAGAGGAATTATGATGAAGAGAATCATACAGAGTGAGCAGTAAATAAAAAACCATTGCAGGTGTATAATTCTACGAGTGACTCTGGGGGTCAGTCATGTACCTATTTCAGTGTTGTATGCTGATGCTGCTCTGTTTTGTACCCAGTACAGGTTGAGTATCCATTTTCCGAAATGCTCGGGACCAAGCATTTTGGATAAGGGATATTTGCGGATTTTTGAAAAAAAAAATTCCATACTTACCTGGTCTCCCGACATCCACGGCGTCCACTGGCGTCCACGGCGGCTTTCAGGATCCTCTTCAGCGGCATCTCCAGTCCCAGGGGTGCATTGCACTAGTGGGCAAAATATTCAAAAAAAAACACGGTTTTCGTAATATTTTGGGTTCTGGAATACACGGACAAGGGAGACTTGACCTGTACTTTTACTTGTCTTTTGTTTTATTCATTTATAAGTCACTGTTTCCTGTTTTGCTTTTATAGTTTATGTACTCTGTAATTGGGCGCTGCCCATCCCTTGTGGCACCATATAAATACAGGACATTAATAATAAGATGCATCAACGGATCACATTTCCACCGTGGCTTGCGGCTCCCATGGTGCTGCACAAGTCGACTGACGCAGAAGCCAGGAAATCTCCACCCTATCCCTGAGGAAGCCGCTGCGGTCTAGGAGGCGGTCAAACATGTTGGGTCATTTTCTTTCTGGTACCAGTTGTTGGAAATCTTGTTGGAGACCATGTTCCGGTAGGCGGACCCTGATATGGCCAGTCTGGAGTGCTAACCAGTGAAAGCCGGGAGCCAGGAGCCTACTATTATCTCCAAACAACAGGTGGCCAACTGTATTCATTTTATAATGGTGCTAACGTTACTATAACCACAAATATCATGTAAAGGAGTGTTAACTATAACACCTAATTCATCTGCTCATATTTGCTTAATGCTGCAATTATTCCAGCCTAAGCAGGCTAGGCTAACAAACTAACAACTCTCCTTTCTGCTTGCTTAAAACCTTTTGGAGCCTCTGCCTGAACTGCATCTTACACATTATTTCTCTAATGCAAATAACCTCACCCTTTGGGACTATAGCTGCTTTAATTAGCAGCATTATCATCATCAGGGGGTCTCCCCTCAGCATCTACAGAATATTTCTCCTGTTTTTGTTATTTATTTTTGTTGTATGTAACTGTTGTTATTATTATTATTATTATTATTATTACAGTATTATATTCTTATGCATTAATTATTAAACTGTTCTTTACTAGTTTAGTGCAGTGTCTGGCCAATTTTTCATGTGTGGATAAGTAGCCACATCTCACTGCAGCTCGAAATAGTAAAATATGTCTACACACATAGGGTATATCCAGCGCACAGCGATACATTTCTGCATTTTCTACCATGGAGATCCCTAGTCTCTTCCCACCTCTAAACAGCAGCATCACACCTCCATTTTCACAAATAGAGGCCGCCCGTTACTACCCCTTTCATGTTCCCAATGTGAGGACAACCATTTATATCATTCTGGCATGCTGTAACTCTGGTTTACCAGAAGTGCTGCTGTTATGTGCGGTTTGCAGTACCTCTGTGTGGTCAGAGGTGCTGCTGTCATGTTCTATCTGTAGAACCTCTTGATGGCCAGGGGTGCTGCTGTTATGTTTGGCTTGCAGTACCTATGTGTGGCCAGAGGTGCTGTTGCTATATTCTGCCCGCAGTACCACGGAATGGCCAGAGGTGTGGTTTCTGAGAGCAGTCCCAGCTGGTGTAATCAGCTGGGTCAGGCTGTTCTCAGAATACCATTCCCAGCTGCAGCACATACTATATTGAGGATTGAGGGGCCTGTCTCTGTGTGCTGCTGGGATTGGCCTGCTCTTACTTTAAAGCTGTGTTTGCCCTGAGCTTCAGGGCCAGTTATAGCCTTCCTAGCCTTGCCTGTCAGGGGTCTTGTCTTGCATGTATTTGTACCTTGCCTGATACCTGTACCTGATACCCGATGCCTGATACCTGTACCTGATACCCGATGCCTGATACCTGTACATGATACCCGATGCTTGATACCTGTACCTGATACCCGATGCCTGATACCTGTACCTGATACCCGATGCCTGATACCTGTACCTGATACCCGATGCCTGATACCTGTACATGATACCCGATGCTTGATACCTGTACCTGATACCCGATGCCTGATACCTGTACCTGATACCCGATGCCTGATACCTGTACCTGATACCCGATGCCTGATACCTGACACCCGATGCCTGATACCTGTACCTGATACCCGATACCTGTACCTGATACCCGATGCCTGATACCTGTACCTGATACCCGATACCTGTACCTGATACCCGATGCCTGATACCTGTACCTGATACCTGATGCCTGATACCTGTACCTGATACCCGATGCCTGATACCTGTACCTGATACCCGATGCCTGATACCTGTACCTGATACCCTATACCTGATATCTGTACCTGATACCCGATGCCTGATACCTGTACCTGATACCCTATACCTGTACCTGATACCCGATGCCTGATACCTGATGCCTGATACCTGTACCTGATACCCGATGCCTGATACCTGTACCTGATGCCTGATACCTGTACCTGATACCCGATGCCTGATACCTGTACCTGATACCCGAAGCCTGATACCTGTACCTGATACCCGATGCCTGATACCTGTACCTGATACCCGATGCCTGATACCTGTACCTGATACCCGATGCCTGATACCTGTACCTGATACCCGAAGCCTGATACCTGTACCTGATACCCGATGCCTGATACCTGTACCTGATACCCGATGCCTGATACCTGTACCTGATACCCGATGCCTGATACCTGTACCTGATACCCGATGCCTGATACCTGTACCTGATGCCTGATACCTGTACCTGATACCCAGTGCCTGATACCTGTACCTGATACCCGATGCCTGATACCTGTACCTGATACCCGATGCCTGATACCTGTACCTAATAACCGATACCTGTACCTGATACCCAATGCCTGATACCTGTACCTGAGATACACGATGCCTGATACCTGTACCTGATACCCGATGCCTGATACCTGTACCTGATACCCGATGCCTGATACCTGTACCTGATACCCGATACCTGATACCCGATGCCTGATACCTGTACCTGATACCCAATGCCTGATACCTGTACCTGATACCCGATGCCTGATACCTGTACCTGATACCCGATGCCTGATACCTGTACCTGATACCCGATGCCTGATACCTGTACCTGATACCCGATGCCTGATACCTGTACCTGATACCCGATGCCTGATACCTGTACCTGATACCCGATGCCTGATACCTGTACCTGATACCCGATGCCTGATACCTGTACCTGATACCAGATACCTGTACCTGTACCTGATACCCGATGCCTGATACCTGTACCTGTACCTGATACCCGATACCTGTACCTGATACCCGATGCCTGTACCTGATACCCGATACCTGTACCTGATACCTGATGCCTGATACCTGTACCTGTACCTGATACCCGATACCTGTACCTGATACCTGATGCCTGATACCTGTACCTGATACCCGATACCTGTACCTGATACCTGATGCCTGATACCTGTACCTGATACCCGATGCCTGATACCTGTACCTGATACCCGATGCCTGATACCTGTACCTGATACCCGATGCCTGATACCTGTACCTGATACCCGATGCCTGATATCTGTACCTGATACCCGATGCCTGATACCTGTACCTGATACCCTATACCTGTACCTGATACCCGATGCCTGATACCTGTACCTGATACCTGATGCCTGATACCTGTACCTGATACCCGATGCCTGATACCTGTACCTGATACCCGATTCCTGATACCTGTACCTGATACCCGATGCCTGATACCTGTACCTGATACCCGAAGCCTGATACCTGTACCTGATACCCGATGCCTGATACCTGTACCTGATACCCGATGCCTGATACCTGTACCTGATACCCGATGCCTGATACCTGTACCTGATACCCGATGCCTGATACCTGTACCTGATGCCTGATACCTGTACCTGATACCCAGTGCCTGATACCTGTACCTGATACCCGATGCCTGATACCTGTACCTGATACCCGATGCCTGATACCTGTACCTAATACCCGATACCTGTACCTGATACCCAATGCCTGATACCTGTACCTGAGATACACGATGCCTGATACCTGTACCTGATACCCGATGCCTGATACCTGTACCTGATACCCGATGCCTGATACCTGTACCTGATACCCGATACCTGATACCCGATGCCTGATACCTGTACCTGATACCCAATGCCTGATACCTGTACCTGATACCCGATGCCTGATACCTGTACCTGATACCCGATGCCTGATACCTGTACCTGATACCCGATGCCTGATACCTGTACCTGATACCCGATGCCTGATACCTGTACCTGATACCCGATGCCTGATACCTGTACCTGATACCCGATGCCTGATACCTGTACCTGATACCAGATACCTGTACCTGTACCTGATACCCGATGCCTGATACCTGTACCTGTACCTGATACCCGATACCTGTACCTGATACCCGATGCCTGATACCTGTACCTGATACCCGATACCTGTACCTGATACCCGATGCCTGATACCTGTACCTGTACCTGATACCCGATACCTGTACCTGATACCTGATGCCTGATACCTGTACCTGATACCCGATACCTGTACCTGATACCTGATGCCTGATACCTGTACCTGATACCCGATGCCTGATACCTGTACCTGATACCCGATGCCTGATACCTGTACCTGATACCCGATGCCTGATACCTGTACCTGATACCCGATGCCTGATATCTGTACCTGATACCCGATGCCTGATACCTGTACCTGATACCCTATACCTGTACCTGATACCCGATGCCTGATACCTGTACCTGATACCTGATGCCTGATACCTGTACCTGATACCCGATGCCTGATACCTGTACCTGATACCCGATGCCTGATACCTGTACCTAATACCCGATACCTGTACCTGATACCCAATGCCTGATACCTGTACCTGAGATACACGATGCCTGATACCTGTACCTGATACCCGATGCCTGATACCTGTACCTGATACCCGATGCCTGATACCTGTACCTGATACCCGATACCTGATACCCGATGCCTGATACCTGTACCTGATACCCAATGCCTGATACCTGTACCTGATACCCGATGCCTGATACCTGTACCTGATACCCGATGCCTGATACCTGTACCTGATACCCGATGCCTGATACCTGTACCTGATACCCGAAGCCTGATACCTGTACCTGATACCCGATGCCTGATACCTGTACCTGATACCCGATGCCTGATACCTGTACCTGATACCCGATGCCTGATACCTGTACCTGATACCCGATGCCTGATACCTGTACCTGATGCCTGATACCTGTACCTGATACCCAGTGCCTGATACCTGTACCTGATACCCGATGCCTGATACCTGTACCTGATACCCGATGCCTGATACCTGTACCTAATACCCGATACCTGTACCTGATACCCGATGCCTGATACCTGTACCTGAGATACACGATGCCTGATACCTGTACCTGATACCCGATGCCTGATACCTGTACCTGATACCCGATGCCTGTACCTGATACCCGATGCCTGATACCTGTACCTGATACCCGATGCCTGATACCTGTACCTGATACCCGATGCCTGATACCTGTACCTGATGCCTGATACCTGTACCTGATACCCAGTGCCTGATACCTGTACCTGATACCCGATGCCTGATACCTGTACCTGATACCCGATGCCTGATACCTGTACCTAATACCCGATACCTGTACCTGATACCCGATGCCTGATACCTGTACCTGAGATACACGATGCCTGATACCTGTACCTGATACCCGATGCCTGATACCTGTACCTGATACCCAATGCCTGATACCTGTACCTGATACCCGATGCCTGATACCTGTACCTGATACCCGATGCCTGATACCTGTACCTGATACCCGATGCCTGATACCTGTACCTGATACCCGATGCCTGATACCTGTATCTGATACCCGATGCCTGATACCTGTACCTGATACCCGATGCCTGATACCTGTATCTGATACCCGATGCCTGATACCTGTACCTGCACCTGCTCACTGAACCTGAAGCCTTGAACTTGTATTTGATTCCTGGTTTCTGGTCATGCTAAATACAAGTTATTTCACATCCATCCTGCCTCCATTGTCTGTTCCTCCAGCAGGTATTACTATAGTCCTCTGGGACTCCTAACACCCTGATTGGCAGCAGAATGTCAATCACTGACCGTCTGCTCCCTTCCTGCAGGACCCATTCTTATTTCAGAATGGGTCCTGCACATGTGCAAAGGGCCCAATTCAGACCCGTTCACTGTGCTGCAAATTCGCAGCTCGTGCAATTATCAGACAACCAGAAATAGACTTGACCTATATTACTATCACAGCATTACAGAGAATGACATTGAAGAACTACAAAATGAATAAAATAATAATAATAATAATAATAATAATAATAATAATAATAATAATAATAATAATAATAAAGTACAACATTTAGATAAATTATAATTTGTTTTTAAAAATATTTTTCTGAATATAAAACCTAATTTTATCTACCATAGTACATGGGAAAAGTTACCAGAATCTATGGGAAAAGTCACTTTCACTTGGGATATGTTTGCAGATACTGTACTTATTTTGTTCATTTCTAAAATAAATGCACTCGAGTTTACTGGATCTAGTTTTAAGATTAATAATAATCAACTGAAAAATCCATTACTGTGTTCTCCAGAGAACCACCACAAACAATCAATAACTAACCAAATGGGCTGATTATGACACCAATCTCTCTTCGTGGAGGCAGATGGTGAGTTTTTGCAAAGCAATTCTACACATTTTTGCACGTCTGTCTAATTCAGATACAACTTGGATGGATCTGTCTTTCCATGAAATAACCTATTACGGGACATGGATTTGTTGGTCGCATGGTATCACCCTGTCTTGTGGTAGCGTCAAAGCCATGTAACACAAGCTGTGTGTGATTCTAAAGCCCCGTACACACTTGACAATTCCTGCCATGGATGCTATCATCAAGTATCTCTCTTGATCTCCCAGGCAAAATATATGTGCGTACACACTGAGCTATCGTTAAGTGATATCGTTCAGAAACTCTGTTGGCCCTTTCACTGTATCAATCTGCCCCCCCTCCCGTTAACACCTTCTGGTAAAAACTCTGCAAATAGTGGACACAGTATAAGGAGTGGTTTCCCTTTTCATCCTCTAAGCCTCAATATTTGTTTTAAATAATTGGAGGGGGATTGGCACCTCTTCTAAAGACTGGGTGTACAGTATCTGGGGATGGACCGGGGGCACCAAACACTTTTTTGGCTGGGGGGAGCAAAATTTATAGTTACACCACTGACACAACATGTTTGAAAAATGACAGCTACAAGCTTATTGGTTGGTATCTTATATCTCTGCAAATTTTGATTATTCTCACTGCTGGGGAGAAATGTATATCATAGCTTCTAAAGAGTAGAGATATGGAAAAGAGAGAATTTGTCCGCATCAGCCAATCAAATTCTAAATATAATATATTCTTTAAAATGACAGGTAGACGCCGATTGTAAAGCGATGAAAATGTCTTCTCTTATATGCCTCGCCATCCTTTTAAAGGCTTGGTACATCTCGACACAAGTGAAAAAGGGCAGTCACTGCAAACTATGCATACTGTACAAATACCTTATGGGCGAATATGTCCATTTAGCTGCATGTGCGCCATGTGGTAGAATCAACCCTTATGCCCCCATGTTTGTTGAAGAGAGTATAAAGATATGGCTTCCTATCTGTATGCACTCGGAGTAGGATCCCTGGCTTATATGTCAATTATCCATCTTATTACTTGGCCAAAAACCCTCCAGTGCCGATTTGCCAACTCTTCATCCAAAACTAAACAAAAGCAATTAGATCTATTAGACATCTTCGGTGTCAACTCTTATATATGATTAATCATAAAATGAATGAATTCCTCATCCTCTGCCATAAGTAAAGCTGAGAGATCTCAATTTCGAGCACATGTTTAATTTAAAGCGCTTACAGGGTCATTCTATAATGTATTTGCTTCGGCAGAAATTTCCATTTTGCAAGAGCTTTTCTAGACACAATTCCCACTCAGATCCTGGCACATCTTGAAGTAACGGTGCTCCCAGCTGAGATTTCAGCCTGTAGCAGATATGATTACAAGGTAATAGTGTTAAGAGGTTTCTCTGTATCTGCTGGGCCCATGATGATAACCTCGGGGTTAGACTGCATGTCTGACAAATAAGAGCCTATTGTGTCTCGTACCTTATGGCAATTTCATAGACATTTTCATCGCTTGACAACAGCCTTCTGTCATGGATTTTCTTTATTTGGCCTTTGCTGGTCTGCTGTACTCTTAGATTTATCTGCTTAAGTCCAGCCTGAACAACGACTAACAATGTGTTTAATCTTTAAACCGTTTTTATTCTTTACCCGAGGGTGACTGAGCCCAACCTCGATAAGGCAATGTCAGAAGAGAACGTACGGAAGGAGATTTCCCTGTACTGACCCTGCTATTGTTTCACTGCAAAAGCAAAAATCCTCAGTATTACTAGCGAGGGTTCTACATTTTTTTTTAAGCAGTTTGCTTTGGTGTTTTTTTCTTTCAAACAATGTAGTTTTTTTAATTATTATTCTATTAGATTGAAATCAATTCATATATGAATACAAAAATAAAAAATAATTGTTATGAATTTTTATTTTTTAAGTCTGTTAGGTTTTACCTTATTCCATACATAAAACATGCTATGAAAAGTAGGTGCAGCCGCATGGACAGACTTCAAAGGGGGCAGCCCAGAGTTATACACATAAGGCCCCTTAAAAGTTCATCATTTCATGTGAAAGGAAGTTAAATCATTACTTGATTATCTTTGGATATGTATGTGATGAACATATAAAAATGTGACACGCTCTATCTAAAGCCCTGTACACACACTTCGTTTTGCTTTAGATTCGATGTTAGATTTGATTTTCTATTAGATCTGGCATCAGATCTTCCCATTCGATTTGGCATTAGATCTGTACTTTTGCATTCGATTGGATTTCGATTTCACAATGTAGGCACAATGTACTCATTCGATTTACTGGATCGAATTAAATATTTCCTTGGCTGCACAGTCTATTTTTCTTTTCGATTTTGAGAAAACCGGAGCGCGCATCGAATCGAAGGCAGATCGAAAGTGTCCTAAAAACCATTCGATGTGGATTCGATTTTGCTTCTATAAGCAAAATCGAATCAAAAACAGGGAAAAAGCTAAGCGTGTGTACACAGCTTATGCATTGCAATCTATAGCATATTATCATCTTAAATTTTAAAGAATATCTAAAATGGAAGTAGTATAGTATGTGAGATAACAATGGGCCTGAGCAGAGTTGATCACAAAAGCAAAATCTTTTCCAAATGGGCAAAATGGCCATGCTGCACTGCAGGTGGGGCAGATGTAACATGTGCAATACGGGTGGGGTGTGTTCAAACTGAAATATATTGTGCAGTGTAAGAATAAAGATGCCAGCATTTACCCTGCACAGAAACAAAATAACTCATCTGGGGGGTATTCAATCCTGGCCCGTTTTCTGGCCACTCGCCTTTTTATTGGCAGATGGGATTCAATGTCCTGTTCGCTGATTGGCCAAAAAAAGGGGGCGTGTTCACAAAAACGGCTGTGGGTTGTCAAGATTCGCCCATGTTTTCGACAATCCATGGCCGCTTTCGGCAGAACGGGTCCGACTGCTTTTAAAGTCGGGTCCGTTCTGATGAGATGCCGTTCAATGCTGTTGGTAAAGACATCATTGAATAGGCGCCCGCTGCTATTTCCCCAGTCGGAAATAGCGGCGGGGTTGAATACCCCCCTTTGCATTTGCGATCACCACTGAATCAGGCTCATTGTTTTGTCTGGATTTCATTACAGAGTCATACAACTTGATCATGCTGCAATTTTTGCATGGGTCATATTGCATGTTATTGAATAGTTCATAAATATGTTACATCATCAATTTGTTCCTGACAGAAAGCATGTGTCACTGAATAGTTGGTTTGTAAAATCAACTTCTGGGAATGGCTTTGATACAAATATGATGTACAGTATGGGGGTCTGCAGAGGCATACTGTAGGTCTCGTAATGTCACCTGTATTTCCCATCAGCTGCAGCATGATTGATAGGGGTAGGGGGCAGAGCAGAGGTGGCACCATTCTTCTAAAGGGAACATGTTACCACATTTTGCAAGTGTGACAGCTTCAGAGTCCACAATTTATGATGCAAACGTCTTGGACCCAGGTGTTCGGATTCAGCAGTCGGCCTGAGTAAGCATCAGCCTAAAACCATCAGGTCGGCAAATTTGTTTTTCCATTCTATCAGCGTACTTCCACCTCACTGTGTGCTAATCGTGTACCTCCACTGATTGCAGATGGTTGCCTTGGACGGATCCTCTGTGGAAAAGATGTTCTTCATGTGATATATGAATGTAAGGTATATTATACTACTGCACAAGTATCAGGGTTTCCATATACATGCATTGGACCCTTGTTTAACTCTCCTTCCACAATGTATCTTTCGTAGTGCGCCCAACATGGCTGCCTCATCTGGTATGCTTGTGGGAGGGATGAAAATTACATGGACCTTACAGATATTTGGGACCCTACTCTGAGCATTAGTGTGCTGCAATCATCCCATTTGGTGCCATGTTGTGTATGGATTCTACGTGCCTACATGGCATTGGCCTCACTCCTCCGCTTCTTGAAGGTTTTCAGCTCCAGGCTCATGAAGCCCTTCATGCGACCCACGGTAGGGTGCTGACAGGCAGCGGTGAGAGATTAGCATTAGTTGGAGGATGGGGACAGGATTATAAACTATGAGGAGGATAAAATATATGAATTTGCATTAGGGATAGCAGAGAAGATACTTACTGCGGAGACATCACTGCCGGAATTGGTTCTCTCATGACTGTAGGAATCTGGAGAAACAGCTGCAACATCTAGAAAACAGTGAGACATCACTACATCACCAGGGTCCATTACTCAACAGTTTATCATGTCAACATATCATCTATGTGGACATGATGACTGTCAACGTGGTCCCATTGGACATGCCAAGCATGTTGACATTATCATATTGACATAATGAATGTCAACTTGAAAACTGTCAACCAGTCATACCGAACCCCTGTATATACGTCTCCATATACACATAAAGTATTATAATGATGTATTTTTATAAACTGAGCTTAGTTAAAGAGGGTAGCTTAATATTTTTTTCCCCTCTGGTTTAATTTTTTTTTTTATTATTCTATTATTAATAAGTTGCAAAATTTTGCATCGTAGATACATAAAACTGGATAAAATGTACTATGCAACGTAAAGCCGGTAATATTGATAATAATTATACATTTCCAAATGCTGTGAGATTCATTCCGGACGACCAGCTGCCTCAATTGTTAAAATAGTCTCTCTCATCGTTACTTAGATTTATATTGTATTGGCCAGAAAACATCAAAGCCACAATGTCTTCACATATTCTATCTGAGCAAAGAGGAAAGAGATGCTCTAACACTCCGGCTTTATTAAAGTTCCTAATGTTGATTCTTATAATGAAAAATGCACAAAAGTAATATGTTTGATGAATAGCTAATAACACTTCAGTGCAGAGGAGAAGCATTAATTTTGCTTTAGTATCTTGAAAAGCTAATGCATTCAACAGCTGTGTCTGAATAAGTTAGTTTAGCTGACTTAATAGAGATTCATGGGTCTCAGAAATAATATATCTTACAGTTGCGAGGGTTTCATTGTATTTGGAACAAGGATCTGTGCTTGTTGTATCTAAAATGCATCTAAAGGGCAAGGTGAATTCATTGTTCTATTTTTATTAACAGAACATTTTCCAGAAACGTATATATTATTTGGGCTTATATTTGACTTTAAAAATACAATGACTGTTTATATGTGACCAGCAACACCTGTTATCAAGAGCCAAGGCGAACTATGTTATCTACAGTGTTACATTGCTAAAAATGATTCAAACATTATATTATTAATCATATGGGTGCTTAATATGGTGCGTACATTGCCATTTAACCAAAAGCATTGTGATATCTGCATCAAGGATACAGTAAAGGGAATACATAGGAATGAGTGGCGGATGGGACACCAGCAGTCAGAATAGCGATGCTGGAATCCAGTAAAAGGGAATCCCGGCAGGGGTCTGGTGAGAAAAATAACCAAACAACTTCTCCCCCAAACCTCCTTTTCTGCAGCCTAACACTAAAAGCCCCCACGAGCAGTCTAACCCTAACCCTCTCCGCAAGTACCTAAATACCCAAGAAGAAACGTTGTGGGTGCTTCAACATTTAATGCGTTGAGCCTTTTTCCAGTTGCCTTCATTTTACACCCAGGACCATTGCCTTTTCACCCTGGATGTTTTTTTTTAGAGGAGACTTCTCCAGGTACCGTTGGCTATGCATACGGTAAGGACAAGACTTTTCCACTACTGTGATGACCTTGCCTAATATCAAGTAGATCCTTTCAAATGGATAGATTGGCTATCAAGCATTCCTGGATACTTCCAAGCTGGGCATTTGCCCGGGACATTGACTCTACTTACCTTTGATTAAGTCCATTAGGTGTGGTATTATCCTGAATCAATATATATAATTTATCAAGGCTTTTAAGTTAATTTGATATGTTAATTTTTATTAATCTAGCGGTATTATACATCACTTTTTATTCAGCTCAGTGCAGCATAAGCGCTGATCATATATTGTTGTGTTTTCACCGAACAGTTTTTGCCTTCTGTACAATTGTGAGTCTGGCATAAAAAACCCTTCTCAAAAACACCTGGGCACACCTACGTTTTTTCACACGCCCAGAAAACAGCAGGTTTCCACTCCCAAACGCATGGCTTTCTTTCAATTATACTGCAATCAAACTGTGACTATATTTGCTGTGGCCTCGCATTCACTATGTTGCCGACGCGCACAGTCGTTCAATAATCGATCAAGTCTGATTAAGGCCCCACATCCACATCTAAGGATGCGAAGGGTGATGAATCACCCAATAAGAGAGCAAGAACTTGGAGAACAACAATGATCTAGACAATGGCCCTTATTCTGATTCGTGCGGTACGGCCCGCGTGCGGCCGTACCGCCGATGTTTTCCGTCTGCACATGCGCAGAGGTCAATCTGCGCATGTGCAGGCGAATTCGCCGCACATAACGTTACTACGCCGCAAAGGGGGCGTATAGGGGAGTGAGGGGCTTCATGCCCTCATTTCCCTATGTATACGCCCCGCGTTTCATGGGCGTTCCCATGCAAACGCGGGGCGTACGCATGCTAATGAGGGCATGACGCAACTCATGGGGGCGGAAAGCTGACGTCGCCGGATGTCAGCTTTCAGCCCCCATACAAGCTACCACACGGACGATTGTCCGTGTGGTCTCAGCTTGCGGGAGCTGCCGGGGCGTGCGGACCTGCCTTCGATGGTCGACGACCATCGAATGCAGGGGGCAGCTCCCAACATGGTGGAGGCGTACGCCCCGCCATTTTCATGCGGATCGGCAGCCGTCCGTGTACGGACGGCCGTGCCGATCCGTCTTGTAGGCGGGGATTCGTCTGGTGCGGTCGGAGCCGCATATGCGGCTCGACCGCACCAACCAGAATAAGGGCCAATGCTTGTACATATTGTATACTAATACTGAGGATGGAATAATCAAGTTACATAAGACCTTCGCTGTTTGTTCCCCTCATTCTCTTATTACCATATCGATACAATATCTCATAAGTATATGACTACTGTATGTTACAAATTCTTGATACTCTATAGTCTTTCAAAGGCGTTGAGACTATCAATTAGTAAATGTGGAGCTTTTCATGGAAGATTTAAAAAATATATTTATATGGACTGCTATGTGCTTTTTTCCCCTTTTTTATAGATTGACTATTAAATCTGTAAATACAATTTTTAAACATAAATGTTAAAATTTTTCATTTATATGACATTTAATTTTTATACAGTATACCATTCTTACTTTCTTTAATGTGCTGTTCTATGTTGTTTAATGGGTACAGAAAGTGGAAAAAGCACTGAGACCTTAGCATGATAAACCAATTAAGTCTTAAATGTATCAGCTAGACAGACATTGCAAGGCATGCCTTATTTTAAGTTTCCTGCTATTCCATTTGAAATGGAGACTGGTAGTGTCATTTCAATGCGGTTTAAAACCTGAGGGAACTAATTAATTTTACAGTTCTATCTTATTTATAAGTGATGGTATTTGTTGTGGGGAACTCTGAGGTCACTGCAGTCAGAACTAGCTCAGAACTAGACAAACTTTAAAGTGGAAGAAGACAGGATTCATGGTCAATATAAGGCCATCGTTGAGGCAATACGATATGGTTGGTAGCAAAAAAGTCAGGGATTGGCCGCAAGCAAACCATTAGACAATAAGACAAGTACGTATCAGAATGTAAATAATGCTTAAGCACATCAAATGCTAATTTCAAAAGAATAAAAAAACCTAATTTCATGTATTTACCATTTTAAAGCATTAATCATTTCATACAAGAGTCTGACCATTTTGTATACAAAGTTTGATTCTACTCAGGGACTTTTTTAGGGTTAGGTGAGTTGTGCAATTGCACAGGGAGCCTGCAGCCAGTGTCTACATAGCATTCCATGCAGTCTGGCCTTCCATATGGAATGCTGTTGAAAATTACCCTCCTAAAATGGCAACTGCGCCAGGAGACAGTTGTGAAGAGTAGAGACAGTAAACATTTTCGGAGGGATGCTTACTAGAGGCTTTGGTCACCAAAAGTGCTGGGGCTGCTGACACACAGGGGTGCAAATCAGGGGTGCTGCTAGATGAGGGCAGCAGCATAAAACTGCAGACAATGAACAGGTAGAAGCAGGGCATTACTATGTAAGGCATATATACAGTAATTGTGTCAGAGGCATAACTGTGGGGCTTAATATGGTGCAAGAGGCATTATTGTGTGGTGCATATCATGCAAGGGGTATTACTGTGTGGGGCATATGATGCAAGGGGCATTACCAGTGACGTGCGGTGGGGTGAGGCAGGTGAGGCACAGCCTTTCCTGTCATCTGACTGAGGAAGCCCCCGAGTACTGCTAAAGGCGGAGAAACGTGTTTTGGAGTGAAGAGAGTGTGTGCGTGGTGCGCAACCAAACAGCAGCTGACACGGGGTTGTCAGGCCCCAATGGGTATAAAAGTTTAGGAAAAAAGATTGTGTCAGCGCTGGCTATTCCAATAATGGGATCAGACGGTTCTCAAAAATATAACAAATTTAATGACATATAAAACAATAAAACATATATGATAAAAAAGAAAGGGTGTGAATCAATTGGTTAAATGTCCAATTATAAGTTAAAAAAGTATATCACCGGGATATTAGGGCTGGGTGGCATTTAGATACTGACAATGAATGTTACCATCCTGGGTGGTCTGGTCTTGAGAATGTCCAGATGGGTGACTGAAAATGTCCTGAATTGTCCTGTATTTTCAAGGACTCACAGTTCCCACTTGTGCAGATTCCTCTTAGTTAGCTGGAAAATAATTAGGGATCAAGCTGTTATCCCAAATGCGAATGGTCCAGTTCGGTGGCGAGGGACATCTGTGGGTGAATCGGACTGGTCACCGGTTTAGCAGGATGGTGTCAGAATGCTAGGATAATGTAGCTGCATAGCGCTTCATGTGGATTACAAATACCCAATTGGGTGCTGCTAACAGGAGCAAGCTTTCCTAACACAAGAACCTCCGGATGAAAGATCTGGTAATTGGAGAGACTTATCTTTGTTCCATTTATCCCACAAGCGCAATACCCATGTTAGGGTTGAAAATCCAAGTGCAGGACTGGTAACTATACATATATCCATATCCTTGAATAGAACTTCAAATATAGCCTCTAATGACTGGATCTAAAAAGCTGCAATCTTTTACACTTTATACATGTTATGTGTTGTGTGTCCTGTCTGTTTGTTAAATCATTGTGCACAATTGTTATACTTGTATGAAATATTGTATGTATATATATTTTTAAAAAAATATTTCCATTTTGCCAAAACCATTGTTCAGGATATTCAATTTACTGCTCTTCTTAAAGTGACAGATACCTGTTGGTGTCTATCACAAATTTCCATTTCTTTCCTGTTATACTAGCATATGTGCCAGAGTTTTTAATTTATAAAATATGTCAAAATGACAAATAATATATAAAAAAAATCTTATTTTTATAACTCTATAAATTTTTATAGTCAAAACTCTGTAGGAAAAAGTCTATGGCAGGTGAGGCAGTGCCTCACCCGGCTACCTTTTCTGCACATCTCTTATCAAAACTCAGTGAATCTCCAGTAGTATATACTGTGGCACATGTGTATAATGCTGGTATGTACCCCATGGTTCATATATTGTGGGCATATCTGGCTCTGGTACTTGCCAGGGACTCTTGAGCCATTTACCTCACCGCACGTCCCTGGGCATTACTGTGTAGAGCATCATTATTTTTCCTTGGTTGCCAGTGCCAAGGAATACAGAGTCAAAAACTGGGATGTAAGGTAGTTTTTTTCCTGCAAGGACATGCTAATTGTATCAAGGCCATGTCTACTTTTGAGCATTCGTGCCTTGAATGCACACTTACATTATGTTTACATTTTAGAAAGTCTATGGGGCAATTTTTTTGTACTGTTCGTACAGGGAGCCAAAGTGTGTAGAAACTGGCCTGATTCTAGTGTGGACTGTTTTGGACTGCTGAGTTTTGTAAATTCTATAACATTACATTTGTCTGGATCATTGGCATAACTAGGGCAAACCTTGCTCCCATCCCATTTCCAATCAAGTGAAAATACACTGTTCCATAAAACAATAAATAATTGTAATTATAAATAATATAAAACCATTGATATTACAACAGTGTTGAGATCCTACCTTTAACACATAAATATACATAAACTTAATAGATTTAGTGCAAAACCTATGGGTCACAGTATATTAGTGAATAGTGACTGGACAACTAATTTACTAACTAATTTACTAATTTAAATAAAAAATTATTTGTAGGATATTAGACAAACAACGTAGGATTATAGAAATTAACATAGAAATTGACAAGACAATTTGAGGTGGAGGGTTCTACATTATAAATAATAGGATCCTCAGGAGATGTGTTAATTCATGGGTGAATCTTGTTTAGTTTGTAAAAAATAGGAGTGATCAGAAAGGAACTGTACAGGAACCTCCTCTAATCCTTGGAGAAGACCACACCAACAAAGGCCCTATCCAACAGATAGTTAAAAATGTCATATTCAGTGGCTCATTTAATATAAAAATGATCATTTTATATAAAATGTAAAATATTACAAAAAATGTGTACAAAAAAAGGTAATACATATATATAGTGAGTCCCTATTTTCTTGCAATATTATTTATTTTTTTAAATTCTGTAGCTCCAGATCTAAATGATCATCATTATCTACAGAACTCCCACTGTATAACTATATATTTTTTTTCTCTCTTGGAAATAACCTACTTTTTACGGTTGTGTCTTATGTGCCTATTTCATTTGATAAAAAGATCAAACATATTAGTTTCTGCTGCAGGTTTATAGATTTGCTATCTCTGAGCTAAATTCAGTTCCTGTTTGAAAACATTAAAACATCTTTTCTGTTCATCAATCCTTTACTATACTATATCTCTTTCCTCTCCTTTCCTCCAAAATAATTTCTTGTGTGATTTCCTTTCCACAAATGTAGTAACACACAGTGGTGAAACAATAGCCATGCACACCCCCATGGTGGTGGGGAGGCACAGGGTTATTGAGAGCACCGGGGATCAGCTAGGACCTGCCTTACCCCCACATCGCTATCACCGGGACCCGCAGATCAACTTGTCTGCACTAGTCATGGCACTCCAAGTGGCTTCTGCTCTGCTTCTTAATGAAAAATGACCTTCACAAAATGTCTGCCCCCTTACAGCAGACACCTTAATATCAGTCTTCTATTGGGGGAAGCCATTTTGTGAAGGTCATTTTTCATTAGGAGCCAGTCCAGGAGGAGCGTCGGGATCACAGAAAAGTAGATCTGCGGATCCAGGCCACAGACCTGGCGGCGGCTGCATTGGCAAGCGAAGGGGGAAAGCCGGACCGGGGGGGCTGCCTGATGAAATTCGGGGTGGGGTGGACTGCCTGTCTGTTGGCTGAAATTACAGTGGGGGGGCGCTAATTTTGTAATGTATATCAAATTAATTACTTTTTGAGGAAGTTTTTCTTTCACGTAAACCCTGTTTCTATTATACAAGTAATAATTTATAGAGTAATATTTACTGCCTCTTTCTGTATTAGATATATTGTTACTTCTATATAGCAGATTTCATGTAATAGTATTATGTTTTACTTTGAATGTGGGAGGTGTTATTTTTTCCTATGAAGACCCTTATTTATCTTGTTGATGATAAACTGAATATCACTGGAATTTGTTTTTATAGTAATGAACTGCTTCTCAAAAGATTCCGTCTTGAAATTTATTACAACAACCATTTTTAATATTGTATTTAAAATACTGAACAATTGGGTTTCTTACTCTTCAACTTAATAAAAAAACACCTCAGACTCTTTGGGATTCATTTACTAAGTATTTGGTTATAAAATCCAGCAATTCCACCTGAAATCTTAAAGGGCAATGCTTTCACTAGATATATAGATTTCTAGCAAATTATATTTTTTAAATTCTGGATATAAACACAATTAGATGTTCCATGTTTGTAACTGCACACTTACTGTACCCCTTTACTTTAAAATTACATTAATAGTGTTATTAATGACGTACAGATTACGTATTTATTATTTTAAACTAGATAAGGCTTGTAGGGCCATTTTGTACGTTTATTTTTGTACATTAATCCCAATCCACCATGGTTTGTATTCACTATTTAACAGATTTTTTTAAATTTTGTTACTATATCTCTTTTTGCTACATTTGACACTAGTCGGATTTGGGATTTCTTCAGAATTAGTATGTATCTGTGTCGGGATGCAGTTACAATCCCGGCGGTCGTAATCCCGGCATTCAAAATCCCGATGCCGGAATCCCGCCCGCCGAAATCCCGACACTTTCTCCCTCTATGGGTGTCCACAACACCCATAGAGGGAGAAACAATTAGTGTGCTGAGCGTAACGAGGCACCGGGCCCGCTGCGTGGCGAGCGCAGCGAGCCCGCAAGGGGGGGGCAATCCACTCCCCCCCCTCTTGTCAGGATTCCGGCGTCAGGATTTTGAATGCCGGGATTCCGACCGCCGGGATTTAGTACCAATACCTCTGTGTCCTATTGATATGATCATCAAATCATGTAAAACAACTCATACATTGAAAGCCAAAAGTACACAAATGGATAAAAAAGAACACCCCATGGTCCCTGCTGTATTAAACCAAAAAGCAGATGTCTAAGGAAAAATCGAATTTACTATTAACTAATAATATCAACTGCAAAAAGAGAAAGATAATGATGGTCAATGATGGTAAAACAGATAAAATACTAAATACAGTATGCCTAAATCATTTATTAAATCAAAAGTATGAGATAATGGGGGGAAATTTACCAAGATGGCAGTTCTGTTTAACATGGGATGTTGCTTTGAACAACTAATCAGAATCTACTTCTTAGTTATCTACCTTCTAGAATATCCTTCTATAGCAGTGGTAGCCAGCCCTAGCCCTCGAGAGCTACCAACAGTTCACATTTTCCAGACAACCTAGCTGCTGCACAGCTGCAGTCATTAATCACTGACACATTTTAAAAGATACACAGATGGAGCTAATTAGCTCACTTGTGATTCTGTGAGGAGACCTGCAAAACATGCACTGTTGGTAGCTCTCGAGGACTAGGGTTGGCTACCCCAGTTCTAGAGCATAGAAGGATGCTATGGAAAGCTGTCCACCCTGCCACTCATCTGCTCCATGGCCGGTGATGATGCTTACCGCTCATTGCCGTTCCATATAGATTGGGCGTAGTTTGAGCTAAAAGAAGCTCAAACAGTTAAAGTGAGCTGCTTTTATCTCAAAATTGCCCAGTGTTTATGGACCTTTAAGCCCAAATACAAACTAGAAGATATCAAAGAAAGATATTGGTGAACAATTTCCCTTGATCTGATCATAGGTTTTGTGCATTCACTGAACAATTTTATGAAAGCTATGTAATAGAAAGATGTTGGCAAATTATCTGGATGCTACTGTATATTTAAATAATGGCCGGTCCCGTGCACATTGGATCGGAGTCATAGGTCTGATGGGCTGCCTGTCCGACCCTCCAAACCGGCCCCCCTGCTGGCAGCATGGGAATGGGGATTGCATGCGATGCATCACATACAGAAGCACTACATACAATATATCGCATTTGATCCTGCCAACTGGGAGGGTCCCAGGTGGCTCGTTTGGGATCAGTTGTGAGTTCTCCCCTCAGGAGAAGTTGCATAGTGTAAGGTTGGCCTTTAATGCTGGGCCACACTGCCCACCCAAGTGAGTAAATGTGTGGGGAGGCCAGTTTTGGGGGTTTAGGGAGGTCAATCCTTGGGTATCTTGAGATTCTCAAGATTGAAAGGATACCCCAAGATTGGCATCCCTAGTACTAATTTAAACATTGGTGGCCATTAATTTACTATTATTAATATTGGTGACCAAGTGGCCATCATACTTTCTGGCTGGCTGAATTCTGCTGCTCCAGGGGTGAAGGGAGGAATGAGTTCCGAGGGCAGAGTAAGTGGCGGGTGCCAGGGATGGAGTGAACGGCAGATGCCGGGGATGGAGTGAACGGCGGGTGCTGGGGATGGAGTGAGCGGTGGGTGCCAGAGTTGAGGTAAGGGCATGGGTGCAGTGAGTGGCAGCACAATATAGATGTCATGTCATTTGACCCATCCACACTGATCAATGTGTACAAACGGCATGAGTGATATTGGTCAAATTGAACTGAATGTCCGAAAGATACCAATATTGTTAACAATATGCAGTAGAACACATTTTAAATTATATTGAGAATAGAATTGATCATACACTAAGTGATATTGTGTAAGATATAATTTAGAAAGTGTTTTATGAATGATATCTTGCACAATATCTTCCAGTGTGTATGGGGCTTTAAAATATCAAAATTTTACTAAATCCTGCATTACAATATAATCCCCTTCTTACCAAACTTTGCCAAAACTGTCATATTGACCAACCCAAATATTAACAACTAGGATGGCCAATCCTGTGAAGACTGCATATGCCAGGCTTCGAGCGTCCCCGACTGTGTAGCTCTGTGCAGCATGACCTGGTCAGAGGTCACACTGCACAGACCACATAGCTGTGCCACCAGCCCGCCCCCAAATTACCGTCCATCTTGCTCACCTCTGCACCGTCTGGCTCCCGGGATTGATTATTTTTCAATCCTGAATCACAGAAGTTAAATAAATGCCCTGATATTGGCTTCCCTTCTCACAATCCATTTAGAAAAATGCAATGCCGCTTTTTAAACATAATAAGTCTATGCACCTGGTATCTTCCTAATCACATTACTTAACCAGGATTATACAATTCTGGATAACGTTATGGTCAATAGGCTACAAACAATTCATTTTATCTTTTAACCTCTCATCAGTTGGGCCTGTATAATAGATTGATATGACTTTAGGGACAAGACATGGATATCCACTATGTACCGTATTTAGCTTTGGATACATTAACAAAGATCCAATACAGTAGTTCTTCATTTCATCAGTATTTGTTGATACAACTCAAACTACAACTCTACGATTGTGTGGATGATTTACTATTGTATATCTGTATTACTATTAACTATTATATATCTGTAAACCCTGTAGCTCTCTGCTCATGGACATTCCGCCTGTTTTTGGCTTAAAGTGAAGCAAAAGATGTCTGTAGCAGTGTTACTTCATACCAATACTAACACGTTGGCACACTGGCACTAAATAAACTTGGGCAAAACATTAATTAAAAAATGACCAACTGAAAATATTTCTCCACCAGATCCTCCATGTAAGACCTGGTGGCACCGAAGTGGAGGCGGACCTAATTTGGGTTTCACTGTGGCCTCTCTAAACAGCAGTCACAGCTGCTTGGTTCACACCCTAGATCGTAACAATGTCATTGGTGAGTGAACAACTGATGCTGCACAGCCACTATACCATTACTTTATCACTTGATAAATCAGTCCAAAAAATATCCTCAGAAAGCAAAGTTGGGCAACAGTGAAACTGCTTTAAAGTCATTTTTAGTTGCTGTACCTCCCCTGCCTAACATGTATTTTAGAATTTCAACTCATGAGTATTGAGCCAAGGTAAGCCTGATTTGTAGACTGGGAGAAGCCCTCTGCAGGGTCCATTGAGCAGTTAATACAAATAGTTAAAGGGAAGTGGCATGTCATAACATAAGTTAAACAAATGCAAATATATTCTAATGGTCTGATTATTATACTAATGATTTTTCTAATCACATGACATCCTCCTACCATCCATCATACACAATTATTTGCACATTGGATGATGGAGCTCCCTATACACCGTCATTACAAATCGATTGCAAAAGAGCTAACAATCACGATTAAAATCATTAAATTGGTGTATACGCTTCAGAGACCAGAGAGAAAATTAACTTCCCACAAACCTAATTTTTTTTCTGAACATGAAATAATGATTTTCTGCCAGTCTAATTACAAAGCCAACATCTGATCAAGGCAGCATCCAGAGAGGATTATCAAATGCTCGCGTATTAGACCTCATTACCAGCTTGAGTGCAAAATTATTACATCTTGTAATTGGATGGTGAGATTTATATACAGATCAGAGCCATTTCTGTAAGACTGTAATTACAAGCTTCGTTGGTTAGCTACTTATCACTCAGCGCAGAAGAGAGCAAAATAATCAACAAAAAAATACATTTCATTACCCCGTAACCCTATCACAAGGAGAACCACTGTAACATCCATGTCTGCATTAGAGGGAACAGCTAAATTCTGAGATGAAACTATTTATTATGATCCCTTTAAATGGAAGCTTTTTTCCTGTCGCTTAACCCCTGATGCACTATTTGTGCATGCTGCATAAGCAAATCATTCATTTTCTAGACAATTAAGCTCAATCTAGTAATTATATGAGAGAATGAGTGAAATAAATATGCTACTTTGGCTCATGGTTATTAAAGACACAACTCCATGGAAATGTGAAAAATTGCCTAAAGGGGTCGGGTGAGGTTATACAGGCGTGGGGATGGGGTATTATATTGATGGATGCTTGACGTTGGCTTCAAACTGTGATTAATACCTGTTTTACAGGATTTTTTTCGCTTGTTTGTTTTCATCCATCCCTTGTAAACTGCGGTAAAGCCAGTTCTAATTTTCAGCAGGAACCAGCAACTTAGTTCCTGAACCTCTAATTAAATATGACATCATCATGAATTGAGTTCCTGAACCTGTTCTGGGCCAAAATGTATTGTACAATTGCTAAGTTTTATTTTAAAGTCACCTGTGAATGCCCTTGTTTAGTAGTAGAAAAGCATAGAAGCCGGGGGAGGTTATGGAAGTGATGGTGGTAGTGATAAGGGAATTGGGTAGGGGTCATAGGTACGATTCTGTTGGTGCTTGAGGGGCCAAGCACCCACAGAAATTGATGAGCGCCCACCCGCTCAGCAGTAGCCCACTCGTCCGTGGCGTTTGGGGTGGTAACCGGCCATTATCTTGGAGTGTCAGAGAGGCGTGTCCAAGCATTTTCTGGAAGGGCGTATGACGTCAGCTCCGGCCGTGATCAGCCTGTTGCCATTGGACATGCAGAGTGGGTTTGTGGTTGTGCACAGACTGGGGAAGTCATTAGATGGTGAGTTGTGTATGGATTTGCAGATAGGTGCGTGATCGGTGTGATTTTCACAAGCCCATTTCACAAGTTGGGATTTCATTCTGGTGCAGCGGTGGCTATGTGATCGCAGTGATTCAGGCCAATTGTCACCTTTGGCAACTCATGCTGAGATGACTTTAAAAAAGACTCAGAAATGGTTTTAGTAGCAGATGGGAATACATATTTTTCATTACCCAGCTTCTGTAGGAAACACAGATGGGTGTACACAGTGCTATTTTTCAGCAGGAACCAGCAGGAACTCAGTTCCTAAACCTCTAATTAAATATGACATCATCAGGAACTGAAAATGTACTTTCCATAAGATAAGTTTTATTTTAAAGTCACCTATGAGAGCCTTTGTTTCTAAATAAAATATATACATCCAGAGGCGTACCTAGATATTTGTAGGCCCCATAGCAAACATTTGTAAGGGCCCCCTATTTAGCAATATATGTATGTATGATAAATGTATGTAAAACATATCACTTATACAGCAAAGATGGGCCCCCTTCAGCTCTGGGCCCCATAGCAGCTGCACCCCTTGCACCTATGGTAGTTATGCCCTTGTAAACATCTATCTCTCCCTCTCTTTATTATATATATAGATTTTTTATTTAATTGAGCCACCCCCAGACCTGGAGTTCCTGGACCTATTTTTCCAGAAAAATAGTACTGCATACACATAAACCCCCACATCATTTGACTTGCTATATTCAGGTGTCAACTTGCAGTCTGTTTATGCCCTGGCCTCTATTATTTGGTCAAAGTGGCATTTCCAATTTTTCTATCACTTCAATTATGTACATAAGAGGACCTGCTTAGGAAGAAACTTCCTTGTGCCATTTGTCTATCCTGCAATCATAGAAAAGTACCTCTTGTACCTCTGAGCGGATTTCTGTATTACTGTCTTAAACTTTGTACTATGTGCTTTAATTTTAATGCCTAAATTG